>NC_089491.1:38532598-38844446 GCF_036850765.1 Saccopteryx bilineata | reverse complement strand
TGGGTGCAAACTAGGATAAAGATGATGGCCCACCAGTTTTTGGACCTGTTGTTTCATTACTGTTTGTCCGAATCAAATACGAACCTGTATGGGCCAGGCGGCTGTAATGGTGGCCGTGGCTACTGGTTTTACAATTAGTTAATAATTACTCTCAAGTACATGCAACATATTTAACTACAAAATAGGGCTTCTTGGGGGGCTTTTGGATTTTGCTTATGATGAAGAAAACAGGAAAAGCATTACTTTTGTTGTAAAGTACCTGTTGGGCAGATAAAATATATTATGCTCACTTTATTAAAGATGGCGCGGCCCACATGGAAGCCATCGCCCAGGTGATATTAATGTGTGTTGGGGGCGGGCTGTGGGAAGGCAGGATCCTTGTAGCCTGGGGCTTGGTTTTAGGATTAAGCCTTTCCCACCCTTTTTGATGTGGGGTGGTGCAATCCCATCATGCCTCAGAGAAGTGACTTTGTATTAGAGACTTCCCCTATTTTGTATATTGGATTAAAGGTTATGAATCTACACTATAAAGTGGGGGCAGAATGGGAGCTTGCGCTCTTGGTTCCTGAGATTAATATTTGAGAAGAGAGCAGAGATGAGAGCTGAGAGAGGCCACATGGAGGAGGCCAGGAGAAGCATCCAAGATGGTGTAGCATTGAGTGAGAGGCCAGTTAGTGCAGAGTTTGTGCAGGAAGAAGGAAGGAGATGGGGAACAGAGGTGAATAAGGCTGGTGAGCTAGAAAGCTTTGATTCTAGGAAACTCGGATAAGTCAGTAGCTTTGTGAGCACTGGACATGAGTGGGTTTTGGAGCCCAGTGTGTGTTTTTACTTGCCCGCTGGGTGCAAGCTAGGATTAAAGATGATGGCCCACCAGTTTTTGGCTCCATTGTTTCTTTACTGACTGTCCGAATCCAATGCGAACCTGAATGGGCCAGGCGGCTATGATGGTAGCCACGGCCACTGGCTTTACAGTACCCAATCCACAATTCCCTGGGTTTTTGTAGGGACACCAAATTCAGATGAGTTTTGAAGAGTTTTATTAAAGGAGGAAATTTATTAAATATGCCGGCCGTATATAGTTTACACAGGGCAGCAGTCCCAAATCGTGTGTCTGATTAATATTCTAGGGGCTGGTTATATACCCTTAATTATACATGGGCAGAGGGAAAGCCTGACATTACAGCATAAGCTTATAACCTTTGTTTTCACCTATACAGGTTTGGGAAATGAGGGGGGGGAGATGGGACACAATTCATTAGCAAGTTTATAACATTTGTCTATAGGATTCATAAAAAACGTTTCTACACATTAAAACTTATAAGGTAACATAATAGTAAAAATGTCACTCTACATATTAAAAGATATTCCTATATTTTTTTAGTGTTCACCTGCCATTCCTTTGTTCAGAGATATATATATACATTAACTACACGCTTTCAGAAGGGGAGGGGTAGTTTCCATGGGGACAAATGCCTGTAAATGGCCCATCAATATAAGAAAAGGTTTAATTTAATCTTTTCTCTTCCTGCACCTGGCTAGCTATTCACTTGCTTCCTTACAGGTGTGGGAGAAGGTCAGAGTATCTAAATCTCCTTCCCCTCTGCATTTACAATACAGTGCTATCAGCCATCCTAGTTTTGAAGCTAATCACACAAGCATAGAAATCACACTTACAAAATCTTTCTGCACAACTAGCTCAAATTAATAAAATGTTCTTTAAGCTTCCTAAAATATTAATATTAATTCTGTAACTTTTGATACCTTACAACACTTTCACTATTACATCAAAAGAAATCATAAGACATTCTGCAAATTCACTTTAAAAAACTTATCAGAGACCTGGAGTTCCTGGGCAACCTAATTATTCTTAATCTAAGGCAAGACAAGTACCTCCAAGAAGGTATTGCACAGGTGCACTTGTTTATTTGGGGATAACTTTCTTCCTGGACACCATAAAGCTGGTAAGAACTCAGCTATAAGTTTTAAGGAATTGCTAAAGGCCAAAGGTAGGCCACCATGAAAATACAGAAACTCTGGAAGTCACAGTACAAGTGTTGTGGAGACATTGACTACTTGGAGACCACATGGCATGCACTGAGGAACCTAGGGGAGACCACCACATAATCCCCTATACAGGTTTCATGAGATGGCCCCAACCCCCAGTTCCTATGGGCATTTATTTATTTATTTATTTATTTATTTATTTATTTATTTTTTACAGAGAGAGAGTCAGAGAGAGGGATAGATAGGGACAGACAGATAGGAACGGAGAGAGATGAGAAGCATCAATCATCAGTTTTTCATTGTGATACCTTAGTTGTTCATTGATTGCTTTCTCATATGTGCCTTGACTGTGGGCCTTCAGCAGACTGAGTAACCCCTTGCTTAAGCCAGCGACCCTGGGTTCAAGCAGATGAGCTTTCCTCAAACCAGATGAGCCCACACTGAAGCTGGCAACCTCGGAGTCTTGAACCTGGGTCCTCCGCATCCCAGTTCAAAGCTCTATCCACTACGCCACCGCCCTATGGGTATTTATTAATGCATACAAATAGAAGCAGGGACAAGAATGAGGAAGTCAGGAAGCAGAGAAGAGAATGAGGAAGCAGAGAAGAGAATGAAGGAGTCAGGAAGGGGAACTTCTTTAGAGCAGACAAAAGGGCAAGGGAGTAGCTCAAATGTCCTCATCTATTGATTAATCAGAATTGTTAATTCTATCTTTATTGTGCTCTACTCAGCACAGTACTGCATTCAGTACTTTTGTCAGTAAAGCCACTGTGGCCTTTGCCTTAGAGCACTGAACTCTGTTCCTGTTATATGTTCCTATCCAGGGTCTCTACATAAAAGAGCAATTCATACTCATTTGCAGGTTATTCTCCATAGACCTTACTGTGTGTTCACAAGAAAGACTGTATGCAGCACGTGAATCCTGAGAAAGTTTCCCTTGTGGTACAAGTAGCAGCCATCTGCACAACACTCTGTAGCTTTTGCTGGATGGCTCCAGGCAGGGCACAGGTGGTGGCTGACCTGGTGCCTCTTGGGAAGCCCCAGAGCCAGTGCACCTGGTGAGTAGCTTCAGACCATACTGGATTACAACTCTACCACTGTTATAAAGTAGTGTACTTTAATTCCACGGGTTACGTAGAGACACCAAGGCAGGATACAGAAGAATTTTTAGGAGGAGATTTATTAATAAGCCGGCTATGTATGACTTACACGGGGTATAGCTAACCTAAATCGTGTAACCTTGTGTATAGCTCTGAAGCTAGTTATATAGACATGATCACATACAGGTTGGGGGAGCATGATACAATAGTTAATTACTAACAAGTTTACAACATTTATCTACAGCAGCGTTTTTCAACCACCAGTTCACCAGAAATTTTGTGCTGGTCCATGAAAGAGTTAACCACTTGGATGTTGTATAAAGATTATAGAGTCTATAATCATTGGGTCTATAACTTCATACATCAGGGTGATAAACTCTTCTCGGACTGTTGGGCAGATAAAATGTATTATGCTCACTTTGTTAAAGAGGCCGTTGCCCAGGTGATATTAATGTGTGTTGAGAACCAAGCCTGGGGCTTGGTTTTGGGATTAAGCCTTTCCCACCCATTTTGATGTGGGATGGTACAATCCAATCATGCCTCAGAGAAGTGACTGTATTAGAGACTTCCCTATTTTGTATATTGGATTAAGGGTTTAGATTTCTACACTATAAAATAGGGACGGAGCGGGACCTTGCTCTCTTGGTTCCTGAGATCATCATTAGAGGAGAGAGCAGAAAGGAGAGCAGAAAGAGGCCATGTGGCCAGGAAAAGCAGCCAAGATGGCGGAGTGCTGAGTGAGATGCCAGTTTGTGTAGAGTTTGTATCTGGGATAAGGAAGGAGATGGGGAACAGAGGTGAATAAGTCTGGTGAGCTAGAAACCTTTGATTCTAGGAAACTCGGATAAGTCAGTAGCTTTGTGAGCACTGAATGTGAGTGGGTTTTGGAGCCCAGTGTGTATTTTTACTTGCCCGCCGGGTGCAAGCTAGAATTAAAGATTATGGCCCATCAGTTTTTGGCTCCGTTGTTTCTTTGCCAACTGTCCGAATCCAATGTGAACCTGCATGGGCTGGGCTGCTATGATGGTGGCCCTGGCCCTGGCTTCTGGCTTTACACGGACCCACATAAAATTTTCTGGTGGACCAGCACCAGTTTGCGGACCGGTGGTTGAAAAACACTGATCTACAGGATCTATTGAAAGGAAAAAACATTCCTACATATTAAAATTTACAAGTGTTGGGCAGATAAAATATATTATCCTCACTTTGTTAAAGATGGTGCTGCCCACGTGGAAGCCCATCTCCTAGGTGATGATATTAGTTGCCCTTCCTGCTTGGGATGGGTGTGATAATGTTAATATGTGTTGGGGGAGGGCTTTCATGCCAAAAGGTTTTAAAAGGAAAAGAGATCATGTTGTTCTGGAGAAGAGGGATTAAATTCTAGTAGGAGAGCAGAGTAAGGCCACGTGGAGGAGAGGAGAAGCAGCCAAGATGGCAGAATGGTGAAGGAGAAGCCAGTTTGTGCAGAGTTCGTGCAGAGAGAAGGAGATGGGGAACAGAGGTGAATAAGACTAGTGAGCTAGAAAACTTTGATCCTAGGAAACTCGGATAAGTCAGTAGCTTTGTGAACACTGAATGAGTGGGTTTTGGAGCCCAATGTGTGTTTTTATGTGCCCGCCGGGTTCAAGCTAGGATTAAAGCTAATGGTCCACCAGTTCTTGGCTCCGTAGTTTCTTAACCGACTGTCCGAATCCAATGTGAACCTGCATGGGCCAGGTAGCTGTGATGGTGGCTGCAGCTACAGGCTTTACATTTGACATGGTCTGTGGCAGGATTCGATAAAGTTCAGTATGGAGCCACCACCACCTTTGAGTGGTGGAGTAGAGGACTGGCTGCTGTTATCGTTCCCCATGGCTCTCCTTCTGGGGGCTGTAGGCTGGCTGACTTTTACAGCCAGCATGAGGAAACTGAGAGCTCTGTGGAAGAGGCTGCCCGGGACCTGCAAACCGAGCAGTGGAAGGAGCTCAAGCAAAAGTCGGAGAAAGAGATGCTGACCCTGGAGCTGAAGCAAGCACTGGAGGAAGCCAACCAGGTTTGCAAGATTCGCTTGGAAATGGAGCAGACGCTGGAGAAGGAATCACAGGTTTATGAGTTGCAGCATGCCCTGGACGTTGTGGAGAGCCAGCACCAGCGGGAGGCCAGGGCTGAGGCTGGGGCCCAGGCTGCAAGACCTGCGGAGCAGAAGGCAGCGGCTCGGGGCACGAGCCAAGCGGCAGGAGCTGGTGTTTTCAGTTCCTCATTGGAGGATGAGAAGAATCGGTCTGGAGTTGCGATCTGCAGTCTTCAGAAGGTGAGAGCCCAGCAGCAAGGAGCACCAACTACACCCCTGGTAGGTCTGCGATTTTGGGACATAGGGGGGAATGCCATCATGCTCTCCAGAGCAGAGATGGAAATGCTGACTGCCAGTGACACGTGCTCCTCTTTGGGACAGTGTAGGCCTGCCAGGACGGCAGGGATGAGGGGGGTGGCTGAGGCCCCATGTGCGTGGACTGATTCCTGGACTATGACTGGAGCGAGCACTGGCTTCTTTGTTGGATGGACTTATGGATTTTGGACAATGTGAAATACCCTGATGGGGGTTGGGGGCGGCTTTGCTGGAAGCACTCCCCTGCCCCAGGAAGACTTTCAAACGGCTAGAAAGAAGGCAGAGGACATTTTGCGCTTTTGGCAAAATGCTCAGAGACTGGTGAAGTGTACCTTTGTAATTGTTAAAATTGTATGATTTGTCATGTTGCTGTAATTTGCGTAATGTGCCTAATTCCTTGCACAGGGATGCCGGTGGTGTAGATTGTGGGTAATAAACTGAGCATAGGGCTGGATTGTTGAGCAGATAAAATATATTATGCTCACTTTGTTAAAAATGGCGCTGCCCACATGGAAGCCTATCTCCCAGGTGATGATATTAGTTGCCCTTCTTGCTTGGGATGGGCATGATTATGTTAATATGTGTTGGGGGAGGGCTTTCGTGCCAAATGGTTTTAAAAGGAAGAGAGATCATGTTGTTCCGGGAGAAGAGTGATTACGTTCTAGGAAGCCCATGCTGTAGGAGAGCAGAGATAAAGGCCATGTGGAGGGGAGGAAAAGCAGCCAAGATGGCAGAATGCTGAAGGAGAAGCCAGTTTGTGCAGAGAGAAGGTGATGGGGAACAAAGGTGAATAAGGCTAGTGAGCTAGAAACCTTTGATTCTAGGAAACTCGGATAGGTCAGTAGCTTTGTGAGCACTAAATGAGTGGGTTTTGGAGCCCAGTGTGTGTTTTTACTTGCCCACTGGGTGCAAGCTAGGATTAAAGGTAATGGCCCACCAGTTTTGGGCTCCATTGCTTCATTACCGGCTGTCCGAATCAAATGTGAACCTGCACAGGCAAGGCGGCTGTGATGGTGGCCGTGGCTACTGGCTTTACAACAAGGTAACACAATAGCAAAAAATGTCGTTATATCAACACAGTAGCAATAAATGTCATTTTACATATCAAAAGATATCCCCAAATCTTCTAGTGTCTACCCCGTATCTCTTTGTTTAGAAGTACATACACCAATCACATGATTTCAGGTTGGAAGGGGGCTTTCATGATGTCAGAGGATAAGCATTTGCCCATTAAGAAGAAAGAGAGAAGAGGAAATCTCTCTTCCCTCTCCCACATTCCTGGCTGGCTGTTTATACCTTCTTCCTCACAGGTGTGAGGAAGAGAGGGGGTTTCTTATCTCAGTACATAGTATGTCCTTGTAAGCCAGGAAGCTCCCACATTCTTCTCCCTCCACTCTCCACAGAAAGGAGGGGACAAGAAACCTGACTCTTCCTTCTAAAATATTAATATGCAATTGCAAATAAGAATTGCAATTCTTCGGCACCTTATCACACTACCTCCATGAGCAACACCTCAAGGAGTGAACTTGGTGAACACCAAAGCCCTACTAAAGCAAGACCTGCATAATAGGGTTGATTTCTGCACAGCAGCTCTTCCACTATAGTCACATCTGATCCTCACAGCCAATCAGCCTGAGGATCAATACTTTCCAGTGATGCCAACAGCAGTCAAGGCTCAACAACAACATAAAGGACACACAGCCCACACAGGGGCGTACCTGGAGCACCCAGCTTGGATGACTGGGTAGGACACCTACTACATAGGGCCACTCTACCAAGTCTGGGAGAGTAGCAGCTCTACCCAATACATAGTAACAAATACAGGGAAGCAGCCAAATGTGGAGACAAAGAAATGTATCCGAAATGAAAGAACAGGAAAAATATCCAGAAATGTCCTGTGACTCGTAATTATGCAGGTTTCGAGTGGGAAAGGTGGAGGACTAGAAAATAAACACAAAGAGAAAAAGGATGGGATTGGGAGGACTCATTGCCAAGCTGATGGCTTGCAAGAATGAGCCTGCACCCCCAAAACACTATTTACAGTGCAGAGAGTAAAACTATCTGCAAAACAAAGAGATCTTTGATACAAAGTCACATTTCTGAGGTAAACGAAGAATTCTCCCAAGTGCATAAAACCCCCTACCATGCATAACCTTTTAACTTCACAAAACAAAGGGTAAAAGGAAAACTGCCTCCAGTCTCTTCAGGACATGGGAGATGGGAGGAGTAGAAACCATCAGCATTATAGCTAACATGGAGGTGTGGGGAAGGGCATTGTTAGTCAAATAAGTTTGTAAATATGTTATATGTTTGCTCTCATAGTTTGCATTAGGTGTGGGAGACAGGCTGTAGGCTAGCAGGTCCTTATAGCCTAAGGCTTAGTTTTAAGACTAAGCCTTTCCCATGCTTTTAATACTAAGATCTTCTCAAAACGGAGCTTTCCCCACACCCTTGACTGTTGCATGGTGGTGGTGGGGGTGCACTCTTATGAGGAATCCCATTTATGCCTCAGATGAGTGGCTTTGTATTGTTATAAAGTGCTGTACCCCAGATTCTGAAAGGCACCGTACCTCACTCCAGTGGGTTTACGTAGAGACACCCAGTCCAGATGAATTTTGGAGAGTTTTATTGAAGGAGATTTATTAAATATGCTGGCCGCATATGGCTGACACGGGGCAATTGCAGACCCAAATCGTGCGCGCTGAGTACATTTCAGAAGCTGGTTATATACCCTTTGACTACGTATAGGTTGGGGAGGGCATGACAGCATGACATAACCATTAACGAGATTAACATTTAACAAGATTTATGTTACATTAACAAAATTAACATTTGTCTAGAGGATTTACAAAGAACCTTAAAACTTTCAAGGTAATACAATCAAAGACATTCACAAAACTTTTAGTATCTATCTCTCCTCCTTTGCCTAGACAGGGGTCCTGTAAAGCCAGAAGCCAGGGCCAGGACTACTATCACAGCAGCCTTCTGGCCTATGCAGGTTCCCATTGGATTCAGACAGTCGGTAAAGAAACAATGGAGCCAAGAACTGATGGGCTTTCATCTTTAATTCTAGCTTGCACCCGGCAGGCAAGTAAACATACACACTGGGCTCCAAACCCCAGTCACATTCAGTGCTCACAAAGCTACTGACTTATCCGAGTTTCCTAGAATCAAAGGTTTCTAGCTCACCAGCCTTATTCTCCTCAGTTCCCCATCTCCTTCCTTATCCCAGATACAAACTCTACACAAACTGGCATCTCTCTCAGCACTCCGCCATCTTGGCTGCTTTTCCTGGCCTCCTCCACGTGGCCTCCTCCCGCTGCTGGCTCTACTCTCTCCTCTGCTGAAAATCTCAGGAACCAAGCGCACAAACTCCCGTTTTGCCCCCACTTTATACTGTAGCTTCACAACCTCTAATCCAATATACAAAGTAGGGAACTCTCTAATACAAAGTCACCTCTGAGGCATAATTGGATTGTACCACCCTACATCAAAAAGGGTAGGAAAGGCTTAATCCCAAAACCAAACCCCAGGCTACAAGGATTCCGCCTGCCTTTAGCCCACCCCAACATACATTAATATCACCTGGGCGACGGCTTCCTCGTGTTATCTTTAACAAAGTGAGCATAATACATTTTATCTGCCCAACAGGTCCCCAAACTATGGTCCATGGGCCACATGAGACCCCCTGAGGCCATTTATCCGGCCCTGCTGCACTTCCGGAAGGAGCACCTCTTTCATTGGTGGTCAGTGAGAGTTGCTCACGTACAGTACTACTTCCCTTGATGACGGACGCACGTGTCACGGCTCCAGAAGCGCATCATATCATTTGTTACGGCTAGCAGTGACAAATATGGAACCGGACATTGACCATCTCATTAGCCAAAAGCAGACCCATAGTTCCCATTAAAATACTGGTCAGTTTGTTGATTTACTTGTTTTTATTTTAAATATTGTATTTGTTCCCGTTTTGTGTTTTTACTTTAAAATAAGATATATGCAGTATGCATAGGGATTTGTTCATAGTTTTTTAAATAATCTGGCCCTCCAATGGTCTGAGGGACAGTGAATTGGCCCCGTGTAAAAAATTTGGGGACTCCTGGCCTAGAGGTACACGTTAATCTCAGATTCCAGGAAGGGAGGGAGAGCTAAGATCAGTGTAGGGTGGTATGTAAATTTTGTCTCTTATTGAAAGTGAAAGGGAGTTCTTCAGATAACCCTAATCCTTTCAGAGAACTTAAAACCAAATGACCCTAGTCGTCCTTGTAAGTCAGGAGACTTCAATATTCTTTTTCCTCCATTTTTCAAAGAAAGGACAGGAAAGTCTGACCTTTTCCTAATATATCAATGTAAAGCCAGAAGCCACGACCAGGGCCACCATCACAGCAGCCTCCCGGCCCATGCAGGTTCGCATTGGATTCGGACAGTCGGTAAAGAAACAGCAGAGCCAAAAACTGGTGGGCCATAGCCTTTAATCCTACCTTGCACCCGGCGGGCAAGTAAAAATACACACTGGGCTCCAAAACCCAGTCACACTCAGTGCTCACAAAGCCACTGACTTATCCGAGTTTCCTAGAATCAAAGGTTTCTAGCTCACCAGCCTTATTCTCCTCAGTTCCCCATCTCCTTCCTTATCCCAGATACAAACTCTACACAAACTGGCATCTCACTCAGCACTCCGCCATCTTGGCTGCTTCTCCGGGCCTCCTCCACGTGGCCTCCTTTAGCTGCTGGCTCTACTCTCTCCGCTCTCTCATGCTAACCTCAGGAACCAAGAGGGCAAAATCCTGTTTTGCCCCCACTTTATACTGTAGCTTCACAACCTCTAATCCAATATACAAAGTAGGGAAGTCTCCAACCCAAAGTCACCTTCTGAGGCATGATTGGATTGCACCACCCCACAGCAAAAAGGGTAGGAAAGGCTTAATCCCAAAACCAAGCCCCAGGCTACAAGGATTCCGCCTGCCTTTAGCCCACCCCAACACACATTAATATCACCTGGGCGACGGCTTCCTCGTGTTATCTTTAACAAAGTGAGCATAATACATTTTATCTGCCCAACAATCAATATTAATTTTGCAGCTTTTTGGTACCTTACAACAGTATCAGAGACTTCCTTATTTGTATATTGGCTTAAAGGCCTTAATTTCTACACTATAAAATGAGGCAAACCGGGGGCTCTCTCTCTCAGATCCTGCCATCAGCATTGCAGAGAAGAAGCAGCCAAGATGGCAGAGTGCTGAAGGAGAAGCCAGTTTGTGCAGTTTGTGCAGAGAGAAGGAGATAGGGAACAGAGGTGAATAAGGCTGGTGAGGTAGAAACCTTTGATTCTAGGAAACTCGGATGAGTCAGTGGCTTTGTGATCCCTGAATGGAAAGGGAAGTGATTTCCCACTGTGTGTATTTTCTCGCCCGCTGGGTGTGAGCTAGGATTAAAGGTAATGACCCACCAGTTCTTGGCTCTGTTGTTTCATTACCGTCTGTCCGAATCAAATGTGAACCTGCACAGGCTAGGCAGCTGTGATGGTGGTCCTGGCTACTGGCTTGACAGGCATGTAAACTGCCTTTACCAACTTAATCAAACAATCAGAAGCTGTGGGGAGGAGCTCAGCCCTTAGCTTAACCCTTTAACTGGAGGATCTTTGTCAGTTTACAGCCTCCCATAGCCTCTAGCAACTTAATCAAGCAATGAGGTGGGGGGATGGGCAGCAAGGACCTTTTCAGTTTACTGCCAGTCCCCCACACCTCTGTCCCCCCAAGATCTAAACTGTCTCTTGAAGCCTGTTTCTCACACATAAAAAGAAAAAAAAAAACTAAATGAAATGGAGGGAAGCAAACTACTAGATAGAGTTTAAAATAGTGGTTATAAGGATACTCAAGGAACTTAGTGAGAACGTCAATAACATGAAAAAGGACTTAGCGCCTGACCTGTGATGGTAGTCAATGAAGTGTAGGTCTGGAATGCTGAGTTCGCAGGTTTGAGGCCCCAGGCTTGCCCGGTTAAGGCACAAATGATAAACAACTATTACAAGTTGATGTTTCCTGCTCCTCCCCCTTTCTCTCTCCTTCCTCTTTCCTCTCTCTCTCTCTCTCTCTCAAAAAAAATCAATAAAATATTTTTCCAAAGTTAGAAGCAGGGAGGCAGTCAGACAGACTCCCACATATGCCTGTAAAGCCAATAGCCACGGCCACCATCACAGCCGCCTGGCCTGTGCAGGTTCACATTTGATTCGGACAGTCGGTAATGAAACAACAGAGCCAAAAACTGGTGAGCCATCACCTTTAATCCTAGGTCGCACCCGGTGGGCAACACACACTGGGCTCTAAAACCCACTCGTTCAGTGCTCACAAAGCTACTAACTTATCTGAATTTCCTAGAATCAAATGTTTCTAGCTCACCAGATTTATTCACCTCTGTTCCCCATCTCCTCTCTGTACAAACTCTGCACAAACTGGCTTCTCCCTCAGCACTCCACCATCTTGGCTGCTTCTCCTGGCCTCCTCCCCATAGTCTTTCTCCACTCTCTTCTCTAATGCTAATCTCAGGAACAGAGAGAGCAAGTTCCCGGTCTGCCCCACTTTATATGTAGAAATTCAAATCTTTAATCCAATATACAAACAAGGAAGTCTCTGATACAAAGTCAATTATCTGAGGCATAATGGGATTCCTCATGAGAGTGCACCACCCGACATCATGTAATCAGTCAAGGGTGTGGGGAAAAGCTTAGTCTTAAAACTAAGCCTTAGGTTATAATGACCCAGCCTGCTTACAGCCTGTCCCCCACACCCAATACAAACTATAAGTGAGCAAACATATATATCATATTTAAAAACTTATTTAACCAACATCCCACCCCTTTTGCTCACTTCACAATCTAAAGCACAGGTATACCTGCACAAGGAAATTAAGCATATTACATAAATTACAAATATATGACAAATCATACAATTTCAACAATTACAAAGGTACATTTCACCAGTCTCTGAGCACTTTGCCAAAAGTGCAAAATGTCCTCGGCCTTCTTTCTAGCCATGGGAAGAGCTTCCCGGGGCAGGAGAGTGCTTCCAGCAAAGCCACTCCCCACCCCCATCAGGGTATTTCACATTGTCCAAAATCCGTAAGTCCATCCAACAAAGGAGCCAGTGCACACTCAGGTCGTAGTCCAGGAAATCAGTCCAAGCATATGGGGCCTCAGCCACCCCCCTCATCTCTGCCATCTTGGCAGGTCTTACACTGTCCCAAAGAGGAGCACGTGGCAATGGCAGTCAACATTTCCATCTCTGCTCCAGAGAGCATGATGGCATTCACCCCTATGTCCCAAAATTGCAGACCTACCAGGGCCGTAGTAGGTGCTCCTTCCAGTTGGGCTTTCATCTTCTGGAGACTGTGGATTGCAACTCCAGACCGATTCTCCTCATCCTCCAAAGAGGAAGTGAAAACACCAGCTCGTGCTGCCGGGCTCGAGCCCCAGGCCACCACTGCCTTCTGCTCTGCAGGCCTTGCCTCCCACCGCTGCTGGCTCTCCACAATGTCCAGGGCAATCTGCAACTCACGAACCTGTGATTCCTTCTCCAACGTCTGCTCCATTTCCAGGCAAATCTCGCAAACCTGGTTGGCCTCCTCCTGTGCTTGCTTCAGCTCTAGGGTCAGCATCTGTTTCTCCCATGTTTCCTCCAGTTTCTTCCACTGCTCGGTTTGCAGGTCCCAGGCAGCCTCTTCCACAGAGCTCTTGGTTTCCTCACGCATGGCTGTAAAAATCAGCCAGCCTACAGCCCCTAAAAGAACAGCCTGGGGAACCATAATAGCAGCCAGTCATCTACTCCACCGCTCAAAGGTGGTGGTGACTCCATACTGACCTGTACTGAATCCTGCCACAGACTACGCCAAATGTAAGACCAGAAGCCACCATCATGGCCATTCACATGCAGGTTCCCATTGTATTTGGGTAGATGGTAAAGAAATGGCGGAGTCGGAGGATGGTGGGCCATTCTGTTTATTGGTGTCTCACCAAGACAGGCAAGCCACAAGAGAAGACAAGGGATCAGGAAGGCCCCTGCAATGATGATAGCAGGAACCGAGAGAGCAAGCTCCCAGTCTGCCCACATTTAGTGTAGAAATCTAAACCTTTATTCCAATATACAAACAAAGAAGTCTCTGATACAAAGTCACTTATCTGAGGCATAATGGGATTCCCCATGAGAGTGCACCACCCCACATTATGCAATCGGTCAAGGTTGTGGGGAAAAGCTTAGTCTTAAAACTAAGTCTTAGGCTATAACGACCCAGCCTGCTTACAGCCTGTCCTCCACAACCAATACAAACTATAAGCAAGCAAACATATATATCATATTTAAAAACTTATTTGACCAACAGTGCCTGACCGAGATAAACCCAGCCTGCCCACCAGGGGACGATGCTCTGCCCATCTGGGGCATTGCTCCATTGCAGCAGGAGCCATTCTAGTGCCAGAGGCAGAGGCCATGGAGCCATTCTCAGTGCCCGGGCCAATTTTGCTCCAATGGAGCCTTGGCTGTGGGAAGAGAAGAGAGAGAGAGAGAGGAAGGAGAGAGGGAAGGAGGGAGAAGCAGTTAGGCACTTCTCCTGTGTGCCCTGTCCAGGAATTGAACCTGGGACTTCCACATGCTGGGCCAATGCTCTACCACTGAGCCAACCGGTCAGGGCCAATAAAGTAAAATTTTAAAATAAAAAAAAAAAAAAACAGGGAAAAAGGACATAGAAACCATAAAAAAAGAACTAGTCAGAAATGAAGAATAATTTACAGGGAATTAATAGTAGAGTAGATAAAGCTGAGAATCAAATCAGCTATTTGGAATACAAGGAAGCAAAAAATGCCCAATCAGAACAGAAAAAAAAAAAATGAAGATAGTGTAAGGAGCCTCTGGGACAACTTCAAGCATACCAACAGTCACATCATGGTGATGCCAGAAAGAGAAGAGCAAGAGCAAGAAACTGAAAACCATCTGACCTGGTGGCACAATGGATAGAGTGTCAGACTGGGATGCGGAGGACCCAGGTTCTAGACCCCGAGGTCGCCAGCTTGAGCACGGGCTCATCTGGTTTGAGCAAAGCTCACCAGCTTGGACCTAAGGTCACTGTCTCAAGCAAGAGGTTACTCGGTCTGCTGAAGGCCCACAGTCAAGGCACATATGAGAAAGCAATCAATGAACAACTAAGGTGTCACAATGTGCAACAAAAACTAATGATTGATGCTTCTCATCTCTTTCTGTTCCTGTCTGTCTGTCCCTATCTATCCCTCTCTCTGACTCACTCTCTGTCTCTGTAAAATAAATAAATAACTAAATAAATAGCAAATACATTTTCCCTTCGACCCAACAATCACTAACTATTTGGGGAATTATTCCTACATTTAATTCTATCTTGACAAAAGCTTATCAGAGGACCTAGGTTAACACCTACCCTCTGTGTGGGAAAGATGAAAAAAGTAAAAATACATATCCATATTTGCTTGTATTTATATAAAACACACTGGAAGCATTTAGAAGAAAAGAATTTAAGGGAAGCAATAGAAATGGGATAGTGATAATGGGTTGGGTAGAGATAGGGGAGAGAGCAAGACTTTAGGACCATGTGAATGCATTATCTATGCAAAAAAAATTTTTAAAGGCTCCTCTGGTAACTAACTTGGGAAAAAAACTTTTAAAACTTTATATTGAGAAATAATTATAGACTTATAGGAAATTGTAAAGATAGTACAGAGGTCCCCTGTACTCTCCTCCAATTTCTCTTAATGGTTACATTTCACATAACTATAATAAAATATCAAAACCAGGAAATTAACACTGATACAATGTGTGTGCATAGTTTTTTTGTGTGTGTGTGTGTGTGACAGAGAGAAGGACAGACAGGGACAGACAGACAGAAAGGGAGAGATATGAGAAGCATCAATTCTTTGTTATGACTCCTTAGTTGTTCACTGATTGCTTTCTCATATATGCCTTGATCAGAGGGCTACAGCAGAGCGAGTAACCCCTTGCTCTAGCCAGCGACCTTGGGCTCAAGCCAGCGACCATGGGGTTATGTCTATGATCCCACGCTCAAGCCAGCTACCCTACGCTCAAACTGGTGAGCCTGCACTCAAGCCGGTGACCTCGGGGTTTTGAACCTGGGACCTCTGCAACCCAGTCCAACGCTCTGTCCACTGCACCACCACCTGGTCAGGCAAAATAAAAAAAATTTAAAGCTGCAGGCCACCAGCATCCTAGACTTAGCATATTCTGAATCCATTAAGTGGCCAGATAGGCCAGAGAAAAGCAAGGGGGTGAGGTATGGAATGTGAAGACAAGGGGACGAGGATCTGTTCTTTGAAATTCAACAGCTTAGTAGCATGAAGTATGAATGGTGCAGTTAATTCTACTGTATATCAAGCAGGGCCAGCCATCTCACCGGATTGTCTAGTATTCTAAAAACCTTCCTTTAAAGAAATGCTTTAAAATGGCAGAGATGGCTAGAATGTAATTAGCAGTTTAAATAGGCACCCTTTACAGTCTTCCTTAGTAAGGATTGGCTACTTGTATTAGACCCTTTTAAGTACTAAAACAAGATGTACATTTTAGTGTTGTAGTAGATTATTTTAAGTACTAAAACAAGATATAGTATATAATTTTGTGCTGGGGAAGGGTATTATGTGCAAGTTCAAAGCAATAATATCCAGCATTACTAGGCACTCTCTTGATAAAATGCTCATAAGCTTAGAAAGTGTATCTTTCACATTGCTGCTGTGAGAAATCTTTAAGTTTTTTGTTTTGTTTTTTAAATACAGATTCTGAGAGAGATTTCCTCTTTCTTCTGGGGCTGCTAAAGTGGGATGACATACTCCTGAAACTCTGCAGCCATGTTCCTAGTCTCCCAGCTTGGCAAAACCCAAGCTCAGTAGGATTGATAATAAAGGAAAAGGTTACTCATAATAATTATTAAAGAATGGAAAACAGACTGTATTCAGGGCGACTATCACAATGGACTTTTGCAGTAGGGGAGGGAGATTGGGCTCAGATCTGAATATAACAAGGAAAAGTGGGAATTTATAACAACCGAGTGTGTGTGTGAGCGGGGCATGGGTGGAAAAATACTAGGAGGAAGAACTATGGAAAAAAAGGTGGGTGGGATTCTGGCTAAACTAAACATATAGGATTCTTGCTGGATCAGACATCAGAAAATGCGGAATCTCATCAAATATTGAAGATGATCAGATATCAAGGATAGGGGAGTCTGGTTAAAGTGACTTAGCAGGATTCCTGGTTTGTTTTTGTTTTGTTTTGTTTTGTATTTTTTCTGAAGCTGGAAACGGGGAGAGACAGACAGACTCTCGCATGCGCCCGACCGGGATCCACCCGGCACGCCCACCAGGGGCGAAGCTCTGCCCACCAGGGGGTGATGCTCGTTGCTCTGCCGCGACCAGAGCCACTCTAGCGCCTGGGGCAGAGGCCAAGGAGCCATCCCCAGCCTCGGCTGCGGGAGGGAAGAGAGAGACAGAGAGGAAGGAGAGGGGGGTGGAGAAGCAAATGGGCGCTTCTCTTATGTGCCTTGGCCGGGAATCGAACCCAGGTCCACCGCACGCCAGGCCGACGCTCTACCGCTGAGCCAACCAGCCAGGGCCAGGATTCTTGTTAAAATTAGGCGATACAGGGATGAACACAAGAACCCAAAAGTCAGGGCTTGGTTGAAAAGAGTTCAGGGAGCCTGACTGGAGTTTGGTTAAGGAGAAAATCTGCCAGTGAAAGGGGTCACAGAGAGAAAATCAAATCCAAGACTCGAGGGAAATTAAGTTTCGGGAGTACCTGAACCACCTCTGTCACTGGGCTTTCCTCCCGTGGTCACCTTGAGCCTCACTCCCACGCGAGGTCACCCGCTGAGCCGCGAGGGCCACGCTGGCCCCACGGACGGTCTCGCGCAGGCGCACGCGTGGCGGCCGCACAGGACGGGAGGTAGTGGGTATGCTCTGAGCCCTTGGAGGCCTCCGTGTGCTGCGTGGCTCAAGAAGTGAGGTCCCGTGCTCGGTCCCAGCACCCGACTCTGCAGCTGCCGTGGCCATTCCAGGCCACGGTGTAGAATCCTCCAGCCCCGGCCCATGTTTCACAACCCGTCGGTCGGTAAGCGGGGGTGGGGTGGCAGGGAGCCCCCAAACACCCCGTGGGTCGGGCCTCAAACAACCCTCCAGAGACTGTGAGGTCGCAGCCGCTCCCAAGGGGGGTGCCTGTGTATATGGAGAGAGATTCCAAGGGCTAGCTCAGCATTTGCTGCCATGGGGAGGGTGGCCCATTGTGGAGGGCACTGTCCCCAAAGTGATGTCCGTGTAACTACAGGAGGGCAGAGTAGTAGTATCTGCAGTAGTATCCTCAGTGGAAGGCAATTTGGGTTCATAGGGGGTCCGCAGGAGTCTGCGTGGTGGGGATGGACCCCTACAAAGGACTCCTATATAAAGGAGGACCTTAGAACGTCCCCTAAACTGTCTGGAGGGGTCCTCTGCCTGGAGGAGGAATTCTGGTTTAGGATCCAGACCAAGAGTAACTTACTCTATACTCAGAGGACTTCTGGCCTTGACCTCCCTTTGGACTCAACTTGTGTCCCTCCAGTGTGGTCCATAGGCGAAGGTGAGGGGTTATGGGACTGCTGCCTTTGTCCACTGCACCCCCCCCACCTTAGGATTTTTATTGTCAGGGTCGCTCAGCTGGCTGCAAGCTGGATTTTAGTGGAGGCAGGAACTTCTATAAGAGCATACTGTGCAGGGAAGGGGAAGATCAGTGAGGCCTCTGATGCAAAGAAAGGAGACTTGGGTCCTGGGCTTGACTATCCAGAAGAAAGCAGTAAGGTAAGGTGGAATAATTAATGCTGGCAGGTCCTGGAAGATATATTCCTTTGTAGGAAAGAAGAAAAGATGTGTAGGTTTATTGAGCACCAATGTGCTTGGCACTATATTAGTTATGTTTAAACATATAACTCTTACAACAGCCTTGTGAAATTCTCTTCTGAGGGATGAATAAACTGAGACTCAGATTGAACAATTTGAAAAGGTTACAAAGGTTTGAATCATGAAATCTGTTTTTCAGATTATTTGGGAAGAAATATCAAAGAGAGGCAAAAGGAAGAATGTTTGCCTAAGTTTAAGAGCTAAAACCATAAAACCCTTAGAAGAAACCAGGAGAAAACCTTCACGATCTTGGATTTGGTAATGGTTTCTTAAGTATGACACCAAAAGCACGGACAACAAGAGAAAAATAGATAAATTTGACTTCATCAAAATTTAAGACTTTTATTTATCAAAAGACTTTATCAAGAGTGAAAGACAACCCATGGAATGAAGAAAATATTTGTAAATAATATATCTGATAAGGGATTAATATTCAGTATATATAAAGAAAACTCCTACAACTCAGCAACAAAACAACCCAATTCAAAAATGGGGAAAGAATATGAATAGACATTTCTTCGAGGAAAATATACAGATGGTCAACCAGCACGTGAAAAGATGATCAACATCGTTAGTCATTAGAGAAATATAAATCAAAGTCCAAATGCAAATTAAAATGTTACTTCACACCCACAGATGGCCATTCTCAAAAAAAAAAAAAGGAAAATAATATGTTTGCAAGGAGAAATTATAACCCTGGTGCACTGCTGGTGAACATGTAAAATAGTGCAGCTACTGTGGAAAATATTTTATGTTTTCATAAAACTAAAAAGAATTTCCATGTGACCTAGCATTTCTACTCTGAGTTCTATATTCAAAAGAAATGTGATGTGGTATGGAAGCTGGCTAAATTCCAAAGTTGGGTAGCTCTCTCTTGTGATCAGAAAAATCACCCATATCTGTTACATTGGTTACCTATCATCCCTGCTAACCCCAACTCACCACTCAGGCTCTACCTCTGAGATAGCACAGTAGATGTGATAAGCTTGCTCTATACAGTTTCTAGAGATGAGTTCTGAAGAATAGGTCCTCTCAGTCCCCTCTAACCCACTGAACTAGAGAGAGGATACTGACACTGTGATCTCAAATAAACTCCTTGCTTCCCTAGTCATCTTTGCAGCATTTCTTCAAGAAATATTTATTGGATACTTGCTCTATGTAAAGCAGTGAGAACTGTCCTGATTGTTTCTCCTTCCTGAACTCAAAGAAAATCTGGAGCTCCTTTTTCTATCTATGAAATCCACTTACTTGGGTTGCTTTCCCACTTCCCTTTTCAGAGGTTTCTTTTGCTTTATTATGGTCATGTTCTACAACAGTGTTTTTCAACTTTTTTTTTTTTAATTCATTTTTAGAGAGAGAGGAGAGAGAGAGGGGGAAGGAACAGGAGACATCAACTCCCATATGTGCCTTGACCAGGCAAGCCTGGGGTTTTGAACCAGCGACCTCAGCATTCCAAGTCGACACTTTATCCACTGCACCACCACAGGTCAGGCTCAACCTTTTTGTCTCATGGCACACATAAACTAATTACTAAAATTTTGCAGTGCACCAAAAAAATATGTTTTGCCTATCTGACAAAATAAAAATAGGTATAATTTTTATTCATTCATACCGGATGGCTATTGTTATATTGGCTGTTGTCATTTTTTATTTGACAATCTCAGGGAAAAGAGGTCAGTGCCCTGGCTAAATAATCAGGTAGTGCATGTTTTATAAATAATTGCGCACACCTGTGGAAAATAACTGTTCTACAAGATCACTGTTACTTACATTTTTGGACCTTTTACAAATATCTGCCACTCCCATATCAAGAATCAAATGAAAGCACATAAGGGTAATTTACATCTAATATGCAGGATGAGGTGGTTCTAGCCTATTAGGAGGGCTGCAGATTCTCCAAAGCTATATATCATTATAGAAAGTGCTGAAGGAGAGTTGTTCCCCACATGCCTTTTCCTTCCCTAGCTCATACTGTGGAACAGCCTCCACTTGACCTTGTAAATAATCCCACTGCATTTTTAGCAGGCGCTCTGCAGAGAATGAGTGCATCTTGTACACACACAAATTCTTTTTTTTTAATTTAGAAAATTAAATTTAACAGGGTAACATTGATCAACAAGAGTATATAGATTTTGGGTAAATATCTCCACATTATTTGGATAGTCAATTATGTGGTATATTTATCACCCAAAGTCAAGTCATCCTCCGTCACCTTATATTAGTCCTTCTTTATATCCTTTCCCTAACCCCCTCTTTCACCCCTTCCCCACATTCCCCTCCCCCTGGTAACCACTGCACTCATCTATATCCATGAGTCTCAATTTTGTATCCCACCTATGTGTGGAATCATACAGTTTTTAGCTTTTTCTGGTTTACTTACTTCACTCAGTATAATGTTATCAAGGTCCATTCATATTGTTGTAAATGATACTATCATTTCTTATGGCTGAATAGTAGTCTATTGTATACATGTGCCACATCTTCTTTATCCAATCCTCATTCGAAGGGCACTTTGGTTGTTTCCATGTTTTGGCCACTGTGAATACTGCTGCAGTGAACATGGGGGTGCATGTGTCTTTACATACCAATGTTTTTGAGTTTTGGAGGTATAATCTCAGTAGAGGGATTGCTGGGTCACATGGTAGGTCTATTCTTAATTTTTTTTAAAGACTTTATTTATTCATTTTAGAGAGGAGAGAAGGAGGAGAGAGAGAGAGAGAGAGAGAGAAGAGGGGAGGAGCAGGAAGCATCAACTCCCATATGTGCCTTGACCAGGTAATCCCAGGGTTTTGAACCAGCGACCTCAGCATTCCAGGTTGACACTTTATCCACTGTGCCACCACTGGTCAGGCCTATTCTTAATTTTTTGAGGAACCACCATACCTTCTTCTAAAATGGTTGAACTATTTTACATTCCCAACTACAGTGAATGAGGGTTCCTTTTTTTTACAGAGAGTGAGTCAGAGAGAGGGATAGACAGGGACAGACAGACAGGAACGGAAAGAGATAAGAAGCATCAATCATTAGTTTTTGATTGCGCATTGCAACACCTTAGTTGTTCATTGATTGCTTTCTCATATATGCCTTGACTGTGGGCCTTCAGCAGACCGAGTAACCCCTTGCTGGAGCCAGCGACCTTGGGTTCAAGCTGGTGGGCTTTTTTGCTCAAACCAGATGAGCCCGTGCTCAAGCTGGCGACCTCGGGGTCTCGAACCTGGGTCTTCTGCATCCCAGTCCGATGCTCTATCCACTGCGCCACCGCCTGGTCAGGCGAGGGTTCCTTTTTCTCCACAGCCTCTCCAACATTTGTTATTACCTGTCTTGTTGATAATAGCCAATCTAATAGGTGTGAGGTGGTATCTCATTATAGTTTTGATTTGCATTTCTGTAATAGCTAATGAAGATGAGCATTTACTCACTCATATATCTGTTGGCCATTTGTATTTCTCCTTGGGAGAAGTGTCTGTTCATGTCCTCTTCCCATTTTTTAATTGGATTGTTTGTTTGTTGTTGAGTTTTGTGAGTTCTTTGTATATTTTGGATATTAACCCCTTATCAGAGCTGTTGTTTGCAAATATCATCTCCCATTTATGTCTGGAGATGTTGTCTGTTTTGTTGTCAGTTTGTTTTTTTTTTTGCTCTGTCAATGCTTTTTAGTTTGATATAGTCCCATTTATTTATTTTTGCCTTTGATTCCTTGCCTTTGGGATCAAATCATAAATTGTTCTCTATAGCCAAGGTCCATGAATTTAGTACCTATGTTTTCTTCTATGTAATTTATTGTTTCAGATTTTATAGTTAGGTCTTTGATCCATTTTGAATTAATTTATGCAAGGGAAAAAACTAGTTAAGTTTCATTCTTTTGTATGTGGCTTCCCAATTTTCCCAGCACCATTTGTTGAAGAAGCTTTCTTTTCTCCATTGTGTGTTTTTGGCTCCTTTGTCAAAAATGATTTGCCCATATATGTGTGGTTTTATTTCTGGACTCTCTATTCTGTTCCATTGGTCTCTGTGCCTGTTTCAAAATACCATGCTGTTTTGATGATCATGGCTCTGTAGTACAATTTGAAGTCAGGTATTGTAATGCCTCTGGCTTTGTTCTTTTTTTCTCAGGATTGCTTTGGCTATTCAAGGTTTTTTATGGTTCTATACAAACTTGGTGATTTTTTGTTCCATTTCTTTAAAAAATGATGTTGGAATTTTGATGGGAATTGCATTAAATTTGTATATTGCTTTGGGTAATATGGCCATTTTAACTATATTTATTCTTCCTATCCAAGAACATGGAATATTTTTCCATCGCATTGTGTCTTTTTTGATTCCCTTTAATAATGCTTTGTAGTTTTCAGTATATAGGTCCTTTACATTCTTTGTTGTTTATTCCTAGGTATTTTATTTATTTTGTTGCAACTGTAAAAGGGATATTCTTTTTGAGTTCATTTTCTGAAGTTTCATTGCTGGTGTATATGAAAGCAATAGACTTATGTATATTAATTTTGAATCCTGCAGCCAAAGGTAGATTAAGGTTAGTTGAGGCCCCAGGCACAGAAGAAAATATTGGGCCTTTTGAAAAAAAGAGAGGGATGGGGGGGAAAAAAATATATATATATTAACCATATTTTTAAATAAATAAAAAATATTATGTATTATTAATGTTAAAATTGCACATATGAAACCAAACTTGGTGTCATTAGAAAAAACTGTAAAGTTGGGGTTTTGCGAGCCCTTCAGAAGTTGGGGCCCAGGGCATGTGCCCAGTGCGCCTGCCGTTAAATCCGTCTCTGCCTGTGACCTTACTGTATTAGTTTATTGTTTCTAATAGTCTTTTTGTGGAGTCTTTGGGGTTTTCTATATACAGGATCATGTCATGTGCAAAACAGAGACACAAATTCTATACTGTCCACATATGCCTGATGAAGCATCCACCGGGTATAATAAAAAAAAAAACAAATGTCGGAGACTTTCAGAGGTAGGTATAGATGTAACTTTATTGGCCAGTTTCACCTGCGCAGGGGCGAGTTCCCTGATGTCAGGAGACACCGTACTCAGTAGGAGCTGCAAATGGGAACCGCCCCGGGCACTTACAGCTAGTTCCTTATATATCCTAAGTAAGCAAGCATAAATACAGAAGCAAAAATAACGGTCACTTATTTGCTAAGGGAGTTGCACATAGCATAGCAACAGGGGCTGGGTCAAACATAAACTTCTGATAAGGGTCTCTAACCAATGGAATGCAAACGTTTGTCTTCCTTTGTTCTTAGCCTTACAGGGTCCCTATCCTTACCTCCCTGTCTCTGCATCTACACTCTAGTAATCCCAGCACACTTTCCTAAATCTAACAATTTGATCTTTTCTTGATTCTTACACCTGACAGACACTTCTCTTATCCTCATGGCTAAAGTCGTATATTAATTTTCTGTTACTGTGTAACAAATAACCACAACATCATGGGTGGTTTAAAACACACTGAATTCATTATCTCACAGTCTCTTTGGATCAGGAGTCCAGTTTGGTCCTCTGCTTATGGTCTCACAAGGCTATAGTCAAGGTATGGCTGGGTTGTGTTGTTATCTGGAGGCTTGCCCTGGGAAGAAACTTCCAAGCTCACTCAAGTTGCTGGCAGAATTTATTTATTTGTATGACTAAGGCCCTGGATTCTTGTTAGATATCAGTTGGAGGCCACCCTCAGCATCGCAAGTCCACCCACAGTTTCTAGAGGCCAACTGAAGCTCTTTGCCACATCTGCTTTTCCAACAAGGCCACTTAATCAAGCCAGAAAGGAGAGTCTTTAGAGTGAGTATACTAGAGAACAGTCTTTGTGATGTGGTACTGTAGGCATAGGAGTGACATCCCTTTGACATGTTTTGTTGATTAGGATCACATCACAGGTCTGCCTACACTCAAGAGGATATGATAACAAAAAGCATGAAAAATAGAAGGTAGAAATCATGGGGGTAAACCTTAGAGACTGTCCCTACACATAGTATCAAGTCATCTGTTCTCATTTCTTCCATTCCATTCAGCCAAGTGGGTCTATTCTACTGCCTTGTTCCTGCTGGTATTTACCACCATCTGCCCTGCCCCTTGACGTTCTCTCCAAGCCCTTCTCAAGTTGCCACAGATTCTTCAACATTCACTTTGTCCCCGATACTGTCTTCTAGATCTCTTATTTTCCTTGATAAAGAAAACAAAACCCAATTCCACCTACCAGCTAAAGAAGTAAACATTAAGCGTAATTCACATGGTCTTTGTTAATTTTCTTTTAACCTGAGTGTCTGTCCTAGACTTCTTTCAGCACAGGGAAAGGCAGTTTTTTTCTCTCCAGCCATCTGTTTTTACCCATTGAAGATCGCTGAATTGGGAGAGGCAACCTGCCATGGGCCCTTAGCAATCCTGAACATTCTTACTGGTATGCCAGAACGCAAGGCCATGACTGTTTCCCAATCCATTTCTCAGAATTGTATTTGCAACAGGCAACCTTGACAGATAAGGTAGTATCTCCTCTGGACAAAGATCAGGGTTGCTTCTTCTTTTTTAGTGTGTGTGCACACAAAAGAAAGAGAGAGAGAGAGAGAGAGAGAGAGAGAGAGAGACAGACAGACAGACAGGAAGGAAGAGAGATGAGAAGCATCAACTCATAGTTGTGGCACTTTAGTTGTTCATTGATTGCTTTCTCCTAAGGGCTTTGGTGGGGGTGGGAGCCAGCTGAGCCAGTGACCCCTTGTTCAAGCCAGCGGCCTTGGGCTTAAGCCAGCAACCTTGGACTTCAAGCCAGTGATCTTGGGATCATGTCTATGATGCCATGCTCAAGTTGATGACCCTGCACTCATGCTGCTGAGCACATGCTCAAACCAGATGAGCCTGCACTCAACAGGCTTGCTTCTTCTTACTATAAAGCAGTGAATCCCCAAACCTCTGCATTCCTCTCCTGTAACATAGCCCACTGCATGTGCACGCATCTATCATAGTTCTTGTGCCGACAAGATTTGGTACACATGGGGAACTGATGTAAAAAATTGTATTAAAGCTTTTGGTATGGCTGTGCTGTAATCAAGTCCTTTATATCTGACCCAGTAGTCTGTCAGCATTCATAAAACAGTAACAGGGTAACTTGTTAACTTACAGAGTAAAATACCAGACCCTGCAGACTTCTTGACATTTATTACCACTTGTTTTTCTAGAAGATAAAACTGATTTTTTTTTTATTTCTTAAACACCTCATGTGCATATCTTGAAGCTCACAGCCCTAAATCTAGCCTCTGCCTTGGTCCTCAGGCCAGGCTGGATGGAGACATTGAGGAGACACAGAGAGACTCAGGTGGCCACACATCTGGGTAGTCTAGTCATTTGGGTGAAAGTATGGTTTAGTAAGCTCTTAAGAGTGCATAAGTATTTTGACAGGCTCTGGGGTAGCCGAAGTGCAGAGGAGTGCTGTCCTGGAGGTCTTGGTGCCCGGGGGTGAGAGGTGAGAGGTGAGGGGTGAAAGAGGTAGACATGGCCGACTTCGGCTTTACCTCTGCAGATGAGTTCAGAATGAACACACCCTCTCACCAGATCAAGACCCTGAAGGTGGGGAGAGGAGGTGTGCTAATTCATTCCTTACTCACCCCCAGTGTTAGAAGGACCACTACCTCTTTAGGACAGACACCTGGGTCAGGCTCTGAGGGAGCGGCCCTAGGTATTCAGGCCTGGTGGGGGCTTCCAGGGTAACAGATGCTCCAGGTTGGCAGGCAGGATCTGGGGAAGGGTAGGGCAGGGATTTCAGCTCAGAGGCTGGGCTAGTCCCAGAACAGGGCTTGGGCAGGCTGGGCCACTGCAGGCTACCAAGGGTCAAAGGGCTGGGCAGCTTGGTGCTCCTGGGTTCCCAGATGAGCACTGAGTCCTCCAGGGACAAGCTACTCTGATGGTTGTGTAGCTGTTACTGAAGGAGCCTCTGAATTCCTGGAGTGCAGATGACTCGTACATTCCTAAGCATGTGATAGTTGTGTGCTTAGTGCATTTGTAGATATTACTCGATGTGTAGCTACCTAGGGTTAGGGTTAGAGTTAGGGCTCTGCTAGATGATCATTGACACAGTGGTTACAGTTGGAGGTGGTAAGCATAGGGCCATGTGAAGATATTGGGGTAATCTGACCAGCATTAGCTTGACAGGTGTGTCTATCTGGTTTACTCTTTCCTTAGAGTCTGTGTCTGCTGTGTCAGAGAGGTTGGGGGTTCAGGACTCTGCAGTAAACTGGGGATACCCATGAGGATGGGGATGGATGTGTAGGTGAAGGATAGGCTTCTGAAGAGGACAGCGGACTCACCTGCTGACTATGACATGTTTTTAAAAGCATGCAGCTAAATTGTGGAGACCAGGGCTATGCAAGTGAACCCAAGACTATCCTCATTAAAGGACAAGCAATTGGGCAGAAATGACAAACCAGAATTTAGAGGAAGGATAAACAGTCCTGGTCTGACGTGGCCAAGGAGACTTAATGGAGGAGAAGAGCACTGAAGGATGGATTTGGACTGCATTTGTGTTCATAGGTCTGTAAGATGGGCTGCGTCTGTTTGCATGTGTGCAAGGCTGTGCTTGTGTCTGCAAGTGTGCTTGTGCTTGCTTGAGCATATCTAACTCATGGTGTTCATGACTATGTAGACGTGTTTTCTGGACTTGTCTCTTGTAACTCTGAACTAGTTTCCGTGTGGCATTGTTGAAGTTGTGCCTTTCTGTTTATCTGTCTGTGTGGCTGGGTGTCTCTGTCCATGTGTCTTGGACTGTGTGTGAGATTCTGCCTGGCCTCTCACTTTACCCTGCCCCTCTCCCCTGATGCGCCTCAGCTGACAGCACTAGTTACACAAGGAATGGCTTCCTTTTCCTTTCTGCTGCCATCTGGATTCCCATGGATCTAGCTGCCTTCCCAGGGCCTTGCCCCTGTGGCCTCTGTGGCAGCCTTGACCTTGGGAGTGATACACTGTGGAAATCCCCCAATAGGCTTCTTGCCTGGCCTTGAACCCAGAAATTTTACAGATCAGGAGAGTAACAGGCAGCAAAGGAGGCTGATTGGCAACACCCAGCCCCTTTCTGGAAACACAGATCTGCCTCTGGCCCCTTCCCAGAACCCCTAGGACTCCCCCATGCTCGCATCCAGACTATTCAGGGTCCTGGTCTCACTGTCTCTGGGGATGAGAATGCACAGTCCTCTGCAAACCCAGCCAGCCCTGTCGGGGATCTGGTGCTCTGTGTTCCCCAGCGTCATATATGCCTGCATTGTGCTCGTTCTTCTATCCCCACTTGAACTCAAGGTTGTCTTCCTTCCTTCCTGTCCCTGCAGTGGACAGAGGAACCATTCTTGTCCTTCATTCTTTGACAGCTGTGGCCTGTGCCTGGGCCCCTGCGCCCAGGTGGAGCACCAGGCTTTGGATGGCTGGTAAAGAGCAGAGGCTCAGGCCCCTCTCACATGGTGCAGAAAGCAGTATCTCCATGGGGTTCATTCCTGGGCTCATGCTGTGTTTGTTGCCCTCCCTGTGTGGGCTGTGGCGAGCAGGTACAAACATGAAGCTGATGATGTCCTTATTCTCTAGGACTCAGTGTCTAACAGGAGAAGTGATTTAATAGAGAAGCCACTATTCTTTCCTGCAGGTGGTCAGTTGCCTGAAATTCCCTCCATAGAATTCTGTAGTGCCCTTGACAGAGATAAAGAGAAGGGCTCCAGAAATTCAAAGCCACTGATCGTGATCATGATGTGGCCTTCAGAGGGCCAGGTATTCTAAGGCATTTTTAAGGAACTCCAGTAGTATTCCCAAGGAAGCACTGATATATTCTCAGCACCTGCCACCAATTTTGCAATAGTCGATTCTTGAGTTTTTGCCTTCCTTCAAGTTTCTATTTTCTTCTGAATTTACCTCTCTTGAGCAGAGAGGAGCTAATGCATGGAGGTTGTACTAGGGCTATGGAATGTGATGATCAAGGCTTCATTTCTCAAGAGCCTATATGAGCCATAGGCTCTGATCCTGTCTTCTGTTGGCTCTTGACTTCACTGAGCATTGAGAATCCTAAAGGTCTTGATTCCAGCTCATCCTTCTACTCCCAGCCCTTTGTTACTGGACTTAGCAGCATAAGCCAGTGCTGACATGTAACAGGTGGTATACATGGGAAGGATCTGCGGTACCCTAAATCAGGATGTGTGCACATTAACCTCTGCTTTTCATCTGATTCTGCTGTGACCTTTCCGGTTGATTCCCTTCCTTTTGGGCTTCCATGTCATCTCTTTGCTCTGTGGCACTCTGCCCAGTTCCCACCAGGCAAGGAGGATGTGTCTTTCACAAGACCTGCTGTGATCTTTGGGGATGCTTCAGGAAAACACCTGGAGGGTGTTGGCTCAGCAGGCCTGGGCCTTGTGCCTCCTCGTGCTGGGGGCACACTAGGGGCTAGGCTCCCATCCCTTAGGCACAGCATCACCATTCAGAGGAGGGACACATCATTGCTTCTTCCCATCCTAGTTTTTCTGCATCCTGCTAGCAGTAAACATATTGTGCTAAGTGCTGGGGTCCTATCAGAGGAAGGGAGTCCTGCCCGTACTTCCTCCTCATCTGATGGAATGTTGAGCCTAGATTTCCTTAGGAATCAGTGAGGCATGGGCATTCCACTGTAACCCCTGCCATATTATAAGGAAGTGATAGCACTTTCTATTCTTCCTCCAGCTCTTGGCTTCTCTGTGGTAGGTCTGAAGGTGGGAATGCAAAGGTGTCATCTTCTGCAAGATATGAGGTAATCAAAACAGAGGTCTAGCCTATTCACTCAGGGCAGCCTGCTTGTCTTTCTGCTTCCTAGTCTCCCCCCCCCCCAAATTCCATTATCCCTTGCTGAACATTAGGATGCCACACCTGCCCTTTTTCTGTATCTCTAGGTTCCATGCATCTAGAACATCTCTGCAATCTATCCTGCTGCTCCAGTCTTCCAAGAGCTTCACACACATGATCAGCAACATCAGCCATGTTTTTATACCCACCAGACTCTCAATTTGACTTCTTAGGCTCTCGTAGTAATTTGCGATGGAAACTTCCAGAATTCATCTCTACCTCTGGCATTTGGTTTTTGTTCTCCATATCCCTCTCTCCACCCACAACCATGGTCCCTTCTCAGCTTTTCTCTCACCCTTTTTGGGTTTTGTGGATACTCTTTTATATATGAGAGAAACCTTTATTCTAAGTGAAAAAAGTCCTCCCTCATTCATGCTACCTTCTTTCTGCTTACCAGCAGCAAAGTGTCAGTGCTTTTGGCCAAGGCTGTCCTTGGACCGGGCCTTCGCTGTCATCCCTTACCTCTATACCAGTGGTCCCCAACCTTTTTTGGGCCACGGACCAGTTTAATGTCAGAAAATATTTTCACGAACCGGCCGTTAGGGTGGGACAGATAAATGTATCATGTGACCGAGACAAGAGTGAGTCTTAGACGGATGTAACAGAGGGAATCTGGTCATTTTAAAAAAATAAAACATCGTTCAGACTTAAATATAAATAAAACAGAAATAATGTAAGTTATTTATTCTTTCTTTGCGGACTGGTACCAAATGGCCCAAGGACCGGTACCGGTCTGCGACCGGGGGTTGGGGACCACTGCTCTATACCACATCACTCTAGCAGTTCTTGCCTTGCTCTCCTACACCCCCAGTTTATTCCTTCTGAGTGCATCATTTAAAATGCTATGGCTCTCACCTTTAGAAAAGAAAAACCCTCTCTGGGGCTCCCCCAGTCCTACAGCATTTCCTCTTTTTCTGCCCCTCTGTGGAATCAACCTCCTTGAAAGAATTTATTATACTTTTTATCACCAATCACCCTCCTTCCATTCTCTTTTGAATTTATTCCAGTCACACCCACCTATGCCTCCCTTATTCACCCGAGTCTGATCTTTTCCATGCCATGAGTGATCTCCATGCTGCTAAATCTAATTGTCAACTCTAAGTCCTCATCTTATTTGGCCAATTCATAACTTTTTATGAATTCTTCTTGCAATACTTTCCTTTCTTGGCTTCTTCTAGTTTTCCTCCTTCCTCCTTGGTTTTTCAGTCTCCTCTGCTTACTTGTCTTTCCTTTTTTATCCCAAAATCTTAACATTGGAGTGTCCCAGACCTCAGTCCTTCGATCTCTCCTAATTCCCTGGGTGATCTTGTCTAGTCTCATGGTTTTGTGTACATCAATTAGTCAATCAATCGATCAATCAATCAACTAATCATCGATAGCCAGGACCCTCCCAGAGGACCATCAGGATTTTATTTTATTATTTAAAAAAAATTTTTTTTTTTTCATTTTTCCGAAGCTGGAAACGGGAGGCAGATAGACTCCGCATGCACCCGACCGGGATCCACCCGGCATGCCCACCAGGGGGCGATGCTCTGCCCCTCTGGGGCGTCGCGCTGTTGCATCCAGAGCCATTCTAGCACCTGAGGCAGAGGCCACAGAGCCATCCCCAGTGCCAGGGCCATCTTTGCTCCAATGGAGCCTCACTGCGGGAGAGGAAGAGAGAGACAGAGAGGAAGGAGAAGGGGAGGGGTGGAGAAGCAGATAGGCACTTCTCCTGTGTGCCCTGGCCGGGAATTGAACCCGGGACTCCTGCACGCCAGGCCGACGCTCTACCGCTGAGCCAACCGGCCAGGGCCATCAGGATTTTATGTTGAGAACAGACTGTTGGAGGTATAGTCTCAGGAAGAAGCAGGGAGATTAATTATACTATTGTGATAACTGTAGCAGCTGAGGAAGTAAGAAGTGGTCGTATTCTGAATTCATTTTGAAGGTAGAGACAAGATTTTCTGATGAATTGGATGTGGACTGTTAGGAACAATACATCAAAGATGACACCAATGTTTTTGGCCTAAACAACAGACATGCAAGAGTTGCCATTGACTGATGTGGGAAATACTGTGGTGAGAACAGAATTGGTATGTATCATTGGGTGGTGGTGGGTGGTACAGGCAATCAGGAGTTCACTTTTGAGGTGAATATTGGACATATAAGTGTATATTTTGATTAGACAACTTGGGCATGTGATACTATCTACCACATAAGATGATCTCCATGGAGACAAGGCCTGTGTCTTGGTGACTGTTGTGTCAGGCATAGTTCATGGCACATAGCAAATATTCAAATATCTTAATTATTGAATGCAAGATGGCTCGCAAGGTCACATAAAGGTGAACCCTTTATATGACCCTAGTGTTCTCCTCATCAGCTAAATACTTCCTCCTGTGGCAGGACCCCACACGTCATAGCCCTCATCACATTGATGTAATAATTGATCTGCCTCCTTAGTCCAGGCTTTGGATTCAAGTACTACTATTCTGGTATCACTATATGCCAGCCTATTGTAAACCTTGGGTATATAGACACTATAGTAATTAGTCAGGAAAGAAAGGATGAGAAACTGAACTATAAGCAGAGGCAGTAAAAATAGAGGAAAGGGGGCAACTAGAGGAATATGCAAATTGGTAACCAATGACTGATTTGATGTCTGAGCAAAGAAGTTAGTGATACCCTTCCCTGACACTGGAAAACAGTTTGATGGGGTGGAGGGTGTTTGGGAAATTGAATTAAATTGAATTGTCTTTGTAGCAAGATGGAGCTTCCCCCTGGTTATTGGTTCTACAGTTGGAACTCAGAGGAAAGACTAGTGCAGAGAAATGGGTTTGGGAATTACCAGTACATTAACAGTAATTGAGGTTTGGGGTATAGATGTCCAGTTATCCCCCTTTTCTAGATGAAGAAATTAGGGCTCAGAAATGTTAAGTAACTTGTCAAATGTCAGAGTTAGTATTCTAACTCTGATTTTTTCCACATTCCATCCTGTGACTTTGACCTTAAAATCTGCACCCTCTCCAAAGGTCACACATATTGCCTGAAAACTGTAAAAACATATGCTCAAGGATTTTGTAATGTTTTCCTTGTGTTGTAGTTTTGCTGCCCTTTGTTCATTTTTATCATCTTTCTCTGAAATTATTCTGGCAACTTCATCCAGAAGTTTCCTTCTAAAGATGACCCAAATCTTTTACTCATAGTTAAGCTTATATTGAGTAGAACAAGTACAGCCTTGAGCTATGCTGTTCTGTCATGGCCTTCTTAAGGGTCTGGGGTCCCAGGAAGACCAATACCTGCCCCATCCCAGTTAACAGGAGAAGATAGGACAGAGTTCACTTCATGCCTCTTCAGGAGGTCAAAGGAATATCAGTATGAGGGCCACCATTTTTTAGCAGTGCCACTCTGTGGCCAGGGCTACAGAGGCTACTGGTTGTAGTAGATTACCTAGTTGGTGATGGTTCTGGGGGTTGGGGTGAGAGTGTAGGCCAACTGAACAGAAATCAAGAAAGAGCTCTAGTTATGTCTCAGTATGACAAATTATTCAGGAGGCCTTCTAAAACAGGTCTGTATGAGGAAATTCATTGAGTCTGTGTGTGAGGGAGCATGTAGAAAATACATAGTTCTGGGGGGCTTACATTTCTTAAAAGTTGCTTACAGATCTCAGCTTGCCTCTCAGCCTTTCTTTTGGGTTTTACCATTTCATACCAAGGATTTTAGAGAATCTCACATTTTATTTCCATTAATGATAAAGTTATTTTCTCTCTCTATTTTTTAGGTGAGAGGAGGGGAGATAGTGAGAGAGACTCTTGCATGTGCCCCAACCAGGATACACTCAGCAACCCCTGTTTGGGGCCAATGCTCGAATCAACCAAGTGATCCTCAACACCTGAGGCCAATGCTTGGAGCAACCAAGCTATCCTTGGCGCCCAGGACTGACGCTTGAACCAATCGAGCCAGAGAATAAGATGGTTGCCTCTCCTGTGTGCCCTGACCAAAAATTGAACCTGGGGCCTGACCTGTGGTGGCGCAGTGGATAAAGTGTCGACCTGGAAATGCTGAGGTCGCCGGTTCGAAACCCTGGGCTTGCCTGGTCAAGGCACATATGGGAGTTGATGCTTCCAGCTCCTCCCCCCGTCTCTCTCTCTCTCTCTCTCTCCTTCTCTCTCTCCTCTCTAAAATGAATAAATAAAATTAAAAAAAATTAAAAAGTATTAAAAAAAATTGAACCTGGGATATCCATTTTTCAAGCCAATGCTCTATTCACTGAGCCACCAGCCAGGGCCCAGCTATTTCTCTGAAATAAAAAATTTGGACATTCTCAGAGAGAGGCAAAGGGGCCACAGTTCTACTTTTGTTCTGAGCAGCTTATCTTGTTGTTAGAGACTCATGTGTGACATTAAATTCTAGATTTCTGCCACATTCTCTGTCTGGTTAATGGGTGTGGAAAAACAGCTGTGTTAGGCTTGCTGCTAGTTTACTGGCTGCAAGCACTTTGCTTGATTAGTGCGTGAGCACATGGCAGCACCACATGTGGATAGTCTATGTAAGGCTATGGATGTTTGCACTCAGGGTGGATTGTGGATGATGGATTGTGGATTGCCTGCCTGCCACCATGAGAGGTTGTTTTTGCTGTTTGTTTGCCTGAGAAGAGATTTTCCCCTGCTTGTTTGCTCATCTGCCATTGTGAGACTTTATTAAATGGTAATGGCCCAATGCTTTCTGGCACTGCAGTTTTTCTACCATCTTCCCAAATCCAGTGTGGACCTGCTTGGCCTTGGCCACCAGCATAGCATCTGGCATAGTGGGTAGGATTTAGATCAGATTGGTATGGAGCCACCAACACCCTTGAAAGGTGGGGTAGAGGAGTAGTCATTCTTCTCCATCATATGGTTCCCCATGGCTGTCCTTTTGGGAGCCATGGGCTGGATGTTTTTTACAGCCCTGTGAGAAGAGACTGAGCACCTATGATGGCATGAGCTGGAATGAGCTCTAGAGAAGTAGGCTGACCGGGTTTGAGAGCTGCAGTGTGAGATGCAAGCTGAGTACCAATGGCATCTGGAACTGGAACAGTCTCTGGAGAAGGAATTATAGGTTCACGAGCTGCAATTTGACCTGGGAACTGAATTTTGGCAGTGACAGTTGTTGGAGAAACAACTGTGGGATTAAGAGCTTGAGTTTCAGCTTCAGGCCAAGAGCCGGCAGCTACAGGAGCCAAAACTGTACACAAAGGAGTAGCATCTGTGTTGGCAGAGTGGCTCTGAGCCAGTAGGAGCAGGCATTTCCAAACCTTCCTCTTCTGAGGAGGAGGTTAGGGCTGTAACTGCTGTCTACAGACTCAGAGCCCAGCTGGTAGTCTCCCAGAAGGTAAAAACCCAGCAGTTAAGAGTGCCTCAGGGGCAGGCACAATGCCCTCAGCAGGTAGTGGAGCACTCTGTGGTCTGGCCGTACACCCAAGCAGAGCTGATGGAGTTGGGGGCAAAATTCAGGTAGAAATCTACAGGTTCCCTGGCAGCCTAGTTGCTGCAGTCATAGGACACAGGGTGGATGGCATCATGCTCTCCAGTACAGAGATGGAGAAATTGGCTGCCGTTACCATGCACTTCCTCTTGAAGCATCATCTTCAGAACTGCCATGACAACCCAGGAAACCATACCCTATTAGAATGGCTGAAGGCTGTCATTTGTATAGTCTGGCAGAAAGCTGGGGACTTGCTGGGACAGTGAGTCAGTGGCAGACATATACAGAGCTTCCCCAGGTCCTTCATGAACTAGGTATGAAGAATGCTGCATTCAACCCAAGGTCCCCTGGGACAGATGAGGAAGTGTTTATGGCAGGGATGAAGGACCTTATCCTCTGTAGTGCCCCATCAGCCCTTTTTGGGTCACTAGTGGCTATCTTGAGCCCCTATGTGGGGCAGCCCATCAACGTGGTTACACATATGGTGGTGGATTTGGGGTAGCTGGAGACAGAATGGGACCATAAGATTGTTAGGTCTGCTGCCTATGCTGTCCCCCCACCCTTGACTAACAAGAGAACTGGGCCTGTAAAGACTACCTGAACACAGATATGGGTAGGTTTGACTGTGGCCAGGGAAGATAGAAATTGGATGGCTGGTCTAATAAAGTTCTGTTAGAGCTTTGGCAGCAGCTTAAGCCACAACAGAGGTTCCAGCCACTGAAAAAGCAAGGAGAGTGAAGGTCTCCCAGCAGCTGCTAAGAAAATGGCTGGCATCTGGGTTGCATGGTTGCAAGATTACTTGTTGGAGACAGCTGTGGAAGAGCAAAATCCCCAAGACCTGTAGTCCCAATTTGAATAGGGGGAAGGCTGAAGGATCTAACAGGGATGGGAGGGGACGAGAGGCCCCATGTGAAATTGGCAATCCACTGGTCCCCTTCTAATGTGTGGCAGCTATTGGCTTTAGAAGATAAGTGCTATTTTTTGGCCCTGGCTGGTTGGCTCAGTGGTAGAGCATTAGCCTGCCATGTGGAAGTTCCAGGTTCAATTCCTGATCAGGGCACACAGGAGAAGCATCCATCTGCTTCCCCTCCCTACCCCTCTTGCTTTTCTGTCTCTCTTCTCCTTTCCTCCTGCAGCCATGGCTCAATTAGAGCAAGTTGGCCCCGGGTTCTGAGGATGGCTCCATGGGTTCTGCCTCAGGTGCTAAAAAAAAAAATGGCTCTGGTTGCAATGGAGCAAGGGCCCCAGATTGGCAGAGCATCACTCCCTGGTGGGCTTTCCAGGTGGATCCTGGTTGGGGCACATGCAGGAGTTTGTCTCTGCTTTTCCTCCTCTCACTTTTTCTTTTTTCAGCTAATATTGTCAAGGTGGCATAGGCCTTGAGTGTATTTGACCCTGCCAGGCCCTGTGAGCTTGAACGTTTGAGGGGTTTGGATGGGGCTTGTGGCAATGGACAGAGTGCTTATGGAAAGGCACTGAGATCCATTAATAAAGAGCTGTATGACTAGTTGCCTGTGATGGACTTTTAACTTGGTGATTTGCAGACAGCTGGGCTGTCCATCATGGATTGGTCATTGAGTGGAGTAATGGAATCTTGGACTATGACCAGAGGGGGGCACTGGCTCCCTTGCTGGATGGACATGCTGCTTGTGGACAGCACTATGAGAGACCTTGATGAGAGGGACACGGCACTTGTAGAGGCCCTCTTGCACTGGGACGCTGCTCCTATCCAGTTGCAGAGACACACCAAGGACATTTTCTTCGATAGATACAGCCCTGGACTATACAGGGCTTCTCATCTACCATGGTGTTGGGGGCTAGAGGTGGGCCTCCAGTTAACTCTTTGGACAGAATGTTCAGGTAGACATTGTGAAGGGCACCTTTGTAATTGTATAATGTGCTGTTGCTATAGTCTGTTTCTGTAATGTACCTCACTCCTCGCACGGGGACAAAGAAGATACCTGTCACATAGATTGTGAGGCAAGCAACCCTAAAGGGGTGGGATGTGGGGAAAACAGCTGTGTTAGGCTTGCTAGCTGGTTTACCAGCTGCAAGCATTTTGCTTGATTAGTGTGTGAGCATGTGGCAGCACCATGTGTAGATAGACTATGTAAGGCTATGGGTGCTTGTGCTCAGGGTGGATGGCAGATGGAGGATGGCAGATTGTTGATTGCCTGTCTGCCACTGTGAGGGGTCATTTTTGCTGTTCATTTGCCTGAGAAGAGGTTTTCCCCTGCTTCTTTGCTCATCCGCCATTGTGAGACTTTATTAAACGTTAATGGCCCAATGCTTTCTGGCTCTTTTTCTAATGTCTGCCCGTATCCAATATGGACCTGCCTGGCCTCAGCCACCAGCATAGCAATGGGAAAGGACACTTACCAAAAGCCTATCAAGTTTTCTTTTGACAATCAAGGTGAATATTTCTAGTTCTTTCTTTCTTTCTTTCTTTCTTTCTTTCTTTCTTTCTTTCTTTCTTTTTCATTTTATTTTTTGAGAGAGAAAGAATCAGGAGGGGATAGAGATGAGAAGCATTAACTTGTAGTTGTATCATTTTAGTTGTTCACTGATCGCTTCTCATGTGCCTTGATGGGGGAGGGGGGTGCTCAAGCCAAGCCAGTGAACTATGGGCTTAAGTCAGCAACCTTGGGATCATGTTCATGATCCCACACTCAAGACAGCAATCTGTGCTCAAGCTGGTGAGCTTGTACTCAAGACCTGTACTTGAGCTGGCAACCTCAGGGTATCAAACCTGGGTCCTCAGCATTCCAGGTCAATGCTCTATCCACCGTGCCAACATTGGTCAGTCAATTTGAGTACTTTCTTAATTGCGATGGGACATTTATGAAGAAATGGGAAAGGATGACAGGAAACAAGGACTAGAGCTGGCATGCATATATGATGGAGTCTTTGGTTGGGAAAAGGACAGAAGTCTTCCTCTGAGGAAGTCATTAAGGGAAGGAACCAGGTAGATCCTGGGAGTGAAAACAGCTGAGTAAGTTCAATCTCATGTAATATACATGAAATACATAAATACACACACACATATATATTATGAACATTATGTATATATACATATCATATATTTAAAATCAAGGCTGATAGAAAAGGAAAACTGGAGAAAGATCCCAGGTGTTGGTGTTGTAGGAAGGAGACATAGCGGTAGGACCAGGTACAGCTGCAAGTGTTAACTTGACAAACCCGGACAGAAAACCCCTGCTGTTTGTGGTTCTTTACCAGAACTCACTTCCCTTGAAGCACAGATGTAATTAATTCCTCCAAAGCACTTGGGCTGTGGTTTGGCTTCCTTGCTCTAGGTTCTGTTTGGAATAAATCAAATTGGCATCCTTCCCTTACAATTCCTGGTCAGACGTGTCAGTTTCTGTCTCAAATACTCAGGCCTCTGTCTGTCTGTATGTTCCCCTCCTTGCCTTCCTTTCAGGGTGGGAAACAAGCCCCTCTGCAAATCCTACTGTGAGCTTCACTGCAGGACTCACCCATTCCATGCAGATGATAAGCAGTGGAGGTGGGATCAAGCAAGAGAGTTCCAGCAGCCTCCCAGATGAGTTCTCCAGAAAGATCTAACCAATAACCAGGAGGGAGCAGAGGGGGGGAGATTCTATCATTTGCTTTTGACATTCGGTCACATTAGCTATGTGTGGGGGTTTTTTATTGATTTTAATTTATTGTATTTACATAGATTCTAGTGTTGCCCCAAATGCATCCCCCCTCCCTTGTATTCCTCTCAACATCTCCTTTGCCCCCCTCCTCATACTGCCCTCCCCCCTTCCCTTCAGCTTTATCCCATCCTATCATCCCCTTTCCCTCTGTTCTCTTTTCCTCTGGTCCCTTTGATCTCTCCTCTGTCTCAATTCCATTTCTCAGTTCATATTGTTCATTGGATTTCTATAATGAATGAGGTCATATGATATTTTCCTTTTTCTGACTGGCTTATTTCACTTAACATAATAGTTTCCATGTCCATCCATGTTGTTGCAAAAGGTAAGACTTCCTTCTTTTTCATGGCCCCATAGTATTCCATTGTATATATGTGCCATAGCTTTTTTTTTTTTTTTTTTTGTGCCATAGCTTTTTAATCCACTCATCCACTGACGGAGAACATATTCGACAATACATCTGATAAGGGGTTAATAACCAAAATTTATAAAGAACTTGTAAAACTCAACACCAGGAACATAAACAATCCAATCAAAAAATGGGCAAAAAAATGAATAGACACTTCTCCAAAGAGGACATACAGATGGCCAAAAGGCATATCAAAAAATGCTCATTCACTGTTGGTGGGAATGTAAAGTAGTACAACCATTATGAAAGAAAGTATGGTGGTTCCTCAAAAAACTGAAAATAGAACTACCTTATGACCCAGCAATCCCTCTACTGGGTATATACCCCAAAAACTCAGAAACATTGATACGTAAAGACACATGCAGCCCCATGTTCATTGCAGCATTGTTCACAGTGGCCAGGACATGGAAACAACCAAAAAGCCCGTCAATAGATGCCTGGATAAAGAAGATGTGGCACATATACTATGGAATACTACTCAGCCATAAGAAATGATGATATCGGATCATTTACAGCAAAATGGTGGGATCTTGATAACATGATACGAAGTGAAATAAGTAAATCAGAAAAAACCAGGAACTGTATTATTCCATACGTAGGTGGGATATAAAAGTGAGACTAAGAGACATTGATAAGAGTGTGGTGGTTATGGAGGTGGGGGGAGAGGGAGAGGGAGAGGAGGAGGGGGAGGGGCACAAAGATAGAAGGTGACAGAGGACAATCTGACTTTGGGTGATGGGTATGCAACATAATTGAATGACAAGATAACCTGGACATGTTTTCTTTGAATATATGTACCCTGATTTATTGATGTCACCCCATTAAAAAATAAAATTATTAAAAAAATGCTCAACATCACTAATCATTAGAGAAATACAAATTAAAAAACCACAATGAGATATCACCTCATACCAGTCAGAATGGCGCTCATCAACAAAACAACACAGAATAAGTGCTGGCGAGGATGTGGAGAAAAGCGGACCCTCCTGCACTGCTGGTGGGAATGCAGACTGGTGCAGCCACTGTGGAAAACAGTATGGAGATTCCTCAAAAAGTTAAAAATCGAACTGCCTTTTGACCCAGCTATCCCACTTTTAGGAATATACCCCAAGAACACCATAGCACTGTTTCAAAAGGAGAAATGTACCCTCATGTTTATGGCAGCATTGTTCACAATAGCGAAGATCTGGAAATAGCTATGTGTTTTTGATAAACACAAAGCACATCCTGAAAGCTGGAGCACTGTGGCACTTCTCTGAAAAGCTCCTTTTCAGATGTGGCCATATATAGAAGTTATATATATATGGCCATATATAGAAGAGGCTTTCTTTTCTCCATTGTGTATTTTTGACTCCTTTATTTTTGACTCCCTTATTAAAGATGATTTGACTATATATATATATATATATATATATATATATATATATATATATGGTTTAATTTCTGGGCTCTCTATTCTGTTCCATTGGTCTGTGTATCTATTTTTCTGCCAATACCATGCTGTTTTGATTATCATAGCTCTGCAGTATAATTTGAAGTCAAGTATTGTAATGCCCCCAGCTTTATTTTTTTCCTTAGGATTACTTTGGCTATTCGGGTTTATGATTTTTTGTTCCATTTCTTTAAAAAATGACATTGGGCCTGACCTGTGGTGGCGCAGTGGATAAAGCATCAACATGGAAACGCTGAGGTTACCGGTTCAAAACCCTGGGCTTGCCTGGTCAAGGCACATATGGGGAGTTGATGCTTCCTGCTTCTCCTCCCCCCCTCCCCTCTCTATAATGAATAAATAAAATCTTAAAAAAAAGATATCTTCATGATAAAAGAAACCAGCATGTTAAAATCTATTTAAAGCATACCATATCAAAATGCTTGCTAGTGTCTGGGTACTTTCCTCATTATTTCATTAAAAAAAAAAGACATTGGAATTTTGATGGGAATTGCATTAAATTTGTATATTGCTTTGGATAATATGGCCATTTTAACTATATTTATTCTTCCTATCCAAGAATAAGAAATATTTTTCCATTTCATTGTCTCTTTTGATTTCCTTTAATAATGCTTTGTAGTTCTCATTATATAGGTCCTTTACATTCTTTGTTATGTTTATTCCTAGGTATTTTATTATTTATTTATTTTTTTACAGAGACAGAGAGAGAGGAAGGGATAGATAGGGACAGACAGACAGGAATGGAGAGAGATGAGAAGAATCAATCATTATTTTTTCGTTGCGACACCTTAGTTGTTCATTGATTGCTTTCTCATATGTGCCTTGACTGTGGGCCTTCAGCAGACCGAGGAACCCCTTGCTCAACCCAGCGACCTTGAGTCCAAGCTGGTGAGCTTTTGCTCAAACCAGATGAGCCTGCGCTCAAGCTGGCAACCTCGGGGTCTTGAACCTGGGTCTTCCTCATCCCAGTCCGACACTCTATCCACTGTACCACCACTTGGTCAGGCCTTATTATTATTTTTTGTTGCAACCATAAAAGGGATTTTTTTTTAGTTCATTTTCTGAAGTTTCATTGTTGGCCTATAAGAAAGCAATAGACTTTTGTATATTAATTTTGTATCCTGCAACCTTACTTTATTGGTTTATTGATTCTAATAGCCTTTCTGTGGAGTCTTAGGGGTTTTCTATATACAGGATCATATCATCTGCAAAAACTGAAACCTTTACTTCTTATTTACCAATATGAATGCCTTTTATTTCTTTCTCTTGTCTGATGGCGCTGAGAAGAACTTCCAGCACTATGTTGAATAGGAGTGGAGAGGGTGGGCAGACTTATCTTGTTCCTGATTTTACAGGAAAAGTTTTCAGTATTTTGCCATTTAATATGCTGTTAGCTGATGGTTTGTCATAAATAGCCTTTATTATGTTGAGATATTTTCCTTCTATACCCATTTTGTTAAGTGTTTTAAACATAAAATGATGTTGTATTTTTATCGAATGCCTTTTCTGCATCTATTATTAGGATAGATAGTTTTTGTTCTTTGTTTTGTTGATATGGTGTATTACATTAATAGTTTTACCTATGTTGAACCATCCTTGTGATTCTGGGATGAATCCCACTTGATCATGGTGAATTATTTTTATAATGTGTTGTTGTATTCAATTTGCTAGTATTTTGTTTAGGATTTTTGCATCTGTATTCATTAGAGATATTTGTCTGTAGTTTTCTTTTTTTGTGTTGTCCTTACCAGGTTTTGGTATGAGGGTTATGTTGGCCTCATAAAATGTGTTTGAAAGTATTGCTTCTTCTTCAATTTTTTGGAAGACTTTGAGAAGGATAGGAACCAAATCTTCTTTGAATGTTTGATAGAATTTACTAGTATAGCCATGTGGCCCTGGAGTTTTATTTTTGGGGAGGGGTTTTTTTTTTTTTCCCTGAAGCTGGAAATGGGGAGAGACAGTCAGACAGACTCCCGCATGCGCCTGACCAGGATCCACCCGGCACGCCCACCAGGGGCGATGCTCTGCCCACCCGGGGGCGATGCTCTGCCCCTCTGGGGCGTCACTCTGCTGTGGCGACCAGAGCCACTCTAGTGCCTGGGGCAGAAGCCAAGGAGCCATCCCCAGCGCCCGGGCCATCTTTGCTCCAATGGAGCCTTGGCTGCGGGAGGGGAAGAGAGAGACAGAGAGGAAGGAGGGGTGGGGGTGGAGAAGCAAATGGGCGCTTCTCCTGTGTGCCCTGGCCTGGAATCAAACCCGGTTCCCCCGCACACCAGGCCGACACTCTACCGCTGAGCCAACCAGCCAGGGCATTTGGGGAGGTTTTTGATAGTTGTTTCTATTTCCTCCTGCTTATGGATCTGTTTAGGTTTTCTGCTTCTTCATGATTAAGTCTAGGAAGATTGTATTGTTCTAGGAATTTATCTATTTCTTTTAGATTGTTAAATTTTGTGGCATATAGTTTTCATAGTATTCTACAATAATCCTTTGTATATCTATGATATTTGTGGTTAATTTTTCCTCTTTCATTTTGGATTTTGTTTATATGAGTCCTTTCTCTTTTTTCCTTAGTGAGTCTTGCCAAGGGTTTGTCAATTTCATTGATATTTTCAAAGAACCCGCTCCTTGTTTTATTAATTTTTCTATTTTCTATTTCATTTATTTCTACTCTAATTTTTATTATTTCCTTTCTTTTGCTGGTTTTGGGTTGTCTTTGTTCTTCTTCTTCTAGTTCCTTAAGATGTGATGTTAAGTTGTTTACTTGGGCTCTCTCTTGTTTGTTCATATAAGCCTGTAATGATATGAACTTTCCTCTTATTACTGCTTTTGCTGCATCCCAGAGATTCTGATATGTCATATTGTCATTTTCATTTGTCTGTGTGTGTGTGTGTGTGTGCATATATATATATATATATATATATATATATATATATATATATATATATTTTTTTTATGTGCCTTGACCGCGGGCCTTCAGCAGACCGAGTAACCCCTTGCTGAAGCCAGTGACGTTGAGCTCGAGCTGGTGAGCTTTTGCTCAAACCAGATGAGCCCTCGCTCAAGCTGGCGACCTCGGGGTCTCGAACCTGGGTCTTCCGCATCCCAGTCCAACGCTCTATCCACTGCACCACTGCCTGGTCCTGTATATATCTTTTGATCTCTGCTTTTATTTATTCTTTGACCCAGTCATTTTTTAGAAGTATATTATTTAATTTACACATTTTTGTGGGTTTGTTTACTTATTTTTTGAAGTTGAATTCTAGTTTCAAAGCTTTATGGTCAGAGAATATGGTATAATTTCAATCTTTCTGAATTTGTTGATGTTAGTTTTGTGGCCCAACATATGGTCAATTCTTGAGAATGTTCCATGTACACTGGAGAAAAATGACATTTTAGGATGAAATGTCCTGTAGATGTCTATCATATCCAATTGTTCTAGTGTTTTGTTTAAGGCCAATATTTCTTTATAGATTTTCTGTTTGGATGAACAATCTAGAGCCATTAGTGGTATATTGAGGTCTCCATGTATGATTGTATTTTTGTCGGTTTCTATTTTTAGACCAGTTAGTAGATGTCTTATATACTTTGGTGCTCCTTGGTTTGGTGCATATATATTAAGAAGTGTTATGTCTTCTTAATTCAATGTCCCCTTTATCATTATAAAATGACCATCTTTGTCTCTGATTACCTTTGTTGTCTTGTAGTCAGCATTGTTAGATATGAGTATGGATACACATGCTTTTCTTTGAATATTATTTGCTTGAATCATTTTCCAATCTTTCACTTTAAATCTGTTTTTATCCTTGTAGCTTAGATGTGTTTCTTGAAGGCAGCATACAGTTGGATTTTCTTTTTTGATCCATTCTGCTACTCTGTGTCTTTTTATTGGTGAGTTCAATTCATTTACGTTTAATGTACAATAATTATTGACACTTGAGGGTTTCCTATTGCCATTTTATATATTGCTTTCTGATAGCTCTGTTTCTTGTTTGGTTCTTCTCTTTTGTTTCTCTGTCATTTGTTTTTGTTTGGTTGTATTTCATATTTTTTTCCTCTGTTTCTTCTTTTTTTAAGCTATATGTTTCAGTAGTGGTATTTTCAGGGGTGGTTACCATTAGGTAATTAGAAGAATATATATCATATTTGTTGTAGTCCATTATCTCATGAGTACTTCTGCACTCCATCCTCCTTTGCTACAGCTAATCTTTTTCCTCTCCCCTTTTTTGTTTTTGTTGTCACAGATTATCCTTGTTTTCATTGTGATCTTGTTGGAACTTTTACTTGTGATTTTATTTTGTTTTGTTTTTTTGTATCTGGTCTGATAACCCCCTTTAGTATTTCCTGAAGTGGGGGTTTTCTGGTGATAAATTCCCTCATCTCTATATCTGTGAGTGTTTTTATTTTCCCTTCATATTTGAAGGATAACTTTGATGGATATAGTATTCTTGGCTGGAAGTTCCTCTCTTTCAGTACCTTGAACATTGGGGTCCACTCTCAGTGGAAAGAAATTAAAGGAGACCTTAAAAATAAAGATATATAAACATGTTTATGACTCAAAAAAACTCAATATTATTATGATGTCACCTCTCCTCTAATTGATTTAGATATTAAAGACAATCCCAATAAAAATTCCAGCAAGATTTTTTAAAGAAATCAACAAGCTCCTTCTAAAAATTTATGTGGAAATACACAGAACCCAGAATCACCAAAACATCTTTGCAAAAAAATAAAATTTGAGGATTAATATTATGTCACTTCAAGAATTATTGTAAAGCCACAGCAATCAAGACAGTGTGGTATTGACATAGACAAAGAGATCAATGGAACAGAATAGAGAATCTAGAATAGGCCCACTTATGTATGAGCAGCTGATTTTCAACAAAGGAGTAACGACTTTTCAGCAAATGGTGCTGAATAATTGATTATCAGTATTCAAGAAAATGAGTTTTAGCCCTGGCCGGTTGGCTCAGTGGTAGAGCGTCGGCCTGGCGTGCGGGGGACCCGGGTTCGATTCCCGGCCAGGGCACATAGGAGAAGCGCCCATTTGCTTCTCCACCCCCCAACCTCCTTCCTCTCTGTCTCTCTCTTCCCCTCCTGCAGCCAAGGCTCCATTGGAGCAAAGATGGCCCGGGCGCTGGGGATGGCTCCTTGGCCTCTGCCCCAGGCGCTAGAGTGGCTCTGGTCGTGGCAGAGCGATGCCCCGGAGGGGCAGAGCATCGCCCCCTGGTGGGCAGAGCGTTGCCCCTGGTGGGCGTGCCGGGTGGATCCTGGTCAGGCGCATGTGGGAGTCTGTCTAACTGTCTCTCCCCATTTCCAGCTTCAGAAAAATACAAAAAAAAAATGAGTTTTAATCTGTGCTTCACATCATATAAAAACCTTATTCAAGGCCCTGGCTGGTTGGCTCAGCAGTACATCATTGGCCCAGCGTGTGGAAGTCCCAGGTTTGATTCTTGGTCAGAGCACACAGGAGAAGCACCCATCTGCTTCTCCACTCTTCCCCTCTCCTTCCTCTCTATCTCTCTCTTCCCCTCCTGCAGCCAAGGCTCTATTAGAGCAAAGTTGGCCCATGCGCTAAGGACGGCTCCATGGCCTCCGCCTCAGGCACTAGAATGGCTCCAGCCGCAACAGAGCAACGCCCCAGATGGGCAGAGCATCATCCCCTGGTGGGCATGCCAGCTGGATCCTTGTCGGGCACATGCGGGAGTCTGTCTGACTGCCTCCCTGCTTCTAACTTCAGAAGAATACAAAAAATAAAAATAAATAAATAAATAAACAACCTTATTCAAAATGAATCATAGATTGAATATAAAGCCTAAAACTATAAAATTCATAGAAGAAAATCTATAAATATGAGTTATGTAAAGATGTCTTAGATGTAACTCCAATAGTATGACCAATAAATGACAAAATGAATAAGTCATACTTCATCAAAAATTTTTTCTAAAGATTTTATTTACTGATTTTAGAGAAGGGAGAGAGAGAAAGGGGAGGAGGTGCAGAAGCATCAACTCACAGCTGTTCTCATATGTGCCTGACTGGGAAGCCCAAGGTTGCAAACCAGCAGCCTCGGCATTCCAGGTCAATAATTTATCCATTGTGCCACCACATGTCAGGCACTTCAAAATTTAAAAAATTCTGTCTTCATATCATATATCTGGAAAATGACCAATATCCAGAATATATAAAGAATTCTCAAGACTCAACAATAAGAAAGGAACAACCCTCATGAAAAGAGAGCAAAGGATTTGAACACACACTTCATCAGAGAATTGGTGAAGCACAGGAATGTTGGGTCCCAAGGCCTTTGCCATGACAGCAGTGCAAATATTGAGAGCCCTGGGACCAATCAGAGCTTCTCCACTTCTGTCTGTATTATACTTGCTGCATAACAAATTACCACAACACTTAGCCAGTTATAACAGCACATATTTATTATCTTATGGTATTTGTTGGTTAAGAATCCAGACAGAGTTTAGCTGGATCCTTTCTGCTCATGGTCTGTCATAAGGCCAAAATCAAGGTGTCAGCCCAGAGTTTGCAGTCTCATCCTGAATTTCAACTGGGGTCTGCTTCCAAGCTCACTCTAGTGCAGGGGTCCCCAAACTTTTTACACAGGGGGCCAGTTAACTGTCCCTCAGACCGTTGGAGGGCCAGACTATAAAAAAAAATATGAAAAAATCCCTATGCACACTGCACATATCTTATTTTAAAGTAAAAAAACAAAACGGGAACAAATACAATATTTAAAATAAAGAACAAGTAAATTTAAATCAACAGACTGACCAGTATTTCAATGGGAACTATGGGCCTGCTTTTGGCTAGTGAGATGGTGGTGCCCCTTCCGGAAGTGCGGCGGGGCCGGATAAATGGCCTCAGGGGGCCACATGTGGCCCGTGGGCCGTAGTTTGGGGACCCCTGCTCTAGTGGTTGTTGGCAGAATTCAGTCTCTCAGGTTCTTTTGGACTGAGAACTTCAGTTTTGCAATGGCTTTTTGCTACAACACTCTCAGTACCTTGCCATGTGGGCCTCCTCAACATGGCAGTTAATGTTATAAAAATGTGCATATGAAGAAAGCATTAGATGGATTTGGCTGGCAAGATGGAAGTAATAATCTTTTGTAACTTAATTATGGAAAGTGATACCTCTCAATGTTGCCATAATCTATTGGTCACAAGCAAGGTTCTCAAGGGAAAGGATTATATAGTGCCATGAATGTCAGCAGACAGGACTCAATTGGAGCCATCTGAGAAGCTGACTACTACACTGGCCTTCAAAAACCAGGTTCTCTGGGTCAGTTTTATTTTTGATTTTGGAAATCAAAGGACATATTTCCTTTTAATTACTTTTAATATACTATTCCAATCAATTCTTTGCATTAATGATAATTCTATATGAAAGCAGATTTTCTTGCCTATCCAGTGTGGTTTCATACTATCTGAGCCACAACAGATCTATGTGCCTGCCTTTGTGTGTGTTTTTACCTCTTACTATATGTGTTGCCTGTTTGCATCCCAGCTGGCCCTGACTCAGCAGTCAGGCTCTACCTCTGAGGAAGCAGAGTAGATGTGATGTGATGAGCTTCTGATTTTCTATATTCTAGAATTGAGTTTTGAATATTTGGTCCGGTGAGTCTTTCTAGCCCATTTTGAGGAAAAGAGAAGGTACTGATACTATAACCCTAAACATTTTCTGTTGCCCTATGATTAATGCAGCATTCATTCAACAAAGATACATAGAACATATGCTCTGTGGAAGGCAGCAAGAACCATCTAGATTTGCTTTCCTCTCTCTTAATCTCTGTGAAAAGTTGGAGTTTCTTTTTTTCTTTCTTTTTTCTTTTTTCATTTTTCTGAAGCTGGAAACAGGGAGAGACAGTCAGATTCAGACTCCCGCATGCGCCCGACCGGGATCCACCCGGCACGCCCACCAGGGGCGACGCTCTGCCCACCAGGGGGCGATGCTCTGCCCATCCTGGGCGTCGCTCTGTTGCGACCAGAGCCACTCTAGCGCCTGAGGCAGAGGCCACAGAGCCATCCCCAGCGCCCGTGCATCTTTGCTCCAATGGAGCCTTGGCTGCAGGAGGGGAAGAGAGAGACAGAGAGGAAAGCGTGGCGGAGGGGTGGAGAAGCAAATGGTCGCTTCTCCTGTGTGCCCTGGCCGGGAATCGAACCCGGGTCCTCCGCACGCTAGGCCGACGCTCTACCGCTGAGCCAACCGGCCAGGGCATGGAGTTTCTTTTCTACCTTTTGAGTCCTCTTTGGTTGCTTCCATTCATTCTCCCTTTTAGAGGTTTCTTTTGCTTTGTTTTTTCCTAATGAAGCCCTGTCATTTTTCAGTTGATCACTGTTATTTATCTTTGAGTCTTTTTTAAACAGTTGTCCCTCTCATATAGAGAATCAAGTGAACCCAAAAGCTCATCTTTTTAGTTGTATTTAACATAACAGGATGAGAGACCTCTGGTTGCAGCCAATTAGGAGGTTGTGCATTAGGCCTTCTCAGCCATTTATCTTTGTACAGAGAGATTCACAAACTGCTTTCTGATTCCCTCTGTCCATTTTCCCCCTGCAGAGCAGCCCTTCACTCCTTGCCCTTATAAATAAGCGAGTTCTCTGCAGATAATATATATATTTTGTACACACATACACACAAAAACGCAAGTCACCACATATATCTTACTACCTTACACACACATCTAGATGGCCTTTTTGCCTCTACTAGTACCAAGGAAAGATTCTGGCTGTCATCTGCCTTCATTTCCTCTAGCTAGTACATATAGCCAGATGCCCCTGTTATACCTTTTTTGTCCCTCTGACTCTGTTCCTGTCCTTTGAAATTGGGTTAGCTATTCTGGGTATTTTGCGTCTCCACATAAACTTTAGAATCAGTTTATTGATCTTTACAGAATAACTCACTGGGATTTCGATTGGGATTGCTTGAATCTATAGATCAATTTGGAAGAACTGATATGTTTGAGTTTACCTTTCCTTGAGCATGGAATATCTATTTATTTTGTGGGTTTTTTAAAAATATTATTCATCAGAGTTTTATAATTTTATTCATATAGATTTTGTATGTATCTTGTTATATATAAGCCTAAATATGTCATTTTGGGAGGTGTTAATGTAAACGGGGATCACTTTTTTTTTTATTTCAAATTTTACTTGTTCATTGCTGGCATATAGGGAAGCAATGGACTTTTGTACATTAACCTTATATTCTGCAACCTTGCTATAATTGCTTACTAGTTCCAGACATCTTGTCACTTCTTTCAGATTTTCTGCATAGATAATCATGTCATCTGTGAACAAAGGCAGTTTGACTTCTTCCTTCCCAGTCTATATAGCTCTTAGCGTCTTAAACATTAGCTAGGACTTCCCAGACATTTGTTTTGACTTGTTACTAAACAATACCTCTTGTTTTTCTGGAAATTAGAACTGATTTTGTTAATTTCTCAAGCAAATATGTTGGATATTTGAGAACATTTACTTTGTTAATTTCTCAAGCAAAAATGTTGGATATTTGAGAACATTTACTTTTAATCAACATATCTTTTTTATGTAGATTTGATCCTCCTCTCCTCCCTTAATCTCTAAAGGCTTTTGTGATTAAACATTCATTCAACAAAGATACTTAGAACACATGCTCTGTGGAAGGCAGCAAGAACCATCTAGATTTGTTTTCCTCTCTCTTAATCTCAGTGAAAAGTTGGAGTTCCTTTTCTACCTTTTGAGTCCTCTTTGGTTGCTTCCATTTATTCTCCCTTTTAGAGGTTACTTTTGCTTTGTTTTTTTCCTAATGAAGCCCTCTCATTTTTTCTGGAGATCATTGTTATTTATCTTTGAGTCTTTTTAAAACAGTTGGCCTTATTGGTTAAGCCGAATTCTGTTGTGTCCTCACAGTTTGCACTCAAAATCAAAGCCACATCAAATAAAAATAACTTGGGATCCTGTTGGGATTTTGGTGTTTTCATTTTAAGGTTCTATTTTACATTTTTTTCCCTTAGAGGGGGAAAAACGCTGCTAGAGTATGGAGCATTCTCAGGTAAAAGGAACAGAAGTGCTTTTAGCACCTGTGGTCAGGGTTGGAAAGTGTAGGGATTTGTGGGGGAAGGGACAGAAGGAAGTTGTGTTTGTTCATTTATTTGCTTTACTGGTAGATGTCAGCTTCACTTCATTAAACTCTTTTTTTTTATTTAACTCTTTTAAAGATTTTATTTATTCAATTTTCAGAGAGGAGAGAGAGAGAGAGAGAGAGAGAGAGAGAGAGAGAGAGAGAGAAAGAGAAAGGGGAGGAGCAGGAAGCATCAACTCCCATATGTGCCTTGACCAGGTAAGCCCAGGGTATCAAACAGGCAACCTCAGTGTCCCAGGTTGACGCTTTATCCCACTGCGCTACCACAGGTCAGGCCATTAAACTCTTTTAAAGACAGACTTTCAAACTACTACTACGACATGATTAACAACTGAGATAGCTTAATAGTGATTCTTGTTATGGTTGTAGCAGGAGTATATTGTATTAGAAGGTGCCTGAGGATAGTTCACTGATACAGTATGAATGAGTTCATTCACTTAAAGAGTAAACCTCCTAATTGTTTGATCTTTGTTAATAACACTTACTATTTGTCCAAAAAAAGCGAAAAAGAACCAAATGCATACCTCTAATTTCAGGTCTTTGAACAAGTGTTTCTCAATTTAAAAAAAAATTTTTTTGAAGTGAGAAGCAGGGAGGCAGAGACAGACTCCCGCATGCACCTGACCAATATGCATCCAGCAAGCCCAACAGGGGGTGATGTTCTGCCCATATGGGCTGTTGCTTCGTTGCAATTGGAGCCATTCTAGCACCTGAGGCAGAGGCCATGGAGCCATCCTCAGCACCCTGGGCCAACTTTGCTCCAATGGAGCCTTGGTTGCAGGAAGGGAAGAGAGATATAGAGAGAAAGGAGAGGGGGGAATGGTGGAGAAGCAGATGGGTGCTTCTCCTGTGTGCCCTGGCCGGGAATCAAACCTGGGACATCCACATGCCAGGCCGACACTCTACCACTGAGCCAACTGTCCAGGGCCCTTTCAATTTTTTTTAAATGTAAACATCTTATGATTACTACTAAACTTCTGATACAATTTCTGGGAGGGGGCTTCCCCAAACTATTTAGAGAGCAAGAGCTAGTATCTTCTGTGTATCCCTAAGAACCAAGAAGATATCATAAATCTCTGCTCTTTTTTAGTCTGTAATCCCCCCCCCAAAATAATGGGTTTTGTTTTTCAAATGTAAACGTATATAATTGATGACCCACCTAGTTCACCATTGCTCCATATAGATTAATGAAACAGAACAGAGAGCCTAGAAATAAACCCATACCTTTATGGACAATTGATATTTGACAAAGGAGGCAAGAGCATACAATGGAGTAAAAAGACAATCTCTTCAATAAATGGTGTTGGGAAAATTGGACAGGTACATACAAAAAAATGAAACTAGACCACCAAGTACACTATATACTCAAATGAATAAAAGACTTAAACGTAAGCCATAAAACCATAAAAGCCACTAGAGGAAAACATAGGCAGTAGAATCTCAGACATCACAGCAATATTTTTGTCAATAAATAATCTCAGGCAAGAGAAACAAATGAAAAAATAAACAAATGGGACTACATCAAACTAAAAAGCTTTTGCACAGCAAAAGAAACAATCAATAAAATGAAATGGGAAAACATATTTTCCAATGATTATCTGATTAGGGGTTAATTTCCAAAATTTATAAAGAACTTATGCAACTCAACACCAGGAAGACAAACAATTCAATTTAAAAATGGCCACAGGACCTGAATAGACACTTCTCCAAAGAAGACATACAGCCCTGGCCAGATAGCTCAGTTAGAACATCGACTCAGAGCACAGAAGTTGCCAGTTCAATTCCCAGTCAGGGCATATACAGGAAGATTGTTGTTCCTGTCTTTCTTTTTCTCCCCTTTCCTCTCTTGCTAAAGTCAATAAATAATTTTTTTAAAAAAGAAGACATACAGATGGTCAATAGACATAAAAAATGCCCAACATCATTAATTATCAGAGATGCAAATTAAAACTACAATAAGATATTACCTGGCCCTGGCTGGTTGGCTCAGCGGTAGAGCGTCGGCCTGGCGTGCAGAAGTCCCGGGTTCGATTCCCGGCCAGGGCACACAGGAGAAGCACCCATCTGCTTCTCCACCCCTCCCCCTCTCCTTCCTCTCTGTCTCTCTCTTCCCCTCCCGCAGCCGAGGCTCCATTGGAGCAAAGATGGCCCGGGCACTGGGGATGGCTCCTTGGCCTCTGCCCCAGGTGCTAGAGTGGCTCTGGTCGCAACAGAGCGACGCCCCAGAGGGGCAGAGCATCGCCCCCTGGTGGGCAGAGCGACGCCCCTGGTGGGCGTGCCAGGTGGATCCTGGTCGGGCGCATGCGGGAGTCTGTCTGACTGTCTCTCCCCGTTTCCAGCTTCAAAAAAATACAAAAAAAAAAAAAAAAGATATTACCTTACACCTGTCAGAATGGCTTTCATCAATAAATCAACAAATAATACATGCTGGCAAAAACATGGAGAAAAGGGAACTCTCATGCACTGTTGGTGGGAATGCAGACTGGTACAATCACTGTGGAAAACAGTGTGGAGTTTTCTCAAAAAATTAAAAATAAATCTGCCTTGCTTGACCAGGCAGTGGCACAGTGGATAGAGTGTTGGCCTAGGACACTGAGGACCCAGGTTCAAAACCCTGAGGTCACCAGCTTGAGTGCAGCATCACTGGCTTGAGGATGGGATGATAGACATGACCCCGTGGTTGCTGGCTTGAGCCCAAAGGTTGCTGGCTTAAAGCCCAAGGTCACTGCCTTGAGCAAAGGGTCATGGGCTCAGCTGGAGCCCCCCAGTCAATGCACATATGAGAAAGCAATTAATGAACAACTAAGGAGCCACAACTATGAGTTAGTTGATGCTTCTCATCTCTCTCCCTTCCTGTCTGTCTTTCCCTGTCTGTCTCTCTCTAACGCTAAAAAAAATAAATAAATGAAAAGAAAAAAGATCTGCCTTTTGACCCAGTGATCCCACCCCTGAGAATATATTCTAAGAAAACTGAAACACTAATTCAAAAGAATATATGCACCCCTGTTCATTGTAGCATTATTTACAATAGTCAAGATTTGGAAACAGCCCAAGTTCCCACTGGTGGATGGGTGGATAAAAAAACTGTGGTACAGTTATACAATGGAATACTACTCAGTATTAAAAAAGGAAATCTTACCTTTTTCAACAGTATGGATGAACCTGGAGATTATTATACTAAGTGAAATAAGCCAGTCAGAAAAAGACAAATACCATATAATCTCACTTATATGTGGAATCTAATGAACACAATAAACTGAGGAACAAAATAAAAACAGAAGCATGGATACATGCTAACAACTATAGGGAGAGGCGTTGTGGGACTGGAAAAAAGATTAAGCAATAAACCATACATATAAAATATACAGACACAGTCAACAACAGTGTGGTGATAGCCAGAGGGAAAGCAGGATGGGGGTTAGGTGGAGGTGGGCAAAGGAGGAGAAAATGGGGATGGAAATAGACTTTGCTTGGGGTGATGGGTGCACAATGCAGGGTGCAGAGGATGTTTTATTGAGTTGTACACTTGAAACCAATATCCCAATAAATTCAAATTTTTAAAACGATGTTAATAATATAGGAAAGTATATGTGGCTAAGGGCAGGAAGCAAATAGATGTGAACTTTCTGTACTTGCTGTTCAACATTTCTGCAAACTTGAAGCTGCTTTAAAAATAGTCCTAATATTGATATTTTAAAAATTATCCTATAATATGAATATCTCTGTAACTTGCTTTTTTTTTTCCACTATGTCCATACATTATTAACATCTTCCTAGGGATTCAGCCTGGACAGGCAGGGGCAAATATAGGGTGGCAATGGGAAGGTTAGCCAAAATAGAGATGAAGCTGTGGAAGGAGGATAAGATTCAGAGGATGTGGGTATATAGGGGATGTTGTACTCAAAAACCCACAGAAGAGAGGGACCTAATATGAGTGGACAAGTGGCAATAACAGAGCCCTTGAGTCTGAGTGTTCCAACAGGCTGGGAATTCAAGCAAGGCAAGGAGTTTCAGTTTATGCTCATAGAATCCAGACCCCTGCTGGCAAGAGGCTGGCATGACAGCTTTGAGCAAGAGCAAGAGCAAGATGGCTCTCGCACACTCCCATGCTCAGCATATTCTATGATTTCCCTGCTAGGGTGGAGTGAGCAGGTATAAAAGCCAGACAGTTGTGGAGGTCATTTGCCTGGAATTCCATGACAGAAATCTGCTGGGGCAGGATGAAGCCTGTGGGAGAGCATGGGAAGAACCTGCTTCAGCTAAGACAGGATGTGTGCACATTAACCTTGGTTTCCCACCTGACACTGTTGTGACCCATCTGAGTCACCATCCTTCTCCTGGGCATCCTTTCACATGACTTTTTCCCAACTCCCACCAGGCAGGGTGGATGTGCTTGTCACAAGACCTATGATCCTGGGGATGCTTTAGGAAAACAACCAAGCATGTTGGCTCAGTGAGCCTGGGCCTTGTGCCTCTTCATCCCGGAGGCCACACTAGGGGCTAGGCCCCCATCCCTTAGGCACATCATCACCATTCAGAGGAAGGACACATCATTGCTTCTTCCCATCCTGGCTTTTCTGCATCCTGCTATCAGTGAACACATTGTGCTAAGTGCTGGGGTCTTATCAGAGGGAGTCTTCCTACCACCTCCTTTCATTTGATGGAATGTTGAGTCATCCTGGATTTCCTTAGGAATCAGTGAGATAGGGGCATCTCACAATCCCCCCTACCATGTTATAAGGAAGTGAGAGCACATCCCATGCTTCTCTCCTTCATTTACATTCATTTCCTTTGTGACCTTATCTGGTCTCATGGTTTTATATACATCAGTCAGTCAATCATTCAACAAACCAATCACCTGTAGCCAGGACCTTCCTGAGGATCACCAGGATTCTGTGCTAAGGATAGACTCTTAGAGGAATGGTGTCAGGAAGAAGCTGGGAGATTAGTTATGATACTATTTTCAGTAATTGTAACAGCAGAGGAGGTGAGATGTGGTCACATTCTGGATTTGCTTTGAAAGTAGACAATAGAATTTAATGATGGATTGGAAATGGACTGTTAGAAACAAGTCAAGGATGACACCAATGTTTTTGGCCTGAACAACTGACAAGAAACAGGTACCATTAACTGAAGTGGGAAATACTGTGGTGCAAACAGATTTGGTATGTATGATTGGGTAGTGGTGGGTGGTACAGGCAATCAGGAGTTCACTTTTGAGACAAATATTGGACATGCAAGTGTATATTTTGATTAGACAACTTGGGCATGTGAGACTATCTACCCCACAAGATAATGATCTCTATGGAGGCAAGGCCTGTGTTTAGTGACTGCTGTGTCTGGCATAGTTCCTAGAACACAATAAGTACTCAAATATTTTAATCGGATTCCAAAATAGCAATGGAGTAGGCAGACGTTCCAATTGCCATCTCCCAGGCCAAATTAGATTACAACTTACTTTAAGAACAATCATCTTGAAAAACCAACTCTGGACTAAATGAATAGGAGTCTATAACCAAGGATTACAGAGTAAGCCACACTGAGACTGTTAGGAAGGGCAGAGATGAGGAAAGGACTGCCCCACTCCCAGGAGCGAGCATTGTTGGAGGGTCTGGAGGGACTCTCACTATGGGAGGTTTGCCCTGAGAGAGGAGGGTCCTCAACCCAGGACTGGTGCCCCAGCCTAGAGCCCCAGAGCCTAGAAGAGATATACACATAACATTTGGCTGTGACAAGAGCCGAGATTTCTGTCTGTGAGAAAGAGATGGGAGCTCTCAGAGACACAGGCTCCATCTTAAAGGGCCAGCACAGAAAATCTCACTCATAGCCACTTAACCTGGGGCTCCAGCAGGGGAGAGCTGAGAGGACAAGTGTCGCATGAGGAGAGTGTGAAGTTGGTGGCCCAGGGAGAGTCACTGTGGGGGACAGCCACCGGAACCCCTGTGCTGAGTCATTCTCCAATACCTCAGTTGCCATCTTTTTTGGGTGGGTAATTCCCTACGAGCAGCATCAGTCTGGGAAAAAGCACTCAGGAGTCTCTCTTACCCCAAGCCATGGAGACCAGGCTGTTCTGAGAAGCCAGGAAGCAGAGAGCACCTCAGGTGACTGGTGCTTCCACCCCACAGGAGACTCAGTAGAAACTGTCTAAATTGTGGGCAGACCACACCTCTGGGTCTCAGAGGCCACACCCACTAGACTCCTAGGGGCCACTGCCTCTTGAGATCTGTGAAAAAAGTTTGGACAGACTGATACCTGGGGCTGAGCCACGTCCACCAACCTTCCTAATTCCTGAATTGCCATAGATTCTAGACTATACCAGAGGTTTTTTTCAGTGGTCAAGCCCAACAAACAGCCAGCAGAGGCTGCAGGAGGTGGGACTCAGGGAACTTTGGCCTTTTGTGGACCTCCCCCCTCCAGGCTCAGTGTAGGTAAAAGCCAGCCTAGGTGTGAAGTTTGGTATTCCTATGTACACCTGGGCTCAGCAGAGGCAGCCACAAACTCTGGATTGCTTATAGTTCCAAGAAGGTTGCTGAGGGCCAGTCACAGGCAGTGTCTCCTACTTCTCTGTGCCAAGTTCCCTCCAGGAAGGTCCAGGGCTGGCACATCCAATGGCCACCTGTGGAGAGCATTGGTTCCAGACCTAATGACCCTTGCTGGTGGCGTGTCCTAAGAGACGGCTTATCTGAAATGAGCCCAGCTGAGGCGAGTTCTGCTCTTTGTGATCAGCACCTACACAGGTGCTTGCATGCAATGGACAGGGTGGAACTTCATAGTCAGCCAGCCCGGGTGCTGGATATCCTGCTCTGCTGGGCCAAAATCCACAGGGGGAAAGGAGAGAGGTTAGGAGCATGGACATTTAAAGTGTGGGCCCCTGTGAGCCTATTGTTGGGTCTGGTTGAGGGGCTTAGCACTTTCTGGGTGGGATACAGTCAGCCCCAGGAGAGGACTCTTTCAGTCTTCCTCCCTGAGACCAGGGTCTCACCAGCTGTAAGAATGTCTGCAGAGGGGACTGTTGGCCCCACTCAATCTGAACCTGCAGCTCACCTTGCTGGGGAGAAATAAAATTTGAGTATCCAGTAGTGGCTGAGGGATTAGGCTCTGGATTAGGGGCCACTTTCCTCTTACTGAGCTCCTGACCAAGAGACCCCTGACATAGCAGGTCCCACTAATGTTGTATTCCCAGCCTCAGTTGCCCTAACCCACCAAGCTTGCAACCTATAGAGGGGTTGGTTGGGTGAAGCCAGTCTGGGCCCACATTACAGTCTTTCTACAGAAAACTCTGTAGGAAGTCCAAGCAGCTGCAAGAGGAGGTGGAGCAGCTGAAAAGTGGAGACAAAACTTACAGACCTTGGGGCTTTTACGGAGCTGCTGTCATCTCTAAGTAGGAGGAAGCTGATCCTTATACAAAGGTTGGCCCCTTCTACACTACCCAGGCACAGGAAATGCAGACACAAACAGGAAACAGAGCAGTAGCTCCAGACAGATAGCCCATGGCAGGTTACAAACAATGACTGGTGCCAACCCCAAAAGATCTAGAACCAACAAAACCAGTAGTGGGTGGCTGACAGCATCAACCCTAGACTCAGCTAACTACACAAGCAGCACACACAAAGGAGGAGTCCAACAGGCACCAGACACTGTGGAGAATAAATACACTCCACAGGACAGACATTGCACAGTGTCTAATACACATGATCAAGGTTGATCCTTAGAACCAGCCAGCCTGAAGGGATAACCACACCAACAAAAGGATCAACTGCATTTGATATTCACATACAACAGGACAGAAAATAGTACCCTCAAGAAGCATTGCTAGAACAAGGAAATCAGGTGACCTGGAGGTTAATATTACAGAGCCCATCTTCCTCATAAAGACACAACAAATTGCAAAGTCAGACAGTGCTACCTAATACACTGACAAAATGGACAAAGAAACACGACCCAAATGAATCAACAAGAGAAGTCCCCAGGAAAAAAATAACTAAATGAAATGGAAGTAACCAAACTACCAGATGCAGAGTTTAAAATATTGATTTTTAGGATGCTCAAGGATCTTAGAGCAACAATGGATGGTCATAATGAATACCTAAATAAAGAGATAAAAGCATCAAAAAGGATATTAAAATAAGAAAAAAACCAGTCAGAAATGACCAAGACAATATCAGAAATGAAGACTGCACTAGAAGGAATCAACAGCAGGCTGGATGATGTAGAGGATCAAATCAGCACTTTAGAAGACAAGTAAATGAAAGCAAAGAAGCAGAACAGCAAAACAAAAAGAGGCTCAAAAAGACTGAGGAAACTCTTAAGAGCCCTCTGTGACAAAATGAAGAGAAACAACATCCACATCTTAGGGGTTCCTGAAGGAGAAGAGAATGAACAAGAGATAGAGAACCTGATTAAAGAAATTATAGCTGAAAATTTCCCTAACTTGATGAAGAAAAGTCATACAAGTTCAAGAATCGCAAAGAGTCCCATTAAAGAGGAACCCAAGGAGGCCTACATCAAGACACATCATAACTAAAAGGACAAAGTTAAGAGACAAAGAAAGAATACTAAAAGCTACAAGAGAAAAACAGTTAATTACCTACAGAGGAGCCCCCATAAAGATTACATCTGACTTCTCAACAGAAACCCTTGAGGCCAGAAGGGATTGGCAAGAAATATTCAAAGTGATGCAAAACAAGAACCTACAACCAAGAATACTTTATCAGCAAGGCCCTCATTTAAAATTGAAGGAGAAATAAAAAGCTTCTCAGTCAAAAAAAAACAACAACAAAAACTCAAGGAATTCATTACAACCAAACCAATATTGCAAGAAATGTTAAGGGGCCTGCTATAAAAAGAGAAAAGGCAAAAAGAAATAGAGAGAAAAATAATTGTAGATTTAAAGAATAAAATGGCAATAAATAAGTACTTGTCAATAATAACCTTAAATGTAAATGGATTAAATGTTCCAATCAAAACATATAGGGTAGCTGCATGGATAAGAAAACAGGACCTGCACATATGCTGTCTACAAGAGACCCACCTCAGAATAAAATATATACATAGACTGAAAATGAAGGGATGGAAAAAAGTATTTCATGCAAATGGAAATGAAAAAAAAAAGCTGGGGTAGCAATACTTATATCTGACAAAATAGCCTTTAAAATAAAGGCTATAGTAAGGGATAGAGAAGGTCACTACATAATGATAAAGGGAGCAATTCAACAGGAGGATATAACCACTGTAAATATTTATGCACCTAATATAGGAGCACCTAAATATATAATGCAGATTTTGATGGACATAAAGGGCGAGATCAACAGCAATACTATAATAGTAGGGGATTTTAATACCGTACTAATATCAATGAATAGATCCTCCAGACAGAAAATTAAGAAAGAAACAGCAGCCTGAAATGACATGATGGATCAACTGGATTTAATAGAAATCTTCAGAACCTTTCACTCCAAAGCAGCAGAATATACATTCTTTTCAAGTGTTCATGGTACATTCTCTAGGACTGACTGCATGATAGGACACAAGAAAAGTCTCAATAAATTTAAGAAGATTGAAGTTATATCAACTATCTTCTCTGATCACAATGACATGAAACTAGAAATCAACTACAATAGGAAAACTGAAAAACATTCGAACACTTGGAGGCTAAATAGCATGTTATTAAATAACAAATGGGTTAACAATATAATCAAGGAAGAAATAAAACATTTCCTTGAAACAAATGAAAATGAACATACAAAAACTCAAAATCTATGGGACACAACAAAAGCAGTCCTGACAGGGAAGTTTATAGCATTACAAGCATACCTTAAGAAGCTAGAAAAAGCTCAAGTAAACAACTTAACACTGCACCTAAAAGTACTAGAAAAAGAACAATAAAGTCAGAGAAAGTGGAAGGAAGAAAATAATAAAGATTAGAGCAGAAATAAATGACATAGAGGCTAAAAAAGTAATACAAAGATTAATGAAACCAAGAGCTTATTCTTTGAAAAGGTAAACAAAATTGATGAACCTTTAACCAAACTCATCAAGAAAAAAAGGACTCATAAATAAAATTAGAAATGAAAGACGAGAAGTAACAACTGACACTTTCAGTTGTTACAGAAATACAAAGGGTTGGAAGAATATACTATGAAGGTATTTCCCTATGTGTAAAGACGCACAGTTTTTCTAAAAATTTGGGGTCTAAAAACTGGGTGCGTCTTATATAGTGGTTGTAGATTATTTTACTTGCATTTCCTGCTTTTTCACACTTATCTTTGCGCTGTTTCACACTTATCGGTATATTATAGTAGGTTACGTTTTGCCATGTTCTGCCTAGAATTGGCTCAGAAAAGATTTTCGTACAGTGCTGAATTCAAGTTAAAAGTGATCCAGTTTGCAAAAGTGAATGGAAATCATGTTGTTGAACATAAGTTTGGTCTCCTCCAAATGAAACATCAATCTGAGATTGGCTATGGGAAGAAGAAACCCTACTGAAAACACCATGGCAGAAGAAGGCCATGAGAGGCAAGTCAGCAAAGTGGCCTGATTTAGAGAGGAAATTGAAGATATGGATTGAAGAGCAAAGGGCAATTGGAACCATCTTCACAAAGATGGTTCAGCATGAGACAAGAAGAATTGCTGATGAAAAAGAAGTTACTGATTTCAAAGGAGGACACAATTGATGCTTCAGGTTCATGAACCGGAAAGCACTAAGCATGTGTACATGCACCGAACTTGTCCAAAAGGTGTCTGAAAGCTATGTGCAGAAAGTCCTTGAATTTCATCGTTTTGTCATTCAATGTCAGAAAACTCATCAGTTTGAATTGGGACAGATTGCAAAGATGGACAAAGTTCCCCTTCAGTTTGATGTCCCAAGTAACAGAACTGTTGATAAGAAGGGGGTGAAAACTGTAACTGTGAAGACAAGTGGACATGAAAAGAGCCATTGTACATTCTAGCTTATTATACCAACAGAACCAAGCTGCCTCCTACTGTGATTTTCAAATGCAAAACAATGCCGAAAGAAGACATTCCTTGAGGATTGTCCACGTTCGTGACAAGGGTTGGATGGATCAGGATGGGATGAAGATCTGGTTTGAGAAAGTTTGGAGAAGGAGACCAGGGGGACTCTTACACAAACCTGTTGTGTTGGTGCTTGATCAGTTCGGGGCACACATAACAAAAAACACAAAGAAGATTGCTGCAGAGCAAAATATAAAACCTGCCATCCTACCTGGAGGTTTGACATCCCAGCTCCAACCACTTGATATCAGCATTAACAAATCCTTCAGAGCTGCCATGAAAGACAAATGGAACCAATGGATAAAATCTTCTGGGGACAAGTTTGATACCAGCAAGAAGACTAAAGAAACCACCTATAGGAGAAGTTTGTACCTGGGTGAAAAGATCCTGAGATAATATCAAGATTGAGATTGTTGTCAAGGCATTTAAGAAGTGTGGCATTTCAAATGCCATAGATAGAACTGTGGATGAAGCATATATGAAGACAGTGATTCATCATCAGACACAGATGAGGACAAGCTAATGGATGGGAGTTTTGACAGTGATGAAGAGTTGTATGAATTTTACGATGAATAAAACTTGAGTTCAATAACTATATGTAATACATTTTTTTCAAATTTCAGGCCCCAAAATTAAGGTGTGTCTTATACATGAGGAAATATGGTATATGCCAAAAAATTGGACAACCAAGGCCAGTGGTTGGCAAACTGCAGCTCGCGAGCCACATGTGGCTCTTTGACCCCTTGAGTGTGGCTCTTCCACATAATACCACTTGTGTCCACCTATTAGTTTAAGTTTAAAAAATTTGGCTCTCAAAAGAAATTTCAATTGTACTGTTGATATTTGGCTCTGTTGACTAATGAGTTGCCGACCACTGATCTAAGCAAAATGGATAAATTCCTAAAAACATATAATCTTCCAAACTCAATTGGGAAGAATCAGAAAACCTAAACAGACAAATTACAACAAAAGAAATTGAAACAGTTATCAAAAAACTCCCAGCAAACAAAAGTCCTAGACTGGATGGCTTCACAGGCTAATTTTACCAAACATACAAAGAAGAATTAACAACTATCCTTCCCAAGCTATTTCAAAAAATTCAAGTGGAGGGAAGAATTCCAAGCTCCTTTTATGAGGCAAACATTATCCTCATTCCAAAACCAGGTAAAGACATTACAAAGAAAGAAATTATAGGCCAATATCCCTGATGAACATAGATGCTAAAATTCTCAACAAAATAGTAGCAAACCAGATCCAGCAATACATAAAAAAGATCATACATCATGATCAAGTGGGTTTTATTCTGGGGAGGCAAGGCTGGTACAATATTCACAAATCAGTAAATGGAATTTGTCACATAAACAAAAGGAAGGACAAAAATCACATGATTATATAAATATATGCAAAAAAGCATTTGATAAAATCCAGCACCCATTTATGATCAAAACTCTCAGCAAAGTGGGAATACAGGGAACATACCTCAACATGATAAAGGCCACCTATGACAAACCCACAGCCAACATCATACTCAATGAGCAAAAACTAAAAGCAATCTTCCTAAGATCAGGAACAAGACAGAAGTACCCCCTTTCACCACTCTTATCCAACATAGTTCTGGAAGTCCTAGCCACAGCAATCAGACAAGAAGAAGAAATAAAAGGCATCCTAATTGGAAGAGAAGAAGTAAAACTATCATTATTTGCTGGTGACATGATATTGTACATAGAAAACCCTAAAGTCTCAGTCAAAAAACAAGTAGACCGATAAATGAATTCGGCAAGGTGGCAGGACATAAAATTAATATTCAGAAATCGGTGGCATTTTTATACACCAACAATAAACTGTCTGAAGAGAAATTAAGGAAACAATGCCCTTCATTATTGCAAAAAAAAAAAAAAAAAGGTACCTAGGAGTAAATTTAACCAAGGAGGCAAAAGACTTGTACCCGGAAAATTATAGTGAGTGGGACACTTAAATCTATGTTAACACAATAAATTAAAATTAATAAAAATTTTATAAAAAAGAAAAGAAAAAAGAAATCAAGGAAGATACAAACAAGTGGAAGCATATATTGTGTTCATGGATAGAAAGAATAAATGTCATTAAAATGTCTATACTACCCAAAGCAATCTATAAATTCAATGTAATTCCTATTAAAATACCAATGGCATACTTCAAAGATATAGGATATTCCAAAAATTTATATGGAACCAAAAAAGAACCTGAATAGCCTTAGCAATCTTGAAAACAAAGAATAAAGTGGGAGGTATCACACTTCCTGATATCAAGTTATACTACAAGGCCATTGTAATCAAAACAGCTTGGTACTGGCATAAGAATAGGCATGCAGATTAATGGAACAGAACAGAGAACACAGAAATAAACTCATGCCTTTATAGTCAATTGATATTTGACAAAGGAGGTAAGAGCATACAATGGAGTAAAAACAGTCTCTTTAATAAATGGTGTTGAGAAAATTGGACAGGTACATGCAAAGAAATGAAACTAGACCACCAACTTACATCATTCACAAAAATAAACTCAAAACGGATAAAAGACTTAAATGTAAGTTGCAAAACCATAAACATCTTAGAAGAAAACATAGGCAGTAAACTCTCCAATACCTCTTGTAGCAATATTTTTGTTCATATATGTCCATGGGAAAGGGAAATAAAGGGATAAAATAAACAAATGGGACTATATCAAACTAAAAAGCTTTTGCACAGCAAAAGACACCATTAACAAAATAAAAAGACAATCCAGACAATGGGAGAACATATTTGCCAATACATCTGATAAGGGGTTAATAACCAGAATTTATAAAGAACTTCTAAAACTCAACACCAGGAAGGTAAACAATTCAATTTAAAAAATGAGTAAAGGAATTGAATAGACATTTCTCCAAAGAGGACATACAGATGGCCAATAGGCATATGAAAAAATGTTCAACATCACTAATCATCAGAAAAATGCAAATTAAAACCGCAATTAGATACCACCCCCCACCTGTCAGAATGGTGCTCATTAACAAATCAAAACATAACAAGTGCTGGCAAGGATATAAAGGGAACCTTCCTGCACTGCTTGTGGGAATCAGACTTATGCAGCCACAGTGGAAAACAGTATGGCATTTACTCAAAAAATTAAAAATGGAACTGCCTTTTGACCCAGCTACCCAACTTTTAGGTATATATCCTAAGAATCCCAAAACACTGATTCAAAAAAAGATAAGCACCCCCATGTTTATTGCAGCATTGTTTACAATAGCCAAGATCTGGAAACAGCCCAAGTGTCCATCAGTGGACGAGTGGATTAAAAAGCTGTGGTACATATACACAATGGAATACTACGTGGCTGTGAAAAAGAAGGAAATCTGACCTTTTATAATGGCATGGATAGATCTGGAGATTATTATGCTAAGTGAAATAAGCCAGGCAGAGACAGAAAAATATCATATGATCTCACTTATATGTGGAATCTAATGAACAAGGAGAACTGAGGAATGGAAGAGGCAGAGGCAGGGTGACAGGGAGCAGAGGGACAGCAGTCAGAGGGAAGGGGGATGAGGGGCGGGATCAGAGAAGGTGAAGGACTAGTGAAATTACATATACATAACACATAGATACAGATAACAGGACAGCAAATTCCAGAGGGAAGGGAGGAGGGAGTATGAGGAGGGGGATAAAGGGGCACATGGATGGGGGGTGGTGAGGGTGTTATATTGAGTGGGACACTTGAATCCATATTAATACAATAAATTAAAATTAATAAAAAATAAAAAGAAAAAAAAAGAAAAAATTTAAAATATATTTTAATTGTTGAATGCAAGGTGCTTCTTAAGGTCATTTTAAAGGTGATCCCTTTAAGTGACTTGAGGGTTCTCCTCATCAGCTGAATACTTCCTCCTGTGGTAGGACCCTACACACCATAGCACTCATCACATTGATGTAATAATTGATCTGCCTCCTCAGTCCAGTCTCATGGTTTATGGTTTTAAATTCATTCATTCATCTATCTATCTGTCATCTATCTATCCATCTATCTTTCATCACTTATGTACATCTATTTATCTGGCTTTCTGCCTGCCTGCCTGCCTGCCTGCCTGTCTAAAGTCTGGGCTGTTCCTTGAACTCCAGGGTCCTATGCCCAAATTGTCTAACCAACATATACACTTGAATATCCAATATGCATCTCAAACTATACAAAACTGAACTCCTAATTACCCAACCCCTCACACATCTAATCACACATATTGCCCTATTCCAGTGATTTTCAACCTTCTTTATCTCATGGCACACATAAACTAATTACAAAAATTCTGCAGCACACCAAAAAATTTACTTTTTGCCAATGTGACAAAAAAAGGTATAATTTTGATTTATTCCATTTTTTAAAATTTATTTCAGTGAAGAGAGAGAGGGAGGGAGAGAAGGGGGTGGAGCAGGAAGCATCAACTCCTATATGTGCCTTGACGAGGTAAACCCAGGGTTTCAAACTGGCGACATCAGCAATCCAGGTCGACGCTCTATCCACTGCGCCACCACAGGTCAGGCAATTTTGATTCATTCAAATTGGATAGCTATTGTGTTGGTTGTGTCATTTCTTTGACAATCTAAAGGAAAAGAGGTCAGTGCCCTGGCTAAATAGTCAGTATTACGTTTTAAAAATTCTTGAGGCACCACGGCAGAAAATTGCTGCCCTGCTCCAATCATAGTATTTCTTACATCAGTTAATGGCAACTCCATCTTGCTAGTTGTTTTGGTCAAAACCATTGGTGTCATCCTTCTTCTTTTTTTCTTCTTCTTCTTCTTCTTTAACTTTCCATATCTAATTTATCAGTAAATTCTGTTTTCTCTACCTTCAAAAAGAATCCAGCATCTGAACACTTCCAATCTCCTCTGCTGCTGCCATTACTGGAGTAACCTCATAACTAATTCCCCTTCTTCTACCCAAGTCCATAGCCCCAATCCTCTATTAGCACCACAGCCTAAGTGATCCTTTTAAAATACAAATCACATCTAAGCAGATCTTCTGATAGCTCCCCCATTTTTTCAGGGTTAACATCTTTGCAACGGCCTTCCTGGCCTTACCTCATTTGCCCCCTTGGCTGCTCTGACCTCAGCCTCTAGTACTTTATTCCTTGGTTATTCTGCTTCCAGCACACTGTCCTTGTTCCTTGGCCAGCCATGCTCCAGCCTCCAGACATGTGCATTAGCTATACTTTCTGAATGAAATGCTCTTGCTCAGTTATCCATGTGGTTTTACTTTCTTCTCCCTCTAGTCCATGTTCACACGTTAATGTTTTAGTGACATCTGCCCTGAATCCCTTACGTCTCTCACAAGACTCTTACTCTCATTTTTGGCATATATTTGGTCACCTTCTATATATTGTATTTTTTACTTATGTGTCTTGTATGTCCCTCTCTAGTGCACCATCAATGTAAGCTCACTAGAGACAGAGTTTTTCCTCTTTTGTTCACTGTTGTATTACCAGTGCCTATACAAATGCTTGGTATAGAGTAGGCTCTCGATATTAGTAAAAGAAATGAAAAAAAAATGGATGAGTGAATGCCACCCATTCTCCAGCTTGGCAACCTCATTTTAAACCATCAAACATTTTAATATATTTTTTTGATAATTACAGGTCCAGCAAGTCATTGTTCTCTGACATGGTGTGCCCATCGATTTGACACTGTGCCTTTGCTTATGTTGTACTCTCAACCTGGGGAAACGTCTCTGCTCCCATCTCCTTGATGGCTAACTTCTACTCATCTTTGAAACTAAGTAAGTCTACATGTCATGTCTTCCAGGAAAATTTCCATGAATATCCTGTAAAACTAGGTTAAGTGCCCTTCTATGTCTGTCACTTATTTCTTTTTTATAAAAATTATTTTTATTTTTCAATTACAGTTGACATACAATATTATACTAGTTCAGGTGTATAACACAGTGATTAGACATTATATAACTTACTAAGTAATCACCCCAATAAATGTAGTACTCGTGTAACACCATACCTAGTGATTACAATATTATTGACTATCTTCCCTATGCTGTACTTTACATCTCCATGTCACTTATTTCTTCTAACCTTTTCTTTTTTTTTTTTTGGACAGAGACAGAGAGAGAGTCAGAGAGAGGGACAGATAGGGACAGACATACAGGAAGGGAGAGAGATGAGAAGCATCAATTCTTCATTGTGGCACCTTAGTTGTTCAATGATTGCTTTCTCATATGTGCCTTGACGGGGGACGGGGGGCTACAGCAGAGTGAGTGACTCCTTGTTCAAGCCAGCAACCTTGGGTTCAAGCCAGCAACCCTGTACTCAAGCTGGATGAGCCCGGGCTCAAGCCAGTGATGTCAGGGCTTCAAACCTGGGTCCTCCGTGTCCCAGTCAAAGCTCTATCCACGTGCTGTCCTGGTCAGGCTCTTCTAACCTATTTTTAGCACATTGCTTTTAGTGGCTTTTTATTGAACTGTCTACTCCATGATTCCATGAGTTCCATGAGAGAAGGGCCTGTGTGCTCTTCATTGTTATGTCCCCAGGGTCTTGTATAGTATTTAGCATATAAATTACTCAGATATTTGAATTGTTGAATGTAAAACTCAGATCAAAGTCATTTTTATTGTGACGCTTTTGGAGACCTTTGCATCAACAGGTCTTCATTTTAGGAGGCATTCAATCCATGCAGCTGAAAGGCAATGAGGGTTGAACTGGCAATAGGGCTACACAGGTTCCCAAATGGCTTATCTCTTAAAAAGCTGATCAGTAACAACAGAGTGCAGAGAAAAGAGATGCTAGCATTTGCCTTTGACATCTGTCACGTTAGCTTTGTGCTTTTGATAAACACAAAGAACTTCCTCAAGGATGGTGCACACTCCTCCAAAAACCTTCCCTCCAACCTGGCTTGTGGTGGTGCAGTGAATATAGCATTGATCTGAAATGATGAGGTTGCTGGTTCAAAACCATGGGCTTGCCCAGTCAAGGCACGTACGACAAACAATCAGTGAACAACTAAAGTGAAGCAACTATGAGTTGATACTTCTGGTTCCTCCTCAACCCCTCTCCTCTCTCTGTAAATGATTTTACAATAAATAAAATATTTTAAAAATAAATAAAAACCTTACCTCCAGATTGTGGGCATATACATAGGTTATCCATGAATTGTGCCGATGGGCCAAAAATGCACTGGATTCCTGCATTACTTCTTGTACTATCCTAATGTCTACATTGCTCTTCTGCGGCCCAAAGACACCATGGGAAGAATTCAAGCCTGATCTTTCCCTTCAATGCATCTTAGAGAAGGGTCTTCCTTTTATGCTCAAGTCCCTTTTATCTGCAGTCCAGGGTGGAGTTGAAAGAGTTGTATAAAATGCTGACCCATCTGAAATATGGGTTTAAGCTCTTATACTATTTAGGAAGTACTATCTACCTTTTCTACTCTCTTCATCAAATACCATTGAAAATCAGGCAAAAACAGGTGGATTTTTGCTTAGAGTTATAGAGTATATTTGGAAAGGTGCTTCCTCACCTGCACATGAATGGAAATGATGACTGCCTTTTTCAAAGAGATACAGAGGGTTTGGGAAACTTTGAACTTCTTTTTTTCTAGAGTAGGTATTCTCCTTGCATAGACCAGTGCCTCCTGCTAAGGTGAGAGTTGAGACCTTGGGTGGATTTTTGGTTGAGTGTCACAAGTCAGCTGAGGAAAGTACATAGAGCTGTTTTGGGGAAAGGACTGGAACTAGGTGTGGCTGGACTGAAGGGGTGTTGCTGGAGTTCACTGTAGACACTCGTGGGCATCAAAGAAGGTGATATTCATGTCTTCTGTTGTCTTCTCTGATTTAGCTAGCCTCACAGGGTCTTTGGTGGAGGGTAGACTCTTCTCAACCATTTTTGTCATGGTTTTGGCCACTGTCTCATCCTTAGGGAGTAGAATGGATTCCTTATGCCCTTGATCTTTCACGTCGGGGTCAGTCCAGTGTAAACAATGCTTCATCTTATTTCCCAAGCCAGCTCCTGCAGCTTCTGGAAAGGTAGGGCTCTTGTGAGTATGAGCTGCCTTTACCAGCTTTGCCCCCAAAGAGTGTGGCCCTATAAATTTGTCCCTGAAAAGTTTGAATATGAAAAATGTGTCCCCTTCAAATGCTAGACTTTCAAAATCTAGCTAGTGAATGGTGGCCCAGTAAATTGATCCTATAAGGTCAGACCATTTTAAGCTCTGGGCACTCCAGATTTGGCATTCTCAGAAATCCTTATTTGGATAAGGTCATTCAGCTCTCTCTAACAGCCCTGCAGACCATTCTTATCTGGATATTTAGGCCCAAGGGATCCTGAAGGATGTTCTAGGAACTCAAGGTGAGGGAGATGCTGCTGACAGGGAGCAGTAAGCTGAGAGTATGGAGATGGTGGCTCTATAGATCCAGACACAAAACACATCTTTGCTAGTCCCTACTCATTCAAGGCGACCATTTTGGTCAAACTAAAATCCTGAGATATATCCTGAAGATACATTTGAGAAGCCAGAGGCTCTGGAAGTCCAACTTAGAAGTGTCTTACTGGTCTCTGACTCTCAGCAGAGTAGATGTTCTCTCTGGCTGGGAAAAGCCTCAATTGCCTGACTTGTGGTGGCGCAGTGGATAAAGCATAGACCTGCAATGCTGAGGTCATCGTTTTGAAACCCTGGGCTTGCCTGTTCAAAGCACATAGGAGAGTTGATGCTTCCTACTCCTTCCCTCTTCTCTCTCTCTCTCTCTCCTCACTAAAAAAAGAAGAAGAAGAAAGAAAGAAAGAAAGAAAGAAAGAAAGAAAGAAAGAAAGAAAGAAAGAAAGAGAGAAAGAGAGAAAGAGAGAAAGAGAGAAAGAGAGAGAGAGAGAGAGAGAGAGAGAGAAAGAAAGAAAGAAAGAAAGAAAGAAAGAAAGAAAGAAGAAAGAAAGAAGAAAGAAAGCCTCAATACTATACCACCATCTCCATAATTCTCTGCTCTTTTGAGTGTCTCTGGGTCCTGTATTTTCTCTGGTGGAGTAGGGAGTTGTTTTTACCTTTGTAGAGGCCTGGGGCTAAGGAGCTCAGGGATCCTCCAGGATGGAGTTGTTCACACTGGCCTCCAGCTGAACACAGAGCACTGGAGCTTCTGTCCTGTTCCCACTGGGTTGTGAGATCTTAAAGACCCAGTGGGCAGAACCATAAGGACTGCTCTGGAATTAGCTTGCTTTTGGTTCTGCTGCACCACCATAGTTTAATTGCAAACTTCTTTAAGGTGCACTATTCTGGGACACATGGGATGGCAGGTGGGATGAAGGGTTCCTGGGGCAATGTTTCTCCTTGGTTGTTTAGACTTTTAAAGGACTTCTAGGCGCAGATATTCCATGGGATAGCCACAGTTTCTTCCCTGGACCCCTTTGTCTTTATGAGACATCCCAAATGTTTCTTCAGGAATTTCTTTGTCAAATAAAAAGTTAGTTTGGCCAATAGATGTATTGAGTTGCTACCAGGATCTATCTGAAGGCACCATCTCCATTCACCTGTATTGCAATCTGGAATGCTTGAGCACTGTCTGCACATGTTATTGGCATCTTAAAAGCATGGCTCAGTACTTGTGTATTGCTGTTTATATGAGATTGAGCCAGAGGCTCTGTTGTACCTCCAACAGGCCCAGGCACCATCTCTGTGATTGTTGATTGGCTTGTGATTGCTGGGGCCATGCCTTAGAGACAGCCACATAGTAAAGAGACAGCAGACCTGACAGAAAAGCAAAAACTTGTCTCAATAAGTCAGTTTATCATTGCCTCTCTGAGAGGAGTACCCAGGCAGGTGTTGATCAGGGTGATCAGTGACAGCATCTTGGGAGGCTGCTGGTCAACAAGTATTCAGTCAGTATTCAGGGTGCCACTTCTTGATTCATGTAAGAGCTGATTGCTACCTCTACGTAGGGGCTTACTTTCAGCAGTGTAAGGGAACCAAGTTGCTTCCAGGGCTGCTGAAATGCTGCAGACCCAGTGATTTGCAGTCCTACCAGTTCAGGGATGAGTAGGGACAATACCTGATCTTCCCCATTTGTAGTCAGTATGGCTCTGCAACATTGTCTTGGCCAGGACAAGCGACGGTGGACTGTTCCTGCCTCCACAATGGATCAGAACAGGTCCTTATCCCCACTGGCCTCTAGGGGACACTCACACTGGTCAGTGTGCTGCTCCAGGGAAGGGGCTGCTGGTCATCAGGGGACAGAAGAAACTGGACAGACTGCTGGATTTTTTGGAGCAGGCCCTAGCAATTGTGAATCAACCTGCTAAACTGACCACTTCTGAAGGTGGAACTCCAGCAGCTCTGGACATGCTCCAGGAAAATACTACCTTCCTCTTCAGGACTGAAATAGGCTTCTCCAAATGGGGAGGCCCCTGGATCTCAGGGGATGGTTTGCTTAATATGTCTCAGGGCTTATGTTGTAAGATTCTGTGCATCTACAGATCTCTGGGCAACAGCTGGCAAGCCCCACTGAAGCTGGACCTGCCTCTGCAGCAGGTGCCACTCCAAGACTTCACACTTGGCCAGAGTTGGAAATGGGACATCAATATGGGCTGATTGATTGTCAGAGGGAGAAGCCCAAATTCAGAAATGTGGGAGGAAGGTGGAGCTAACAGACAGTGCAGAGATTAAGAAGAAATCATTGAAGAAAAAGGGCCTGGGGACTCCCCTTTTGTGAGAAATCTCTAGGGGTGGACCAGGGGCTGTGCAGAAAAGAGAAACCATAAAAAAATAGCTGTGTTTATGCTGCATATGACACACTGAGTCCTAAGTATGACCCTAGGCAATGGACAGAGACCATTTAGTAACCAAAAGGTGGTAGAGGGTAGAGCTGAAATCATGGAGTTTGGGATTTGCTTACAGTGATATTTGCTCTGGGTTCATAGGGGTCCTTCAAAAATCCAGAAAGTTTGGGTGGACTGGTTGACTTCGCATGATCCCAGGTCAGGGATATAAAAGCCTATCTTTTCAATGGAGGCCTTACGGGCATTATGCTGAAAGAAATGGTAGTTTTTTTTTTCTCTATGCTTGGAAAATAGTTGGGGCAGTGTGATATAAGCTGCTACAGGAACTCTTCCACTGATTTTGGACTCTCTTAGGTATAGAAATACATGAATTTATATATCTATATTTAAAGATACCTCACAGGCCCTGGCTGGCTTAGCAGTAGAGCATCAACCCAGCATGTGGAAGTCCCAGGTTCAATTCCTAATCAGGGTACACAGGAAAAGTGACCTTCTGCTTTTCCACCCCTCCTCCTCCTTCTCCTTTTCTCTCTCTCTCTCTCTCTCTCCCTCCCTCCCCCCCCCACCCATAGCTATGGCTCAAATGGTTCAAACAAGTTGGCTCCGGGTCCTGAGGATGGCTCCATGGCCTTGCTTCAGGTGCTAAAATAGCTCAGGTGCTGAGCAACAGAGCAGTGGCCCCAGATGGGCAGAGCATTGCCTGGTAGGGGGCTTGCCGGGTGGATCCAGTCAGGGCGCATGCGGGAGTCTGTCAGGGTGAATGCAGGAGTCTGTCTTTCTGCCTCCCCACCTCTCACTTAATAAATAAATAAATAAATAAATAAACAAACAAACAAACCAACAAACCTCACAGCTTCTGTGACACAGGAACAAGAGGTAAAGGGAATGCAAGGCCATAGGGTGTTTTAGATTTATCAGCCTTGGGTTCAGGGAAAGAAAGAGTATTCCAGGGCTGCTGACCTTGTTTCTTCCAGACACATTCAGTGTTACTCTTCTTGTTGTCCTGCTGGTTCACAGGAATTCTACTCTCCTCAACACTTGAAGAAGACAGAGCTCCTGCATCCCAGGACGCATCTGGTGCTTGAAATCCCTGCTTTAGCTGGTGGTCAGCCCGGTGTTCTTGGATGCTGACTGCACTGGTTGACTGGGCAGCTAACTGCGTTAAGGCTTTCAGATCCATTAGTTGTGACATTGAGGGGGTTGTGGATGGAAATGGAAGTTCTTTGGAGTGCTGGGAAACCTGATTCTGATCAAAAGACAAACTAGACATGGACAACATCTCTAGGCAAGAGGATCTCTGTGATGGCCCCAGTGAAGTGGGAGAGATCAGGGTGTTCTCACTTGCCAGCATCTGCTGGATCTCCAGAGCCATGGCATTGCAGATGGCACAGGAGGGATCTGCACACAGGAGCCTCCGCACACTTCCCTCCTGAGGAAACCAGTTCTGGCTGGAAGAGGAAACATGGCAAGCATTATTGATAGAGTAACCTCTACCCCTTTAGAAGTGTGTGCGTCTTGGAGATTGGCCCTGCCCTTCTTAGTCCTGTATGCCCTAGGGCAGAGGTTGGGAACCTATGGCTCACGAGCCAGATGTGGCTCCTTTGATGGCTGCATTTGGCTTGCAGACAAATCTTTAATAAAAAAAATAATAATAACGTTAAAAATATAAAACATTTTCATGTATTACAATCCATTCAATTCCTACCGCTCATGTTCATGGTTGCAGGTGGCTGGAGCCAATCACAGCTGTCCTCCGGACAACACCAAATTTTTATTGGATAATGCGTAAGGCAGGGGTCCCCAAACTTTTTACACAGGGGGCCAGTTCACTGTCCCTCAGACCATTGGAAGGCCGAACTATAAAAAAAAACTATGAACAAATCCCTATGCACACTGCACATATCTTATTTTAAAGTAAAAAAACAAAAACAAAACAAAACAGGAACAAATACAATATTTAAAATAAAGAACAAGTAAATTTAAATCAACAAACTGACCAGTATTTCAATGGGAACTATGCTCCTCTCACTGACCACCAATGAAAGAGGTGCTCCTTCTGGAAGTGCGGCGGGGGCTGGATAAATGGCCTCAGGGGGCCACATGTGGCCCGCGGGCCGTAGTTTGGGGACCCCTGGCGTAAGGTACATGGGTCGTTGTATGGCTCTCGTGGAACTACATTTTAAAATATGTGGCATTCATGGCTCTCTCAGCTAAAAAGTTTCCTGACCCCTGCCCTAGGGCCTCTACCCCTCACCCTAGTGTTTACTCCTCTACTTTTCTTCCCAGAAAAATGACACTTGGAAAGTTATGGTGTGCTGGGCTGAGGGTCTAGGGCTTGTTGGGCAAGGTGTCACACAACCCAAGCACAGGGCCACAAAAGACAGAGTTGAGTGAGTTCTCTGCTGACCTGTGCTGAGAAGCTTAACAGGTTAATGGGATCAAAGGATGGGGGAGCCAACAGTTAGCTGATGAGGTCTCACCAGGGCCATCACCAGGTAGAACCTGGACTCAGTCTCATTTGGGGCTAAGAAAGGCACAGTCTAGTATTTAATATTTCCAAGCAGTGGAAAATGAGGTCCTTGTGGGAACTCTGCTTCCAGAGTACTGTCAGGTGTATACATCTCCCGGGAGCCAATCCCATTCTCTAGAATTCTTAAGAAGAGGATGAGATAACTGGCTTCTGCCTGAGGGTTGTCCCAGGAACAGGGCTCCTGAAGACAGAACCAAAGGGGGTAATGTCAGCTGTGTTCAGGAGTCTGCCCTTGAAAGGGTGTAGCTATAAAGAGAATGGGACAATGATGATTTATTTACTCACTCTCTTGATTGGATAACTTGTGTCATGGTTGAGAACAAACCCATGTAGAGTCTTTTATGAATTAAGAATAAGTCAAATTCTGAATTCCAGGAGTACCATAACCTTAGCCCAGAACAGAACTAGAGACTCCTCCCTCCTGAGACATCTGAGCCCACTTTGCCCTGGCAACCCTCTGCACCAGTGCTCCAGCTCCACTATGTCTGACTCTCTTCCAGCCACTCTGCCCCTCCTCATTCCTGTCCCAGGCCAAGCAGAGAACTCCTCACAGTCCAGACTGGAGTTGGGAGACTATAAAAAGCAAGTGATCACCTTTTCATGATAGAGAGCAGCTCCCATGGCTTCTCAGCTTCTTTCCAGGACCGTCTCCTAGCTGAGAAACCAGGCGACAGTGTTACATGGAATGGGAGAGGATTCAGGGACATCCTATAGGAAGCTGAAGGCCTTTGAATGACAAGACACTGAAAACCCCAACAGTCAATGCAAGGCATGTCCTTGTACAACTTAACCAGATATGATGTGCTTGTCCTGGACCTCAATCTCATTAGAGCTTCATAACCACACTGTGAGTGAGGCAGGACCTTCAGATGCCCATTTCATGGATAAAACACTGAGAGATAAGGCAACTTCCACAGGGTCATAAAACAAGTAAGCCAGTGGTCCCCAACCTTTTTTGGGCCATGGACCAGTTTAATGTCAGAAAATATTTCCACGGACTGGCCTTTAGGATGGGACGGATAAATGTATCACGTGACCAAGACAAGCGTCAAGAGTGAGTCTTAGACGGATGTAACAGAAGGAATCTGGTCATTTTTTTAAAAATAAAACATCATTCAGACTTAAATATAAATAAAATGGAAATAATGTAAGTTATTTATTCTTTCTCTGTGGACTGGTACCAAATGGCCCACGGACCGGTACCAGTTCGTGGCCCGGGGATTGGGGACCACTGAAGTAAGCGACACAGCTAAGGACTTTTCCACCCTACTTCCTCATTCTTCATTCCTTAGGGTAAGGTGGAAGATTTTGGGACATTCCCAGGCTCCAATTTCCCACCCAAAAGAGTCTTCTGGGAGAATTTGTCAACTTGGGGGATTGGTTAGAGCACCTGGCTCCTGACACCAGAGGTGATGGAAAGATGATCCATGGGAGCCTTGCCCACAGTGTAGGGGAGTCAGAGAAGTGACTAGGACTTTACCTCTTGATGTTCTATCCTTAGCCCTTTGTTTGACTCTCTGTTGATGCTAAAGACAAAAAAAGAAAAAAATTAGAGTATGAAGCTGGAGCACGCTTCACTTTTCATGTCTAAAATAAGACAAAATCTGCAAATATTTCCCAATGTTCTTCTGTATAACAATTTTATACATTCTTCTACCTTTCTTTTCCCTCCTCTACCGTTTCCACCCCATCATTTTCTTCCTCTTCTTATTCTTGATTCATTTTGAGGCACTTCCATATTCCATACTTCCACCCCTATTCCCTGAACAAGTTCTGTGGAGAGATTAGACTGGGACAGAAGAAAAAGTGGAACAGACTAAAAGATGGGTGGTCTAGTAGCCAAAGACTTTAGCAATCCAAGTGTCTAAATGTCTGTCAACTAGAAGAATCACCCAAATTTGGAGCTGTCCTGGGATCCAGTGAGGATACCTCCACACACAAAAAAGCAAGGAGTAAGAGTAACAAGAGAAATAAAGAGATAAAATCTTTTTCGAAGCTTAATCAGTTCAGTCATGGTCATTGTGTTTCCCTACCCGGCAACAGCTCCTGTTATGTTGCAACTTCAATTGTTGGTGGTTCTTTTTTGCTTGCCAAATAATTAATGAAATAATGATGATGGAGCCATAAGTATATAAGGGAAATCCAATATCCCACAGAACAAATGTAGGGCTCAACATAATTTAAATCTCACTAGCCATTCTCTTCCTAGGCTTTCAAGGTCTTGAAACCTAATGCCCCCATATTTTTAGACCTAGTCATCTCTGCCTTACAGATGATGCAACCAGATCACCAGACAGCATCCACCAGACCACCAGACTGCATCACAAAGCCCTTCTGTTTCACAAAGCATACAGGGCATCACAGACCTTTATCTGTCTAGGACAGTGATTTTCAACCTTTTTCATCTCGTGCCACACATAAACTAATTACTTCAGCACACCAAAAAATATAATTTTTTCTGATCTGAAAAAAAATAGGGGCCTGGTCGGTTGGCTCAGCGGTAGAGCGTCGGCCTGGCATGCGGGGGACCCGGGTTCGATTCCCGGCCAGGGCACACAGGAGAAGCACCCATCTGCTTCTCCACCCCTCCCCCTCTCCTTCCTCTCTGTCTCTCTCTTCCCCTCCTGCAGCCAAGGCTCCATTGGAGCAAAGATGGCCCGGGCGCTGGGGATGGCTCCTTGGCCTCTGCCCCAGGCGCTAGAGTGGCTCTGGTCGCAGCGGAGCGACGACTCGGAGGGGCAGAGCATCGCCCCTGGTGGGCCTGCCGGGTGGACCCCAGTCAGGCGCATGCGGGAGTCTGTCTGACTGTCTCTCCCCGTTTCCAGCCTCAGAAAAATACAAAAAAAAAAAAAATAGGTATAATTTTGATTCACACACTGGATGGCTACTGTTGTGATGGCTGTTGCCTTTTTTTTTTTTTTTTTTTTTTTACAGAGACAGCGAGTCAGAGGGATAGGTAGGGACAGACAGACAGGAACGGAGAGAGATGAGAAGCATAAATCATTAGTTTTTTGTTGTGACACCTTAGTTGTTCATTGATTGCTTTCTCATATGTGCCTTGACCATGGGGCTACAACAGACTGAGTAACCCCTTGCTTGAGCCAGCGACCTTGGGCTTAAGCTGGTGAGCCTCGCTCAAACCAGATGAGCCTGTGCTCAAGCTGGCAACCTCGGGGTTTTGAACCTGGGTCCTTCGCATCCCAATCCCATGCTCTATCCACTGCGTCACCACCTGGTCAGGTGGCTGTTGCCATTTTTTTACTTAACATCTAAGGCAGCGGTTCTCAACCTATGGGTCACGATCCCGGCGGTCGAACGACCAAAACACAGGGGTCGCCTAAAGCCATCGGAAAATACATATTTATTATACAATACATTTTTAAATAAAATATGTAAAAATATGTATTTCCGATGGCTTTAGGCGACTCCTGTGTTTTGGTCGTTCGACCCCCGCCGGGATCGCGACCCACAGGTTGAGAACCGCTGCTCTAAGAGAAAAGAGGTCAGTGCCCCTGACTATATAAATAGTCAGGTACTGCATGTTTTAAAAATTCTTGCAGCACACTGGTTGAAGATTGCTCATCTAGGAGAAGCTCATGTGATTCAGTGTTCAGATGAGAGTAATTGGTTGTCTGTATGGTTGTTCAGGGACTAGGCCTAAAGGTGTCAAGGTCATGGGCAGCATACCTTTTCATGCTATAGCCTGATGGCTCAGCTCTCTCCTTAAGATAGTAATTGGGCATATATCCCCAGGTAACTGAGTCTTTTTTCTTTTTTTCTTTTGACACAGACAGAGAGAGAGAGGAGGGATAGATAGAGACAGACAGGGTGGAGAGAGAAGAGAAGCATCGATTCTTTGTCGCGGCATCTTAGTTGTTCAATGATTGCTTTCTCATATGTGCCTTGAGCACGGGCTCACGCTCAAGCTGGTGAGCCCATGCTCAAGCCGGATGAATCCATGCTCAAGCCAGTGACTTTGGGGTTTTGAACTTGGGTAGTCCACATCCCAATCTTACACTCTATCCACTGTGCCACGGCCTGGTCAGACAACTGAATCTTTATATATATACTTCATACCCTGTAAGAGAGATAGTGGGTGGGTCAGAGGAACTCCATAAACTATACTGCTCAAAAAAATTAAGGGATATTTCATAATGAATATGAAGTGATAAAAAAAGAAGCATTTGATTTTTTTTTATTAAACAAGAACATCAGAAAAGCAAATGACAAGTCAAAGAAAGTTGTTCAATTACACAAATGAGATGCAAAACTAACTTTTATTTCATTGGTGAAAATGCACTTTGTATAGATTGAAAGTACCGGAGTATCTGTATGTTCCCTGATTCCCTATTTTTTGTGAGCAGTTTATATCACCTGTAGTGGGACGATCATTAAAAAACACACATGAGGATAGGGCACACATGCAATGTCTTATTAAGTCTTGGACAGTGAGGGTTTTGATGTCACAGGCAATAAATAGTATGGAGAGGTTCAGGAAGAGGACCGTGTCTGATATGTCAAGAAAAAGATACAACTGCTGCCCTTTTAAATAACTTCCTAAGTTATTTAAAAAGGACTCCTTCCAGTCTGCATGGTCAAACTAAAGATGGGCAGGAAGAGACTGTAAACTACCTTTCATGAAAGCACACAAATATTTTTCAGAATGGTCTCTACAGATCTTAGAGCATCCTGCCTATTCATGAAGATAGATTTTTTTTTCTTTTTCAAATGAGAGGAGAGTAGATAGACAGACTCCCACATGTGCCCCAACTAGGATTCTACGGGCAACCCATGCTGGGGCCTGAAACTGTATCCATCTGGGGCCACACTCTCAACCAAGCTATTTTTAGCGCCTGAGGCTGAGGCTCTACAGAGCCATCCTCAGCATTGGGGGCCAATGCTCTCGAACCAATTGAGCTATGAGAGGAGAAGAGAGAGAGAAAGGTGGAGGTGGAGGGGTGGAGAAGCAGATGATCACTTCTTTTGTGCACCCTAATCAGGAATCGAACCTGGGACACCCACAAGCTGGGCCAATGCTCTACCACTGAGCCAACCAGCCAGTGCTAACACTGTCTGTTATTTTAAATGATGTATGCATGGATCATCAGATTTTGCCTTCCTGACTCATGGTTTTATAGTTAACAGCAAACAAGGGAGATAAAATATAGAAAAAACTTCTGTGAACTCTGGAAGACTACCTAACTCTAAAGGACTCATTCATTTGTTCCTAGAAAACGTATAAAGCTAGACCCTGCTTTCATTATAATGCTACAGTACCATATTTATTGTCATAGTAGAATTTCCTCAGGAAACTGTTCACAGTTACTGATTCATATGTACCATGGGTCATATAGACAAACCACTGATGGGAGTTGTTCTTCCAGACAAGCCTTACAAAGTTTTGCTGTGTCTCATTCTCAGAAAGTATCATGGAACACCTTAGTTATACCAAGGTGGTTGGTCATAGAAACATACATGAGCATTTTTATTAATGCCCAAGATCTAAGATTTCCAGTGTGTTGGACAGGAGGCCCCAGAGTGCAAGACCACCAGCGCTCATGCAGTGGATTACTACACCATGCAGAAGTGTAGCAAGCAGCTAGATACACTAGAGGGCAGCACATGCCCACTCAATGCTCTGAGTCCTGAGGACTCAGTGATAAGAACAGGTCATCTGCTCCAGGGGCTTGCCATCCTGGCCTTGCATCAGAATCACCGGGAGGACTGTAAAAGTATAGATTTCCTGGCCTTACCCCAGATTTAATAGATCAGAATCTCTATGGGAAGGTCCAGCAATCTATATATTAAGGAAGAATCAAAATTAATCCTCAAACAGTAAAGTGCTAGGCTCTAGATGTATATTTGGAAGCAATGGGCCTCCAAAGAGCAATAGTTCACCAGCCTGCCCAGTTTTATTGAGATATAATTGACATATAATATTGCATTAGTTTAAGGTATATAACAAAATGGTTTAATATATGTATATACTGGGAAATAATTACCAAATAAGTTTAGTTAACATCCATTACCTCATATGTTACATTTTTTTTGTCATGAGAACTATTCTCTTAGCAACTTTCAAGTATACAATACAGTATTATTAACCATAGTTACCATGCTGTTAGATCTCCAGAATTTATTAATCTTATAACTGGGAGTTTTAACCTTTTGATTCACCCCTTTCCCCGCTCCCTCATCCCCTGCTGCTGGCAGCCACCAATCTGTTGTTTTTATGAGTTCAGATTTTTTTTAGATTCCGCATATAAGTGAATACAGTATTTGTCATTCTGTGTCTTTTTTTTTTTTTAATTTATTTTTTTGTGACAGAAACAGAGAGAGACAGATAGGGACAGACAGACAGGAAGGGAGAGAGGTGAGAAGCATCGATTCTTCTTTGCAGAACCTCAATTGTTCACCGACTGCTTCCTCATATGTGCCCTGACCGGGGTCCACAGCAGACCAAGTGACCCCTTGCTCAAGCCAGCGACCTCGGGCTCAAGCTGGCTAGCCTTACTCAAACCAGATGAGCCCACCCTCAAGGTGCCAACCTCGGGGTTTCGAACTTGGGTCCTCCGCATCCCAGTCCGACACTCCATCCACTGCGCCACTACCCAGTCAGGCTGTCCTTCTGTGTCTTACTTCACTTAACATAATGCCCTCAAGTTTCATCCATGTTGTCATAAAAGGAAGGTTAAGATATCACTTCCAGAGAGTGATTTTGTTTCTTTCAGATATATACCTACAAGTAGAGTTGCTGGATTATCAAGTTCTTCTATTTTTTGTTTTTTAAAATACCTCCATCCTTTTTTCCATAATGGCTGCACCAATTTACATTCCCATCAACAGTGCGCAAATGTTACCTTTTCTTCACGTCTTTGCCAGCAGTGGCTGTCTCTTGTCTTTTTTTTATTTTTTAAAGTAAAATCACCTTTATTTTAATCTTCAAAGATCATGCTGTAGTTTTTCCCAAGACAGTCACAATTAACTTACAAAAATGACATTTACAATGCTTTTTCAAAGCACTGCCTTTGATCCAGATATTAAGTTTTAAAAATTGTTATATTTTGTTGTCATTATGAGACAAAACAGAATCTAGCACAAGTCAAGGAAGTCCATACTTCAGATCCTTCTCTCTAGCGTTGTTATATTATTCCCATTTAGCAAATCTGGCCTAATTTGGTCATCTTTCTTCCTCTGGTTATGATTTCAATTCTTCCCCAAAGGCAACAGAGTGGACTGAGTGGCCTAAGATCCACAATCACTAGGACTGATCTTCATAAGAGAAGCTGAAACTTCTCTTATGAAGTTTTGACAAAGTCTTCAAATCCTAGAAGCTTGCCAATAATTTCCTTATCACTCTTCACCATTATTAATCCTATACACTTGTCCACCAGCTCTACAGGCAGGAGCAGTTGCGACAGGTTAGTAGTTGTTACCTGCCATAGCTACACCCACTTTTGTCTTTATTTTTCTCTCCTAGCTTTTTTTTTTTTCTTTTTTGAGAGAGAGAGAGAGACTGAGAGGGTGAGAGAGAGAGTGGAAGAGAGAGAGAGAAGCATCAACTCATTGTTTCATTTAGTTGTGCACCCACTGATTGCACCTCATATGTGCCCTAAAGCTCCAACTGGTGACTCCAGGATTTAGCAAGGTGATCTCGGCACTCTGGGATAACACTCTATCTACTGCACCACTCACTGGCCAGGACCTCTCTTGTCTTTTTGATGACAGCCATTCTAAAAGGTGTGAGGTGATATCTCATTGTGGTTTTGATTTGTATGTCCCTGATGATGTTATAGTGAGCATCTTTTCATATACCTGCTGGCCATATGTACAGCTTCTTTGTATAAGTGTATATTGAGTTCGTATGCCTGTTTCTTATTTCAGATTTTTTTTTTTTTTGCTATTGAGTGGTATATGAGTTCTTTATATATTTTGAATATTAACCCCTTATCAAATATATATCAATAGTTTACAAATATATATTTTCTCCCATTCAGTAGGGTGCCTTTTCTTTTTGCTGATGGTTTCCTTTAGTGTGCAGAAGCTTTTTAGTTTGATGTAGTCCCATTTTTAATTTTGCTTTTGTTGTCTTTGCTTTTTATGTCAAATACAAAAAATCATTGCAAAAACCAATGTCAAAGAGCTTACCCTCTATGCTTTCTTCTAGAAGTTTTATAGTTTGAGGTCTATGGTTGAGTCTACAATCCATTTTAAGTTGATATTTGTATAGAGTGTAAGATAAAGATATACTTTTTTGTTTTGTTTTGCATGTGGCTGTCCAGTTTTCCTAATACCATTTGTTGAGTTGATTGTTCATTCCCACTGTATATTTTTGGCTTCTTTGTCATATATTAATTGATCACATATGCATCAGTTTATTTCTGGGTTCTCTATTCTGTCCCATTGACCTATGTGTCTGTTTATGCCAGAACAACCATTCTTATATTGTTATATAGACCTTTGTGAGACTCTGTGTCCCTCACACTCAAAATGTGATTCAATTTCAGGAGCTTATGGACTTCACTTACAGACATGGTAGGGAACACCAGGAAGCTGGTTAAGAAACTTGAATATAGTTTGGGCCAAGCCAAAGACCATAGCTCAAAGACAAGGATCCTAGCCTGAGCCTACTGCAGTATGTCTTGGAAGACTCTCAAGGATGTCCAGACAGACTCAGGGACTGTCAGATATGCACAGGAAGAAACCAAGTTGTGTGGCTCTGGGGCAAGAGTCATTTTTTCTACTGTGCACCCAATTAGTGCCACCACTCTCCCTCCACACACCAAATCTTCATCTGTTTTAGCCTGATGGACCCTACTGACCTCACCCTGATCACTACCTAAGAGCCCGACCCACCACAAAGGTCTACAGTCCCCAGGTAGATGGCAGCTAGCCTTAGTGTACCCTGAGATATTTTTCTGAGTGGCCACAGATCCAGCACTGGAGCTGAGTTTGAATCTTTACCACTCACTCCTATCTGGTGACTCAGAACCTGTATCATGCAACTCACATTTGCCAAGAGGTTCTTTCAGTGGCTAAGCCTAACAGGGAGCTAGATCTCAGGGCGCCTTGGGCCTTTTGCTGACCTTCCTCAGGTGCAGTACTGGTGGAAGCCAGCCTCAGAATGCAGCTTGGCCCCTCCCATGTGCAGGCCCAGTGGAGGCAGACACCAACTGTTGATTGCTTTGTAGCACCTAACGGGTAGAGGGCTGGTCACAAGCAACATCTGACATTGACCTGCACCAGAGAGTCTCCCAAGAGGCCCCAGAACTAACACACCTAGTGCATGGCTTCAGACCACATCAAAGCATGATCCAATTAGCTCCACAAGTGACACACCTAAACAAAGGGAGATCTCAGCAGACACTAGACCCTGCTGAAACGAATTTCACTTTGTGGGGTCAGCTCCAAAATAGAAGCTCATACACTGTAGTTGAGGTCAATCCTCACAGTCAGTCAGACTAAGGGTCAACCCCATCCTTGGATGGGCCAATAGCAATCACAACTCAACTACAACAGAAAGGCTCACATAACCCACACAAGGGACATTTCTGAAGCATCTAACTGAGGTTATCAGGGAGACTGCACCACTGAGCCCCACAAGATATCTACTACATAAAGTCACCCTACCAAGACTAGGGTTATAACAGACCTACCTAATACACAGAAACAAATACAGAGAGGTAGCTAAAATGGGAAGACAAAGAAACATGCCCCAAATGAAAGAACAGGAGAAATTTCCAGAAAAAGAATAAAATGAAATGGAGGCAAGCAATCTACCAGATACAGAGTTCAAAACAATAGTTAGAAGGATGCACAAAAACTTACTGAGGATTTCAACAGCATTAAAAAAGGACATAGAAACCATAAAAACAAACCAGTCAGAAATAAAGAATAGAATATCTGAAATGAAAAATACACTAGAAGGAATCAACAGCAGATAAGATGAAGCAGAGGATCAAATCAGTGATTTAAAAGACAAGATAGCAAAAAACAATCAGAGCAGAAAAAATAATTTTTAAAAATGAGGATAAGTTAAAGAGCCTCTGGAACAACATCAACTATAATAACAGCTGAATTATATGAGTTACCTTTTGGAGAAGAGAGGGAACAAGGGATTGAAAACCTATTTGAAGAAATAATGACACAAAACTTCTCTAACCTGGTGAAGAAGAAAGACACAGAAGTCCAGGAAAGGCAGAGTGTCCCAAAGAAGATGAACCCAAAGAGGCCCACACCAAGACACATCATCATTAAAATGGTAAAAGTTAAAGACAAAGAGAGAATCTTAACAGTAGCAAGAGAAAAACAGTTAGCTACCTACAGGGGAGATCCCAAAAGACTCAAGTTTCTCAACAGAAATGTTTTAGGCAGGAAGGGATTGACATGCAATATTTGAAGTGATAAAAAGCAAGGACCTACAACCAAGACTACTCTACAAAATACGGCTATCACTTAAAGCTGAAGGAGAAATAAAGGGACTTCTTTGAAAAGAAAGAAAGAAAAAAATAAAGGAAGGAAGGAAGGAAGAAAGGAAAGAAGGAAGGAAAGAAAAAAGAAGGAAAGAGGGAAGGAATGAAAATAAGAGGAGAAAAAAAAAGATGGCAGTAAATATATACCTACCAATAATCATTTTAAATGTAAATGGATTATATGCTTCAGTCAAAAGACATAGGATAGCTGAATGGATAAGAAAACAAAACCCTGCCCTGGCTGGTGGCATAGTGGATAGAGTGTCGTCTGGAGTGCTGAGGTTTCCAGTTCGATCCTGGGGGTGCCAGCTTAATCCCAAGAGAGCAAGCTTGACCCCGAAGTTGCCTGTTGGAGACCCTGTCAGAGCATATACAAGCAGCAATCAATAGTTGCACAACTAAGTGGAACAAAGAGTTAATGTTCCCCCCCCCTCCCTGCCCTCTCTCTCTCAAACCCCCCCCCCAAAAAAAAACAAGAGTCTATATCCTGTCTATAAGAGATTTACTTCAGGTCAGAGGAAACACACAGACTGAAACAGTAAAGGAATGAAAAAAATTTTTTCATGCAAATGGAAATGAAAAAAAGAAAAGCTGGGGCACCAATACTTATATCAGACAGAATAGACTTTAAAACAAAGACTATAATAAGAGACAAAGGATATTACATAATGATAAAGGTATCGATCCAACAAGAGGATATAACCCTTGCAAATATTTATGCAGCCAATAGAGGAGCACCTAAATACAGACATGGGCAAAAGTAGGTTTATAATAATAATAATTAATAATACAATAATAAAAAATAACAATATAAGAATAAACTCTGCTTCATGTACTCACAACTGTAAACTTATTTTTGCCCACATCTGTATATAAAGCAAATATTGAAAGACAAAAAGGGAGATATTGACAGTAGTACAGTCATAGTAGGAGACTTTTTTAAATTTTTTTTATTTATTTATTCATTTTAGAGAAGAGAGAGAGAATGGGGGAGGAACAGGAAGCATCAACTCCCATATATGCCTTGACCAGGCAAGCCCAGGGTTTTGAACTGGCGACCTCAGTGTTCCAGGTCAACACTTTATCCACTGCACTACAACAGGTCAGGCTATAGTAGGAGACTTTAAAACCCTATTAAGATCAACAGATAGATATTCCAGACAAAAAGTCAACAAGGAAACAGTACCCTTAACTGACACACTCAACCAGATGGATATAATTGATATTTTCATAGCATTTTACTCAAAAGCAGCAGAGCATATATTCTTTTCAAGTGCACATGGAACATTTTCTAGGATAGACTACATATTAGGCCACAAAACAAGTCTCAATAAATTTTAAAAGACTGAAATTATATAAACTATCTTCTCTGACCATAATGATATGAAACTAGAAATCAATTATGAGAAAAAAGCTGAAAATACACAAATACATGGAGGCTAAATAACATTTTACTAAACAATAAATGTTAACAATGAGATCAAAGAAAGAAATAAAAAGATACCTTGAGACAAATGAAAATGAAAACACAACAACCCAAAACCTATGGGACACAGTGAAAGCAGTCCTTAGGGAAATTCATAGCAATACAGGCCTACCTCAAGAAACAAGAAAAATCTCAAATAAAAAATCTTACTTTATACTTTAAAAAAACTAGAAAAAGAACAACAAAGTCCAAAGTGAGTAGAAGGGAGGAAATAGTAAAGGTAAGAGCAGAAATAAATAAAATAGAAACTAAAATTATTGAGCAATACAAAAGCTCAATAAAACCAAGAGCTGGTTCTTTGAAAGATAAACAAGATTGATTAACATTTAATCAGACTCATCAAGAAAAAAAGAGAGAGGACCCAAATAAAAGCAGAAAGAAAAGAGAAGTAACAACTGACCAGCACAGAAATACAAAGAATTATAAAAAAAATGTGAACAACGATATGCAAACAAATTGGACAATCTGGAAGAAATGAATATATTTCTAGAAACATACACTCTTCCAAGACTGTATAAAGAAGAAACAAAAAATCTAATCAAACTAATTAAAAACAACAAAATAGAAGCAATAATAAAAAAAAAATCTCCCAACAAAGTCCTGACAGATGGCTTCACAGTGAATTTTGCCAAACATTCAAAGAAGGACTAACTCCTATCTTTCTCAAAACTATTCCAGAAAATTCAAGAGGGAACACTAACAAACTCATTTTACAAGGCCAACATTTTCCTAATTCTAAAACAAGATAAAGACTCAAGAAAGAAAGAAAATTATAGGCCAATATTCCTGATGAACATAGATGTTAAAATCCTTAACAAAATATTAGCAAACTGGATCCAGCAATCCATTTAAAAGGTCATACACAGGGGTAGGAGAAGGGCACAAAGAAAATCAGATAGAAGGTGACAGAAGACAATTTGACTTTGGGTGATGGGTATGCAACATAATCAAATATCAAAATAACCTGGAGATGTTTTCTCTGAACCTATGTACCCTGATTGATCTATGTCACCCCATAAAAATTAATAATAATAATAAAAAGATTATACACCATGATCAAGTGGTTTTTATTCCTGGTATGCAGGGTTGATACAATATCCATAAATCAATTAACATGATACACCACATAAACAAAATGAAGGATAGAAATCATATGATCATATCAATAGATGCAGAAAAAGCACTTGACATAATCCAGCACCCATTTATGATAAAAAACTCTCAGCAAAGTGGGAATAGATGGAACATACCTCAACATAATACAGGCTATATATGACAAAACCACAGCTAACATCATACTCAATGGGGAAAAAGTAAAAGTGTTTCCCCTCAAGATCAGAAACAAGACAGGAATGTCCACTTTCACCACTCATTCAACATAGTACTGGAAATTCTAGCCACAGCAATCAGGCAAGAAGAAAAAATAAAGGGCATCCAAATTGAAAAGGAAGTAGTAAAACTCATTATTTGCATATGACATGATACTAATATAGAGAACTCTAAAGATTCCATCAAAAGAACTACTGGACCTGATAAATGAGGTCAGCTAAGTAGCAGGATACAAAATAAATATTCAGAAATCAGTTGCATTTTTATATACCAATAATGAACTTTCAGAAAGGGAAACTAAGAGAATAATCCATTTCCAATTGCATCAAAAAATACCTAGGAATAAATTTTATCAAGGAGGTAAAAGAGTTGTACTCAGGAAAGTATAAGACATTAAAGGAAGAAATTAAAGAGGATACAAATAAGTGGGAGCATATACCATACCATGTTCATGAATAGGAAGAATTAACATAATTTATTTTTCTGAAGCTGGAAACGGGGAGAGACAGACAGACTCCCGCATGCGCCCGACCGGGATCCACCCAGCACGCCCACCAGGGGGCTACGCTCTGCCCACCAGGGGGCGATGCTCTGCCCCTCCGGGGCGTCGCTCTGTCGCGACCAGAGTCACTCTAGCACCTGGGGCAGAGGCCAAGGAGCCATCCCCAGCGCCCGGGCCATCTTTGCTCCAATGGAGCCTCGGCTGCGGGAGGGGAAGAGAGAGACAGAGAGGAAGGAGAGGGGGAGGGGTGGAGAAGCAGATGGGCGCTTCTCCTGTGTGCCCTGGCCAGGAATCGAACCCGGGACCCCTGCATGCCAGGCCCACGCTCTACCACTGAGCCAACCAGCCAGGGCCGAAGTAACATAATTTAAATGTCCATAGTACCCCAACAATCTATAGGTTCAATGCAATTCCTATCAAAATACCAATGACATTTTTCACAGAACTAGAACAAATAATCCAAAAATTTATATGGAACCACTAAGGACTCCAAATAGCCACAGCAATCTGAAGAAAGAAGAATAAAGTGGGATATAATATGCTACCTGATATCAAAATTATACTACAAGGCTATAGTAATCAAAACAGCATGGGCCTTGGCTGATTGGCTCAGCAGTAGAGCATTGGCCTGGTGTGTGGAAGTCCCAGGTTCGATTCCTGGCCAGGGCACACAGGAGAAGCGCCCATCTGCTTCTCCACCCTTTCCCCTCTCCTTTCTCTCTATCTCTCTCTTCCCCTCCTGCAGCCAAGGCTACACTGGAGCAAAATTGGCCTGGGCACTGAAGATGGCTCCATGACCTCTGCCTCAGGTGCTAGAATGGCTCCGATTGCAGTGGAGTAACGCCCCAGAGGAGCCTAGCATTTCCCCTTGGTGGGCATGCCGGGTGGTTCCCAGTCGGGTGAGTGTGGGAGTCTGTCTGTCTGCCCCCCCCCCCCGCCCCTACCCCGCTTCTCACTTTGGAAAAATACACACACACAAAAAAAAACCCAACCAAAAAACCCATCATGGTACCAGCATATAAATAGATACGTAGATCAATGTGACTGAATTGATGGAACCAAATAGAGAGCATAAGAATAAACCTACACCTATATGGTCAGTTAATATATGGCAAAGGAGGCAAAAACATATGATGGGGTAAAGACAGTCTATTCAATAAATGATGTTGGGAAAATTGGACAGATACATGTAAAAAAATAAAACTAGATCATCTTTTTTACACCATATACAAGAACAAATTTGAAATAGGTTAAAGGCTTAAATATAGGACACGAAATCATAAAACTCCTAGAAGAAAACATAGGCAGTAAAATCTCTGACATTTATCGTAGCAATATTTTTTCTTGTATATCTCCTCTGGCAAAAGAAACAAAAGAAAAAAAATAAACAAATGGGACTAAATCAAACTAAAACGTTTTTGCACAGCAAAGGAAACCATCAATGAAATGAAAAGATAACCTACTGAATGAGGGAAGATGTTTTTCAATGATACATACAATAAGGGGTTAATATCCAAAATTTATAAATAACTCATATAACTTAACACCAAAAAAATTCAATTAAATAATGGGCAGAGAACCTGAATAGACACTTTTCGAAAAAGGATATATAAATGGTCTATGGACATATGAAAAGGTACTCAGTGGTAATCATCAGAGAAATATGAATTAAAACTACAATGAGATACCACCTCACACCTGTCAGAATGGCTCATCAATAAATCAACAAACAAGTGTTTGTGAGGATGTGGAGAAAAGGGAACCATCATGTACTGTTGGTGGGGATGCAGATTGGTAAAGCCACTACGGAAAACAGTATGGAGGTTCATCAAAAACTTAAAAATGGAACTGCCTTATGACCCAGCAATTCCACTTTCAGAGGTATAGCCATAGAAACACAAAACACTAATTTGAAAGAATATACGCGCCCCTATGTTCACTGCAGCATTTGGAAGCAACCCAAGTGCCATCAGTAGACAAATGAATAAAAAAGTGGTGGTACCTATACACAATGGAGTATTACTTGGCCATAAAAAATGAAATGTTACCACTTGCAACAGAATGGATAGACTTAAAAGGTATTATACTAAGTGAAATAAGTCAAGCAGAGAAAGATAAACACTATAAGGTTTCACTTATGTGAAAATCTAAAGGCAAAATAAACACAAATAAAATAGAAACAGACTCATAGATACAGAGATCAGACTGATGAAGATGGCTAGAGGGGAAGGAAACCTGGAATGGGTGAAAATGATGAAGGGATGAAGAAGTAGAAATTGGTAGTTACAAATAGTCACAGGGATATAAAATACATAGTTGGGAATATAGTCAATAATATTGTAATAACTATGTATATAATTATCTGGCCTCTAGCTGTACACCTGAAATGGATATAAACTAATACTGAATTAAACCATAATAGAAATAATTTTAAAAGATTATATCAAAAAATTAAAGCTAAAAACAAAATTTCAATTTACCTGTTAATTTATTTTAAAAATAAACTCGTTACATGTTAATCATAGCATATTTTATAAAAAATAACTATATTTTCCAAAACAAAGTACTGAAGAGAGTGCTATTGTTTTAGATTGCAAATTTATTGGATATCTAGCTTAATAAAAATAATCAGGATTGTCCTGGCCGATTGGTTCAGTGGTAGAGCTCAGCCTAGCATGTGGATGTCCCAGGTTCAATTCCTGTTCAGGGCACACAGGAGAAGCAACCATCTGCTTCTCCATCCTCCCCCTCTCCTTTCTCTCTCTCTCTCTCTCTTTCTCTCTCTTCCCCTCCTGCATTCATAACTCAATTGGTTTGAGAGCATTGGCCCCAGGTGCTGAGGACGGCTTGTGGAACCTCCGCCTCAGGTGATAAAAATAGCTCCCTTGTGAGCATGACCCCAGATGGGCAGACCATCAGCCCCAGATGAGAGTTGCCAGGTGGATCCTGGTTGGGGTGCATGCAGGAGTCTGTCTACCTCCCTTCCTTTCACTTGGAAAAAAGAAAAAAATCATCAGGATTCTTAAAAAAAAAAAAAAAAGAGCCCTAGCCAGGTAGCTCAGTTGGTTAAAGCATCATCCCCCTACACCAAGGTTGTGCATTTGATCCCTGATCAGGGCACCTACAAGAATCAACCAATGAATGCACAATAAGTGGAACAACAAATTGATGGGTTTTCTCCCTCTCTGCCTTTCTCTCCCCACTCCCCAAATCATTTAAAAAAATTTTTAAGAAGAGAGAGAGGGAGAGATAGTGGCCTTCAGTAAGGCCAGAGTCCTTCAAATTCTGAGAAGTTATAGAAAAATAAGAAAAAAACCCAGAGAAAACACAAATAATACCGGGACTAAAAGAAGTAACTCACTACAAATTCTACAAATATTTTGAGGATAATAAATTAGTATGTGACTATTTTAATGTATATAAATTGACAATTTAGATAAAATAGACAATTCTTTGAAAGACACAAACCATCAAAACCTACTGAAGAAGAAATAGATAACCTGAATAGCCATGTATAGTTAATGAGTGTTTGTAGTTAAAATCTTACCACAAAATAATTTGTCACAAAGTAAACTTCAGGTTTAAACTTCAGGTCCATATTTCTTTGCTGGTGTAGTCTATCAAACACTTAAGAAAGAAATGATGCCATTATACACAAGTTCTTCCAAAACTGTGAAGAGATGGGAATACTTCCCAATTCATTGAGGCCAGCATTGCCTTGAAACCAAATCCAAAGACTACAAAAATAGGAAGCTGCAGGCCAATATTCTTCATAAACACATATGCAAAAAATTTAACATGATTTTAGCAAATTGAATCCAACAATATAGAAAACGAACAATACAAAATGACAAAGTACTTTATTCCAGGAATACAGGGTTGATTCAAACCTAAAATATTGATCATAAAAATTTACCATGTTAACAAACTAAAAAGGAAAACCATGTTATCTGCTCACTAAATGCAGAAAAATTTGACAAAATTCAACATCCATTCCCCATAGAAACTGCTGGCAAATTTGAAACAGAAAGGAATTTCCTGATTAAGAACACCTATAAAAAACTTAACTACTAATGGCCAAAGATTGAATGCTTTTTGCTTCAAGAACAGAGACAAGGCAAGGAGGTCTGATTTCAATAATTCTTTTCAACATTGCACTGGAAGCTCTGGCCAGGTTAATCAGGCAAGAAAAGAAATAAGTCATACCCATATTGAAGCATCAACTCCCATATGTGCCTTGACCAGGCAAGCCCAGGGTTTTGAACCGGCAACCTCAGCCATACCCATATTGAAAAACAAGTAAAACTGCCTTAATTTGCAAATACACGATTAATTATGTAGAGAATGTTGTAGACTCTGTTGAAAAGTTACTAGTATTTCCTGACCTGTGTTGGCACAGTGGATATAGCATTAACCTGGTATGCTGAAGTCGCTGGTTCAAAACCCTGGTCTTGCCTGGTCAAGGTACATACAGGAAACAACTACTATGAGTTGATGTTTCCTGCTTCTCCCCCCTCTTTCTCTCTCTCCTCTCTGTAAAAATCAATAAATAAAATGTAAAAAAAGTTACTCATATTAATAAGTAAGTTAAGCAAGGTTGAAGGACACAAGAATGCTTACAAAAAATTGGTTTTTTATGTACTTGGCAACAATCAGAAATTGAAATTTTTAGAAATACCATTTACATTAACACCAAAAATATAATAAAATGAGGGATGACTCTACCTGATATGAGAGACTTACATGCTGCAAACTACAAAATACTTCTGAAAAAATTTAAAGACCCTATAATGGAGAAAAATATACCTTGTTCATGGATCAGAAGACTTAATGTTGTATCATTTCTCCCTAAATTGATCTACAGATTCAATGCAATCCCAACAGGTTCTTTTTTTTAGAAACTGATAACCTGATTCTATAATTTATATTGTAACACAAAGGCCCTTGAATCACAAAATCAACTTTGAAAAAGAATTAAGTTGGAGGATATGGCTATCAATTTTATATGTCTACTTGACTGGGACACGGGGTACCCAGACATTTGGTTAAACATTATTCAGGATTTGTCTACAAGAGTGTTTCTGGATAGATTAACATCTGAATATGTAGACTGAGTAAAGTAGGTTTCCCTCCCCAATGTGGGTGAACCTCATCCAATTCACTGGAGGCCTGAATAAAATAAGAGTCAGGTGAGAATTTGCCTTCTGCCTGTTTTCAAGCTGGGATATCAGTCTTCTGCACTCAGAATGAAACTGCACAACCAGCTCTTCTGAGTCTTCAGCTTGTAGATGACAGACTGTGGGACTTCTCAGCTCTCATTATTAGATCACACAATTTCTTATAATAAATTTCTGGTTTGTTTTTTTTGTTGTTTTTTTGTTTTTTTATTCATTTTTTTTAGAGAGGAGAGGGAGAGACAGAGAGAGAGAAGGGGGAGGAGCTGGAAGCATCAACTCCCATATGTGCCTTGACCAGGCAAGCCCAGGGTTTCGAACCGGCGACCTCAGCATTTCCAGGTCGATGCTTTATCCACTGCACCACCACAGGTCAGGACAATTTCTGTTTTTTTTAATATTCTATTGGTAGGCCCTGGCCGGTTGGCTCAGTGGTAGAGCGTCGGCCTGGCATGCGGAGGTCCCGGGTTCGATTCCCGGCCAGGGCACACAGGAGAAGCGCCCATCTGCTTCTCCACCCCTCCCCCTCTCCTTCCTCTCTGTCTCTTTCTTCCCCTCCCGCAGCTGAGGCTCTATTGGATAAAGATGGCCTGGGCACTGGGGATGGCTCCTTGGCCTCTGCCCCGGGCGCTAGAGTGGCTCTGGTCGCGGCAGAGCGACGCCCCAGAGGGGCAGAGCATCGCTCCCTAGTGGGCAGAGCGTCGCCCCCTGGTGGGCGTGCTGGGTGGATCCCGGTCAGGCGCATGTGGGAGTCTGTCTGACTGTCTCTCCCAGTTTCTAGCTTCGGAAAAATACAAAAAAAAAAGAAAAGAAAAGAAAAGAAAAAAAATATTCTATTGGTTCATTTTCTCTGGAAAACCCTGACAAATACAGAAGGAAAATATCAACTAACTTAAAGATTTCTTAGAAAGCTAGATTAATCAACACAGTGTGGTACTGACAAAGATTAATAAGTAGATCAGTAGACCAGAACAATGAGTCAATAAATAGACACACACATATATAGAAAATGATTTTTTAGAATGGTGCAAAAGCAATTCAGTAGGAAAAGAATAGTCTTTTCAAAAAATTGCTATAAAACAATATCAATACGCAAAAGCAACTCATTTATATACACTCCTCTAACCACATACAAATATTAACTTAAATGGAGACACAACAGTGCAAATGTGCTTAATGCCACTGAACTGCATGCTAAAAATGGTTAAAATAGTAAATTTATTATATACCTTTTAACACGAAGAAAAATGATAGGCATTCAACTGTGAGGCAAAGTCTTTACATGTCAGAGTAATGGCAGTGTGAGAGCTACTCTTGATCTCTCCTCTTGAAATTTTGACAAATTGAACAACTATAACACAGCAAAGGAACCCCAGCTGGGCTAGCAGGAGTGCCTGAAAGATCCACACACCGAATAGACTAAAGGTGGGATGGGTAAAGGGGGGTGGAAGATAAAACACGCTAGCAGTGAATGGGCTTTGGAGAGGAGAGGAGAAAAGCCTGGAGTGACTGGGTTGGGTTTTTTTTCCTCTGCTGGACTATGGGGAGGAGGGAAGCTCATGCTTTCTGGATTTTGTCTGAGAGGTATGGAGAGGGAAACTCAGATTGACTGGGTCTCTTTCTGCTGGGAGGAGCAGTGAGACAGAGGGGCACAGGGGGAGATAAACAAAAGCGGCCAGAGCATAAGGTCATGGCTGGTATTCCTGTGGTCTGCCTGTAGCCCGCACTCGGCAGAGACAGAGAAAACTAAAGTATGGCCTCCAGCCTCCCAGATCCTGCTTCCCTCACCTTGCAGTACAGAAAATGGCAGAGACAAATCCCATGGCTAGCTCTCCAGAGCTACTCTCTCCCCTGAAGAACAGAGGTGCTCTATGTCCAGTCCCCATGTCTGTTGAGAGGAAGTAGCACCTGGAAGCCTGAGATCGCCGTAAAGCTGGAAAGCTGAAGCCATAAAGCCAAAGCCTAAGACCGAAGCTGTAAAGTCCTCACAATATGCCCCAACCACCAACATGACTGCAGTCCGCCTACATCATTGGGACAGCAACATCTCAGTGGACAGCCCAGGAATTTCACAGAGCTAAAAATTGTAATACAGCGACTCCTACTGGAAGAAACCTCTCAAAACCAAAATCCATTTTTTCTTTTTTTCCTGCCTTTTTCCTTCTTATTCTTTTTTCCTCTCTTTTATTTTTGAATTTCATTTTCTTTAATTTTTATACTTTTATTCTTATTTTTTTGTGGGTGTTTTGTATTTGACTTTATTGTTTGCTTTCAATCTTTTTTCCTGTGGTTTTTCATCTTTACTTGTCCTAATTTTTTAATTTTTTATTGTATTTTTTTAGTTGTTTTTATTGTTGTTGTTGTTAGGGTTCTTAACAATACTGCCCTCAAATGCCATCAAGGAAGAAGAAATTGAACACCTTAGAAGAAAACATAGGTACTAACCTCATGGACCTTGGCCGTAGAGAACAATTTATGAATTTGACCCGAGGAAAGGGAAGTAAAGGCAAAAATAAATGAATGGGACTATACCAAACTAAAAAGTTTTGGCACAGCAAAAGTAACTGACAACAAAACAAACAGACAGCCAACTAAATGGGAGATGATATTTGCAAACAACAGCCCTGATAAGGGGTTAATATCTAAAATATTATATATAAAGAACTCACAAAGCTCAGCAACAAACAAGCAAACAATCCAATTAAAACATGTGGAGAGGACCTGAAGAGACACTTCTCCCAAGAGGACATACAAATGGCCAAAAAATATATGAAAAGATGCTCATCTTCACTAGCTATTTGAGAAATGCAAATCAAAACTATAATGAAATACTACCTCACATCTGTTAGATTGGCTATTATCAACAGGACAGGTAATAACAAGTGTTGGAGAGACTGTAGAGAAAAAGGAACTCTCAGTCACTGCTGGTGGGAATGCAAATTAGTACAAAAATTATGGAAGAGGCCCTGGCTGGTTGGCTCAGCGGTAGAGCGTCAGCCTGGCGTGCGGGGGACCCGGGTTCGATTCCCGGCCAGGGCACATAGGAGAGGCGCCCATTTGCTTCTCCACCCCCCCCTTCCTCTCTGTCTCTCTCTTCCCCTCCCGCAGCCAAGGCTCCATTGGAGCAAAGATGGCCCGGGCGCTGGGGATGGCTCCTTGGCCTCTGCCCCAGGTGCTAGAGTGGCTCTGGTCACAGCAGAGCGACCCCCCGAGGGGCAGAGCATCGCCCCCTGGTGGGCAGAGCGTTGCCCCTGCTGGGCATGCTGGGTGGATCCTGGTCGGGCGCATGCGGGAGTCTGTCTGACTGTCTCTCCCCGTTTCCAGCTTCAGAAAAAAAAAAAAAATTATGGAAGAAGGTATGGTGGTTGCTCAAAAAATTAAGAATAGAATTACCATATGACCCAGAAACCCCTCTACTGGGTACTTACCCCCAAAACTTAAAAACATTGGTACATAAAGACACATGCACCCTCAAGTTCATCGCAGCATTATTCACAGAAGTCAAGACATGGAAACAACCAGTGTCCCTTGATAGAGCATTGGATATATACAATGGAATACTACTCAGAAGAAATGATGATATAGTGACATTTACAACAACATGGATGGACCTTGAGAACATTATACTGAGTGAAATAAGTAAATCAGAAAAAGCCAAGAACTGTATGATTTTACACATAGGTGGAATATAAAACTGAGACTCGTGGACATAGATAAAAGTAAAATGATTACCAGAGGGAAGGGGATGTGGGGGAGGGGTCAAAAGGAAGGGTGAGGGAAGAGTGTAAAGAGGGACAAATATAAGGTGACAGAAAATGATTTGACTTTGGGTTATGGGTATACAACATAATCAGTAGTTCAAATGTTATAGAAATCTTCATCTGAAACCTATGTACTCTTATTGATCAATGTCACCCTGTTAAAGTTAATTTTCTAAATAAAATTTAAAAATTAGAAAAAAATCTTTACAAACAAAATCTGTGGCTATTATTGTGCTAAGACTTATACAGTATATCAGAATAAGAGACAGTATTTACAATTTATTTCTACAATATTATCTATGTTAGAGTTTTGGGAAAATTCTAATGAATCTAGTCATTAATCATCAAACATTACTGACATCCTAAACAGATAATCAAAAACTATGTTTTCTAAAGAAAATATAACACATCACCTTTGAAGTTTTCTTGCCAAAAGGAATTGAACTTAAATCTGATCAAACCTCTGAATCTAACCACCAATTAATAGGAAATACAGAGCCCAAAGAAACATGCTAAACTATAGGGATGCAATCATCAGAATCAAGACTAAAGTTAATTGCTCTAAATTATTTTTTTTAAAAAAGACAATTGATCTAGATTCTTCAACCAAAATGTTAAAATGAAAGAAAAAAAGAACAATGGAACAGAACTTAAGTATTAAAAGAGATTTAAGGGACATTTCAACTAATTACCCTTTATGGACTGCATTTGTAACTCTAATTCCAACAAACAAACTGTAAAAATAAAAATAACATTTTTGAACCAATTGAGTGAATTTAAACACTGATTGGATATTTGATCACCCTAAGAAATTATTGTGAACTTCTAAGTTGATAATGATAGTGGTAAGTTTTTAAAGTTTGTATATTTTTAGATACATACTGAAATCTTTACTAAAATAACTGCCTGATGTCTAGAATTTACTTCAAAATAAAGGGGTTGAAAGGGCATGGGACTACATTAGAAACAATTTATGCCCCCATAAATGTTAATTATTGAAATTGGGTGACAAGTCCATGAAGGTAAGCTATTCTTTTAATGATTGTAATACGTTTGCAGTTTCCTTAATGAAAGGATAAGAACAGAATCTTCCAAAATAAAATGCTTTAAAATACTAACAACTAACTACTGTCATAAGACCAGACATGTGTAAATAAATAAATATAAACATGTGTAAAAATTATTTTGAATATACACATAAAGCTTTTTATAATCTACATAATTAAATTTTTTTTATCTTTTTTTTTTATATTTTATTTTATTATTATTATTATTTTTTTTTTTTAGAGAGGAGAGGGAGAGAGAGAGAGAGGAGAGACAGAGAGAGAGAAGGGGGGGAGGAGCTGGAAGCATCAACTCCCATATGTGCCTTGACCAGGCAAGCCCAGGGTTTCGAACCAGCGACCTCAGCATTTCCAGGTCGACGCTTTATCCCACTGCGCCACCACAGGTCAGGCTACATAATTAAATTTTAGTCATGTCTTACAGATAGCATTTGTTACTATGATTACTAAAATGAATTTTTATTCTTTTTCTTTTGTGACAGAGACAAAGAGAGTCAGAATCAGGGACAGATAGGGACAGACAGACAGGAATGGAGAGAGATGAGAAGTATCAATTCTTCGTTGCAGCACCTTAGTTGTTCATTGATTACTTTTCATCATATGTGCCTTGATGGGGGGGGGTCTACAGTAGACCGCATGACCCCTTGCTAGAACCAGCAACCTTGGGCTCAAGCTGGTGAGCCTTGCTCAAGCCAGATGAGTCCGTGCTCAAGCTGGCGACCTCAGGGTCTCAAACGTTCTCCGCATCCCAGTCTGACGCTCTATCCACTGCACCACTGCCTGGTCAGGCAAATTTTTACTCTTATATAAAATGTGTTATTTCACTCATGCTTTCAGGATCTATATATTCTTTCTCATTTAAAGAAATGCCTCTACATACAAATGGCCAACAGATATATGAAAAGATGCTCAGCTTTGCTAGTTATTAGAGAAATGCAAATCAAAACTATAAGGAGATAGCACCTCACACCTGTTAGACTGGCTATTACCAGCCTTGGCAGGTTGGCTCAGTGGTAGAGCATCAGCCCAGTGTGTGGCTGTCCCGGGTTCAATTCCTGGTCAGGGCACACAGGAGAAGCGCCCATATGCTTCTCCACCCCTCCCCTTCTCGCTTCTCTCTCTCTCTCTCTCCCTCCTGCAGCCATAGCTCAATTGGAATGAGTTGGCCCAGGCACTGAGGATGGCTCTGTGGCCTCAGGCACTAGAATGGCTCTGGTTGCAACAGAGCGACGCCCCAGATGGGCAGAGCATCGCCCCCTTCTGGACGTGGCAGGTGGATCCCAGTCAGGTGCATGCGGGAGTGTCTGCCTCCCCGTTTCCAGCTTCAGAAAAAAATACCCCCCCCCAAAAAAAATTTCAGACTGCTCACACATCCAGTAGTTTTTGAAAAAAAAGGACCACAATAATAAAAGGAATCTAAAACAGGATCCAAAGAGCACGGCTGGGTCCAGAGTTCTCCAATGTCATCCAGGTACATAACTACTTCTTCCCTTCCTCTCATCAGGTGTGTCTCTAGCTGCAACAGGCATCAGGCTGTCACAGCCCAGTGACATTAGCACCTGAGATTGTCCCATTCACACTCCTGGCTAAATTACAGGCTCATCATTCTGATTAGAATGTAACTTTCCATGTAAATAGACCTATAAGAAGATACTGCCCTGGCTAGCAAGTGGGAGTGTGCCAGTTCCATTGGGATTACATCATATTTCCAGTATAATTAGCAAATTATCATTATGATTTATGCTGCAGACTCTTCAATTTAATTATAGTTGGTCCATGCTGAAAAAAACATTGGCTCAGAGAATGGTTGAATCCTTCCACTTGTAAAGCTGGGGAATACTGTCTCCTAGTTCTCTTCCTTTCTGTTCCTTCCAGTTAGTCTCCACCCTCCTGACCAGTGGCAGAGACAGGGAGAGCAATCCAAAGCATTAGGCTGCTGCAATAATCACAATCCCTTCTCCTTACATAGGAGAGTGGGTGCCACTATTTCTTAGGAAGCTGCCTTCTGCCTTCCTTTTATGTGTCTTAGTTTTCACCCATTAGGAGAAAGTAATATATTTATTTATTGAACAAAGCTGAGAGGGGGGTATACATGTTATCTAGAAGTGAATCCTGATAACTTAAAAGTAGAAAACAAAAGTTACACAGAAGTACTCATAATAACTCAGAGTGTGCCTGGTACAGATAAATTGCTATATAAATCTTTTATAAAGAGGAGAGAGATTATTTTTGGCTGAGGTGACCTGGGAGTCTTCATGTAGAAAATGCCATTTAAACTGGGGCTTGAAAGCAAAGACAGGATTTTAATATATGTAATTAGAAGAGAGAGTAATCCAAAAAGAAGAGAGAGTGATCCAAATGCAGGAATCAGCACACATAAAGCTGCTGGTGTGTCTGTGTAACAATATATGGGGGTAACAGAAGGATTCCTGAAATATTTTACTCTGGGTACATTTTATTTTATATATATTCAATCTCAATGAAATGAAGTTTAAATTTCATTTTGCCTTTGTGTAGAAATTGTGATTGTGCATCTCCTTGTGGGCGTATTTTTCTGCATCATGTGGACATGAACTGTGGAGATGGGTCTCCTGAATATGCCCATATGTGTTTCTAGATATAAATGGCTGTGTGGGTGCATTTCTCTACAGATTTTCTTGGTCTTGGTGTGTGTGTGTGCACGTGTGGTCTTGAGGGGATGGAAAGGGAAGAGAGGGGAAGAATTAGGGCGGAGGAGGAGAAGGAAGGTGAGGAAAAGGAGTGAGAAGTTGTTGAGGGGAAAATCTGAAGCCCAAATGTGAAATGACTACACATCGTTAGCACTTTCAGTGTTTGATAATTGATTGTTCCATTGACCTTGGAAGTTCTTTTTTTTTTTTTTTTTAAGTGAGAGTAGGGGAGATAAACAGATTCCTGCATGCGGCCCGGGATCCACCCAGCAACCCCCATCTAGAGCTGATGTGATGCTCAAATTAATCAAGCTATCCTCAGCACCCAGGGCCGGAGCTCAGACCAATAGAGCCACTGGCTGTGGGAGAGGAAAAGAGAGAGAAGGGGGAGAGAAAGGGGGAGAGAGGCAGAGGGTCATTTCTTATGTGTGCCCTGACCAGGGATTGGAGATCAAACCCGGGATGTCCACACAGCAGGCCAACAGCAGGCTGACGCTCTATCCACTGAACCAACCAGCCAGGGTAGAAGTTCTTTTTCTAATAATGCAACATTTATTGGTAAAAGGCTAGTGTTTCAAAATGCCATCTTTTATTCATCACATTCTATCTCTTTTCATTTGTCTTTCTTTCATCCAATTTAATCCTTTGGATTTTTTTTCTTTTTAAAATTTTTATTGATTTTAATTTATTGTGCTTACATATATTCAAGTGTCCCACCGAATATATCTCCCTCCTCTGCACCCCCCATGTTCCCCTTGATACCCCCTTTGACCCCTCCCCCAATGCTCTCCCCCTTTCCCTTCAGGATTTGCTGTCCTGCTCTCTATAACGCTGTGTTATGTACATATAATTTCACTAATCTCTTTCCCTTCTCTGATCCCATCCTCTCCTCACCTTTCGCTCTGACCGCTTTCCTTCTGGTCCCTTTGATCCCACCTCTACCTCTATTCCATTCCTCAGTTCACATTGTTCATTAAATTCCTCATATGAGTGAGGTCATATGATATTTTTCTTTCTCTGCCTGGCTTATTTCACTTAGCATAATAGTCTCAAGGTCCATCCATGTTGTCGCAAAAGGTAAGATTTCCTTCTTTTTCATGGTCACATAGTATTCAATTGTGTATATGTATCACAGCTTTTTAATCCACACACCCACTGATGGACACTTGGGCTGTTTCCAGGTCTTGGCTATTGTAAACAATATTGCAATAAACATGGGGGTGCATTTCTTCTTTTGAATCAGTGATTTGGTATTCTTAGGATATATTCCTAAAAGTGGGGTGGCTGGGTCAAAAGGCATTTCCATTTTTAATTTTTTGAGGAATCTCCATACTGTTTTCCACAGTGGCTGCACCAGTCTGCATTCCCACCAGCAGTGCAGGAGGGTTCCCTTTTCCCCACATCCTCGCCAGCACTTATTCTGTGTTGTTTTGTTAATGAGCGTCATTCTGACAGGTGTGAGGTGGTATCTCATTGTGGTTTTAATTTACATTTCTCTAATGATTAGTGATGTTGAACATTTTTTCATATGCCTATTGGCCATCTGTATGTCCTCTTTGGAGAAGTGTCTATTCGGCTCTTTTGCCCATTTTTTGATTGGGTTGTTTACTTTCCTGGTGTTGAGTTTTAGAAGTTCTTTATACATTTTGATTATTAACCCCTTATCAGACTTATTGTTGAATATGTTCTCCCATTGTGTGGTTTGTCTTTTTATTATGTTCATATTGTCTTTAGCTGTGTAAAAGCTTTTTAGCTTGATATAGCCCCATTTGTTCATACTGTCCTTTATTTCACTTGCTTGTGGAGATAAATCAACAAATACAGTGTGTCCATAAAGTCATGGTGCACTTTTGACCGGTCATAGGAAAGCAACAAAAGACGAAAAGAAATGTGAAATCTGCACCAAATAAAAGGAAAACTCTCCGTTTCATACCTATTCAGTGCAGTTCGATGTGGGCTCCATTTGTTGCCCTACACACATCCAAACGACAGTGAAGTTCTTGCCACACACTGCTAAGAACGTCTAGTGTAACAGAGTGAATAACATCTATGATTCTCTGTTTTATGTGATTAATGTTGTGGTGCTTCGTTATAAACGCGCCGATATTCACGATGCAGTTTGGTCACAGATTCGAATTTAGTGAGCCACAGAACACACTGAACTTTCCTCTGTACCGTCCACATCTCGACTGGCATGACTGTGGGCTGCTCCGCTGTATACATGGTGTTACGCATCATCTGCGCATGCGCACATGCTGCCACATCATCCTACAGAAACTGGGAGGGTTTTCCTTTTATTTGGTGCAGATTTCACATTTCTATTGTTTTTTGTTGCTTTCCTGTGACCGGTCAAAAGTGCACCATGACTTTACAGACACACTGTATATTGCTGCAAGAGATGTCGGAGAGCTTACTGCCTGTTTTCTTCCAAAGTGACTATGGTTTCACAACTTACATTTAAATCTTTTATCCATTTTGAGTTTATTTTTGTGTATGGTGTAAGTTGGTGGTCTAGTTTCATTTTCTTGTGAGTATCTGTCCAATTTTCCCAACACCATTTGTTAAAGAGACTGTCTTTATTCCACTGTATGCTTTTACCTCCGTTGTCAAATATCAATTGTCCATATAGGTGTGCGTTTATTTCTAGGTTCTCTGTTCTTTTCCATTGATCTGTATGCCTGTTCTTATGCCAGTACCAAACTATTTTGACTACAATGACTTTGTAGTATAACTTTATATCAGGAAGTGTGATACCACCCACTTTATTATTGTTTTTCAAGATTGCTGAGGCTATTCATGTTCTTTTTTGGTTCCATATAAATTTTTGGAATATTTGTTCTATATCTTTGAAGTATGCCATTGGTATTTTAATAGGAATTGCATTGTATTTATAGACTGCTTTGGGTAATATAGACATTTTAATTATGTTTATTCTTCCTATCCATGAACATTGTATTATATGCTTTCACTTGTTTGTATCTTTCTTGATTTCTTTTATCAATGTTTTATAGTTTTCCAAGTACAAGTCTTTAACCTCTTTGGTTAAATTAACTCCTAGGTACTTTATTTTTTTGTTGTTGTTGCAGTAGTAAAGGGGATTTTCTTAATTTCTCTTTCAGACAGTTTATTGTTGGTATATAAAAATGCCACTGATTTTTGAATATTAATTTGATATCCTGCCACCTTGCTGAATTCATTTATCAGGTCCAGTAGTTTTTTGACTGAGATTTTAGGGTTTTCTATGTACAATATCATGTCACCAGCAAATAATGATAGTTTTACTTCTTCTTTTCCAATTTAGATGCCTTTTATTTCTTCTTCTTGTCTGATTGCTGTGGCTAGGACGTCCAGAACTATGTTGAATAAGAGTGGTGAAAGGGGGCACCCCTGTCTTGTTCCTGATCTTAAGGGGATTGCTTTTCATTTTTGCCCCTTGAGTATGATGTTGGCCATGGGTTTGTCATAGATGGTCTTTATCATGTTGAGGTATGTTCCCTGAATTCCCACTTTTCTGAGAGTTTTGATCATGAATGGGTGCTGGATTTTATCAAATGCTTTTTCTGCATCTATTGATATTATCATGTAATTTTTCTCCTTCCTTTTTGTTTATGTGATGAATCACATTGAGTTGCGAATATTGTACCAGCCCTGCCTCCCCAGAATAAATCCCACTTGATCATGATGGATGATTTTTTTCATGTATTGCTGGATCCAGTTTGCTAATATTTTGTTGAGAATTTTAGCATCTAAATTCATCAGGACTATTGGCCTGTAGTTTTCTTTCTTTGTAGTGTCTTTGCCTAGTTTTAGAATGAAGACTATGCTCACCTCAGAAAAGGAGCTTAGAAGTATTTCCTCCTCTTGAATTTTTTGAAATAGCTTGAGAAGGATAGGAGATAGCTCTTCTTTGAATATTTGGTAAAATTTACCTGTGAAGCCATCAGGCCCAGGACTTTTGTTTGTTGGGAGTTTTTGATAACTGTTTCAATCTCATTTGATGAAATTAGTCTATTTAGGTTTTCTGATTCTTCTAGATTGATTTTTGAAAAGATTATATGTTTCAAGGAATTTGTCCATTTCACCTAGGTTGCCCAATTTCTTGGCATACAGTTCTTCATAGTATTTTCTTACAATCCTTTGTATTTCTGCTGTGTCAGTTGTTACTTCTCCACTCTCATTTCTAATTTTATTTATTTGAGTCCTCTCTCTTTTTTTCTTAGTCTGGTTAAAGGTTCATCAATCTTGTTTACCTTTTCAAAGAACCAGCTCTTGGTTTCATTAATCTTCTGTATTTTTTTTTTTTTTTGCCTCTATGTCATTTATTTCCACTCTGATCTTTATTATTTCCTTTTTCTACTTCCTCTGGGCTGTTTGTTGTTCTTTTTCTAGTTCTTTTAGATGTAGGGTTAGGTTGTTTATTTGGGCTTTTTCTTGCTTCTTAAGGTATTCCTGTAATGCTATGAACTTCCCCCAGGACTACTTTTGCTGGGTCCCATAAATTTTGAGTTGTTCAAGGTTCATTTTCATTTGTTTCAAGGAAATTTTTTATTTCTTCTTTGATCTCATTGTTAACCCATTCATTATTTAATAACATGCTGTTTAGTCTCTAAGTGTTTGAATGTTTTTCTATTGTAGTTGATTTCTAGTTTCATGCCATTGTGATCAGAGAAGATGCTTGATATGATTTCAATCTTCTTAAATTTATTGAGACTCGTTTTGTGTCCTAGCACATGGTCTATCCGAGAGAATGTACCATGAGCACTTAAAAAGAATATATATTCTGCTGCTTTGGGGTGAAAAGTTCTGAAGATATCTATTAAATTGAGTTGATTTAGTGTGTCCTTTAAGGCTGCTGTTTCTTTGTTAATTTTCTTTCTTGAGGATCTATCCATTGATGTTAGTGGGGTATTAAAATCCTCTACTATTATAGTATTGCTGTTGATCTCGCCCTTTATGTCCATCAAAATCTGCTTTATAAATTTAGGAGCTCCTATATTAAGCACATAGATATTTATAATAGTTATATCTTTCTGTTGGATTGCTCCCTTTATCATTATGTAGTGATCTTCTTTATCTCTTACTATAGCCTTTGTTTTAAAGTCCATTTTGTCAGATATAAGTATTGCTACCCCAGCTTTTTTTTCATTTCCATTTGCATGAAATATATTTTTTTCAATCCTTCACTTTTAGTCTGTGTGTCTCTTTTGTTTCGACGTGGGTCTCTTGTAGACAGCATATGTATGGGTCCTGTTTTCTTATCCACACAGCTACCCTATGTCTTTTGATTGGAGCATTTAATCCATTTACACTTAAAATTATTATTGATATGTAGTTGGTTATTGTTATTTTATTCTTTAAGTCTACATTCTTCTTTTTCTATATTCCCCCCCCTTTGTTCTGTTACAACAGGCTCTGTTAATTTCTTGCAGTATTGGTTTGGTTATAATGAATTCCTTGAGTCTTTTTATCTGGGAAGCTTTTTATTTCTCCTCCAATTTTAAATGAGGGCCTTGCTGGATAAAGAAGTCTTGGTTGTAGGCTCTTGTTTTGCATTACTTTGAATATTTCTCACCTATCCCTTCTGACCTCTAGTGTTTCTGTTGAGAAGTAGGATGTTATCCTTATGGGGGCTCCTCTGTAGGTAATTGACTGCTTTTCTCTTGCAGCTTTTAGTATTCTCTCTTTATCCCTTAATTTTGGCATTTTAATTATAATGTGTCTTGGTGTAGGCCTCTTTGGGTTCCTGTTTAATGGGACTCTCTGTGCTTCTTGAACTTGTTTGACTTTTTCCTTCATCAACTTAGGAAAGTTTTCAGCTGCAATTTCTTTAATCAGATTCTTGATCCCTTGTTCGTTCTCTTCTCCTTCAGGTACCCCTTTGATATGGATGTTGCTTCTCTTCATATTGTCACAGAGCTCTCTTAGAGTTTCCTCAGACTTTTTCAGCCTCTTTTGTTTTTGCTGCTCTGCTTCTGTGCTTTCATTTATCTTGTCCTCTAGATCACTGATTCAATCCTCTGCTTCATTCAGCCTACTTTTAATTCCTTCTAGTGTAGTCTTCATTTCTGATATTGTATTTGTCATTTCTGTAAATTTTTTTTTTTTGTGGTAGAGACAGAGTCAGAGAGAGGGACAGATAGAGACAGACAGACAGGAAGAAAGGGAGATGAGAAACATCAATTCTTTGTTGTGGCTCCTTAGTTGTTCATTGATTGCTTTTTCATATGAGCCTTGACTGGGGGGCTATAGCAGATCGAGTGACCCCTTGCTCAAACCAGCGACCTTGGGCTCAAGCTGGTGAGCCTTGTTCAAACCAGATGAGCCCGCGCTCAAGCTGGCAACCTCAGGGTCTCAAACCTGGGTCCTCTATATCCCAGTCCGATGCTCTATCCACTGTGCCACCCCCTGGTCAAGTTATTTGTCATTTCTGACTGGTTCTTTTTTATGATTTCAATGTCTTTTTTGATAATTGCTATATCTTTATTTAGGTGCTCATTATGTTCATCTATTGTTGCTCTAAGATCTTTGAGCATCCTAACAATCATTATTTTAAACTCTGCATCCAGTAATTTGGTTATTTCCATTTCATTCAGTTATTTTTCTGGGGATTTCTCTTGTTGATTCATTTGAATTGCATTTATCTGTCTTCCCATTTTGTCTGTGCATAGACTTCTCCTTTGGGTGTATTGTTTGTGCAGCTGAGTCTAGGGTTGGTATTGTCTGCCTCCAATTTTCAGTTGTGTTGTTTCTAGTTCTTCTTGGGTTGGCATCAGCTGTTGTTTGTTATCTGCTGTGGGCTACTTGTCTGCTGTCACTGTTCTTTTTGCTATTTGGCATTTTCTATGTCTTAGCTGGGTCAGGTGTGAGGAGCCCTCCCTTCAGATACCACTCTAACAAGGGTTGTTAGGTCCTGAACTGATGCTCTCTGTATCTGGCCATATATTTCATGTTGTTCCAAGCAGATATAAATTTAGTTTTTAGCTTGTCTACTTCTTCTGTTCCTGTGGCCTCCATATTCAAATTCTAAAGAAAAAGCCATCACTTGATTGCATTCTTCTATAGAGTTTAATCATTTGTACCAGGTTATGGTCCAGCTCCCATGCAAGTTGCCACCAGCACAGACCGCACACATACTGATGCTCTAATCTCAGTGCAGCTGCCACAGGCACTTCCAGTCCCCAGGCCCTGGACTTTTCCTTTAAGTTTTTTTTCCTTTCTTTTCTTATCCTTCCAGTTCTATTCTTTTCTTCCTCAGAGTTTTCTTTCTGCAAGTTTTCCTTTCTTTAAATTGGGAAAGATGATACCTCTTGTAATAAAGATATTTTAGGCTCAATCTTAGACTTTTGTCTTCATTGTCACTGCAACAATCAATTCATTCATTGATTCAACAAATTTTGATTGGGTGTTTTTGTATATGTTAAAGGCATTGTTCCAGTTATTGGATAAAGAGAAAAATTACCTAGCATAGTCAACCAATCATATTAAGTATCTTTTTTTAAATAAATTAACTTACTTTTTTCTTCCAGCCATAAAACTAGAAGAAAAATAAGAGTGATTTAGCTACTTTTTTCATGGGCATCTATAGCATTCTAAAGAAATGAAGGTAAATAAAAAAGAATTTTTTTGACAGAGACAGAGAGGGGGACAGATAGGGACAGACAGACAGGAAGGGAGAGAGATGAGATGCATCAATTCTTTGTTGTGGCACCTTAATTGTTCATTGACTGATTTCTCATATGTGCCTTGACTTGGGGGCTACAAAAAATGAGTAACCCCTTGTTCAAGCCAGAAACCTTGGGCTCAAACTAGTGAGCCCATGCTCAAGAGCTGAATGAGCCCGTGCTCAAGCCAGTGACCTCAGGATTTCGAACCTGGGTCTTCTGCATGCTAGTCTGATGCTCTATCCACTGTGCAACCACCTGGTCAGACTCAAAATTATATTTAGTAAGAAATATTTCTGCACTTTCTTTTTTTAAAATAATTTTTCACTTTTCAATTATAATTGAGGTACAATATTATACTATTAGTTTCAGGTGTACAACCCAGTGATTAAACATTTATATAACTTATGAAGTGATAACCCTGATAAAACTAGTAGCCATCTGACACAACACATAGTTCTTATAATATTATTGACTATATTCCCTATGCTATACATTACATCCCCATGACTATTCTGTAACTACCAGTTTGAACTTCTTAATCCCTTCACCATTTTCACCCACTCCCACCTGGCAATCATCAAAATGTTCTCTGTATCTATGAGTCTGTTTCTATTGCATCTGTTTCTTAGAAATAGTGCAGGCATCCAAATATTGTTTATTAATGAATCATTTGTTTAACAATTAAGCTCTTAAAGTTAGTTAAAGTTCTGGAATATAATTTTAGCTATTATATCCTGTGAGTTCCAGAATTGTAAGACTTTCATTGAATTAAACCCTTTTGAAAAGATATCCATTATTACCATTTCATTTATTCTAACACACACACAATTGGTACAGAAAATATACTTAAAGAATAATGGCTAAAAATTGCCCATATTTAATGAAAATAATCATTTTACAATTTCAAAAAGCTCAATGAACCCCCAAAATAATAAACTAAAAGAAAATCATGCCTATACACATCATAATCAAGCTTCTTAAAACCAAAGATAAAGGAATTTTAAAAACCAACAGAGAAAAGCAATACATTACAGTTCAAATGACTGTGGATTTCTCATCAAAAACTATATAGACCAGAAGACAGTGTAACAAGATCTTTAAGTGTTTTAAAAAATAGCTGTAACCTACAATGTACATCCAGCTAAAATGTCCTTCAAAAGTGAAGAACTAGAGGCATTCTCATATGAAAAAAACAAACAAACAAAAAACTAAGAGAATTTGTCACCAGCAGACAAGCTCTAAAAGAAATGTTTAAGGAAGTTCTTCAGGCTAATCCCAGGACATGATCCCAGAAGGAAACTTAGAACTTAGGAATTAAGGAAGAACAACAGAAAGGATAAATATGAGGGCAAATAGACTATTTTCCTACCTTTTTTTTTTTTAGGTGAGAAGAGGGGAGATAGTAAGGCAGACTCCCACTTGAGCCTCTCCTGGAATCTACCCAGCAACCCCATTTGGGGCCAATTCTCAGGTACCAAGCTATTTTTAGCACCTGTGGCTGATGCACTCCGATGGAACTACCTCAGCGCCTGGGGGCCATGCTCGAACCAATCAAGCCACTGGCTGTGGGATGGCAAAAGGGAGAGAATAGGGAGAAAGAGGGGGAGGAGAAGCAGATGGTTGCTTCTCCTTTTTGCCCTGACCAGCAATTGAACCCCAGACATCCATATACCAGGCCGACACTCTATCTACTGAGTCACTGGCCAGGGCCTATTTTCCTACTCTTAACTACTTTAAAATATATATGAATGTTGAAAGTAACAGTTATAAAACTGTGTTTACAGGTGTAATACATAAGACATTTTATAGAGGGAGAAGATAAAGGAAATTTAGCAGTTTTAAGGCTTCTGTGTTTCACTTGAAGTGATAAAATGTTCAATTTAAGTAGACCATGAGAGCTAGGTATGCCTATTGTGATAATCACTGGAGCAACCACTAAAAACATAGCCAAAAAAAACCCAAACAAAAAATAAAAAACAATGGATAAATTAAAATAGAATACTAATAAATATGCTAACATTCCAAAAGAATCCAGGCAAGAGGGGAAGAGGAGCAAGAAACAGAGAAGACAAACAGGAAAATAATATAGTACACTTCATCCAATCATTTCAATTACCGTAGTAAATGTAAATGGTCTCTACTTATCAATTAAAATTCTCAGATTCAATTTTAAAAAGACCAAACTATGTAACTATATGCTGCTTTCAAGACACCTACTACAAATATTATTATATTATATATATATATGATATATATATGCTGGGGGGGGAAAGATATACCATACAAACACTAGTCAGAAAAAAAAAGTTGAATTGGCTCTTTCAATATCAGAAAAAGTAGAGTTCAGAACAAGGAAAATTAACAACAGTAAAGAGGAAAATTATATAGTGATGAATGGGGCAAGTATCCTAGATAACAATTATTTTTCAATGTATATGCATCTAAGAACAGAGCACTGTAAAACATAAAGCAAAAGTGATGAAATTGAAAAACAATAGAGACAAATCCACGAAGCCTTCAACTCTCTTCTTTCTCTAACAGGTAGAAAATTAGCAAAGATATAGGACACATGAATAATATTATCAACCAACTTGACCATACTGACGTTTATAGAGCACTCCACCCAACAAGAGCAAAATACAAATTTATTTCAAATGCACATGGAGTATTAATAAAGATAGACCATATGACCATATTCTGGGCCATAAAACAAACTAACAAATTTTTAAAAATTGAAATTATACAAAGTGTATTGTTTGAGCATAACAGAATTAAACTAGAAGTCATAATTTAATAACTAGAATTATATCTGGAAAATTCCCAAATACCTGGAAATTACAAAATGCTGATGAAAGAAATCAAACAAGACCTAAATAGAGAGATATATTAAGTTCAATGATTGGAAAAATTAATATTGCTAACATTTCAATTTCCCCAAAAATTAATCTGTATATTTCAAGTAGGATTTTTAAATAAATTTATATGGGAAAACAAAGAATTGTTTCCCAAAACAATTGAGGAAAAGAAGAGAATAGAAGACTCACATTACCTGATTTCAGGACTTACTATAAAGCTATAGTAACTAACATAATGTGGTTCTGGAGAAGAGAAACACAAAAACCAATGAAACAAAATAGAGCAGAGGTTGGCAAACTGTGGCCTATAGGCCAAATATGACCCACTGTCTATTTTGTAAATACAGTTTAGCACAGTCATGCCCATTTGTTTATATATTATCTATGGCCCGAAGTACCTCGTATATTTACAATCTTTAAAGGAAAAAATATCAATTTATGAAATAGAGAGTCCAGAAATAGACACAACACAAATGGCCAAATGATTTTTGATCAAAGTAAAAAAGCAAATCAATGGAGAAATTATAGTCTTTCTAACAAATGGTGCCAGAATAATTGGGTGTGTCTATTTGCCACCCTCTCCCTCAAAAAAAACCCCTGAATCTTAACCTATACCTCACACACTCCAAATGAACTAAAAATGTATCACAGATCTAAGTGAAAAATGTAAAACTATAAAACTCTTAAAAGAAAACACAAATAAATTTTTGTAACTTTAAGATAGGCAGAGTTTTTAGCTACACCATCCAAACAAGATCCTTAAAAGAACACATTGAAAAATTAGACTTCATCAAAATCCTAACTTCTACCCTTTAAAAGACATTGTTAAGAGAACGGAAAGATAAACCACAGACTAGAAATAACACTTGCAAATCAGATATTTGACAAAGGACTTACATCCAGAATATAAAAAGAACTCTCCAAATTGAAATTAGAATCAAAGATAAATGGAGTTACAGAAGAAATAGTTAACCATGGATGATACTCTCACCATCAGAGAGACCCTAGATATGCAGCAAGGAATGTAGTCAAGATGAACATGTGAACATAAATGAGGAAAGGATGATCAGAGGAAGTGATAAAAAAAAAAGATAAAATGTTGGAAGCGAATGCAAACTTATAAAGGAATGTGATTATTTGCAAAGGCATACAAAAAATGTTCACTCCCCACCCTGTTATATTATAAGAAGGCAAACACTATTCAAACCATTTTTTTATCTTTTTAAAGATTTTATTTATTCATTATAGAGAGGGGAGAGAGAGAGAGAGAGAGAGAGAGAGAGAGAGAGAGAGAAGGGGGGAGGAGCAGAAAGCATCAACTCCCATATGTGCCTTGACCAAGCAAGCCCAGGGTTTTGAACCGGCAACCTCAGCATTTCCAGGTTGATGCTTTATCCACTGCACCACCACAGGTCAGACCAAACCATTTTTTTTCAAACCATTTTTGATAAGTTTTTTCTGGTAGAAAATGTTTTACTCAATTTTACCACACAATTCAGAGAGTATATGAGAACATTATCTCCACTGCTGTACTGTGCAATTTTCTTAAAAGGATAGTTTTTCAAAGAGAAATACACATTTTCCATGTACATGAACAATAATGTTACAAAAAGAAGCTTCTTATTTTCTTATATATCATAAATTATAACTTTGAAAAGTTTTCAATATTACTGAATAGTTGGATTAAAAACTCAAAAGATTTTGTATACTAGAGTAGTCAAACAAAAATTATCGGGGATTTTTCATTTAATGAAGTTATAGAAGTGCTTACACCTATAAAATTCTTCAGTGTTAAAAAAAAAGATAGAGGACTTGGCTGACCGGGGGATCCTGGGAGTCAAGTCTTCCTTCTATGCCCACGATGCCCTGCGGCTCTGGGAAGTCATCTCTTGGGTTTCCCATCTCCTTACAGTCCCGGGACCAGCTCTGCCACTTTGTCACCATGTGCATCTTCACTTGCACTGGCCAGCACTCCTCTGTCCACATGGGCCAGCTGGATTGGTATTCTTGGGTCCCTAACGCACCCTGTACGATGCGACTGCCCCCACCACCACCACCAAGGATGCGACACTGGAGACGGTCATGGCAACACTGCTCAACGTTTATCAGGCTTCTCTCCAGATGTCCATCACTTGGCAGCTGGGCAGACACCAGCCAATTATGGTGGCTCTGGGCCAGCATGAGGAGGAGTATTTTGGGGGCCCTGAGCATAAAGCTGTGCTGAACAAGTTCAGGAAGGAGCTGGCTACCCTGGATAAAGAAATTGAGATCTGGAATGCAAAGCTGGACCTGCCCTATGAGTACCTGAGACCCAGCCTGGTGGAAAACAGCGTGGCCATATGAGCTGCCTTGACCTTTGGTTATTTCAGCCTCCCTTCCACCCAACCCACAGCCCCATCCCTTAGCCTTTCAGTCTTATCCTCCCCAACCGCACGCCTTTCTGTCTCCACCCTCTGAGAGAGTCACCTTTTCTTGTGTATGCCCCTGGTGAATAAATTTTAAATAAAAAAAAGAAAAGAAAAAAAAAAGATATAAAATACACCCTCCAAAATGTCTCCTGTGAGTAGGGAAGGCCAATCTGTATGCCTTCAGATATTAGTTCAGAATTTAGAGACAAAGAAAAGAAAAATCTATAGTGATTGGTGAGTTTTCTTACAAAACAAAGCAAAACACTTTACATCCAATTTTTCTAATTACAGTAAATATTAGTTTTAAACTTTATTCTTTTCCCTACTCATTATTACTGACAGTAAGAAAAATTTTAATATTTTGACCAAAAGAATTTAAGGTTACTAAATAATTATAAATTTTCCCATTGATTATTTTTTTTTAAATAAATTTTTATTAATGGTAATGGGATGACATTAATAAATCAGGGTACATATATTCAAAGAAAACATGTCTAGGTTATTTTGTCATTAAATTATGTTGCGTACCCCTCGCCCAAAGTCAGATTGTCCTCCGCCACCCTCTATCTAGTTCTCTGTGCCCCTCCCCCTCCCCCTAACTCTCTCCCTCCCTCCCTCCCATGTCCTCCCTCCCCCCCCACCCTTGGTAAACACCACACTCTTGTCCATGTCTCTTAGTCTCATTTTTATGTTCCACCAATGTATGGAATCATGTAGTTCTTGTTTTTTTCTGATTTACTTATTTCACTCCTTATAATGTTATCAAGATCCCACCATTTTGCTGTAAATGATCTGATGTCATCATTTCTTATGGCTGAGTAGTATTCCATAGTGTATATGTGCCACATCTTCTTTATCCAGTCTTCTATTGAAGGGCTTTTTGGTTGTTTCCATGTCTTGGCCACTGTGAACAGTGCTGCAATGAACATGGGGCTACATGTGTCTTCACGTATCAATGTTTCTGAGGTTTTGGGGTATATACCCAGTAGAGGGATTGCTGGGTCATAACGTAGTTCTATTTGCAGTTTTTTGAGGAACCACCATACTTTCCTCCATAATGGTTGTACTACTTTACAGTCCCACCAACAGTGAATGAGGGTTCCTTTTTCTCCACAGCCTCTCCAACATTTGCTATTACCCGTCTTGTTGATAATAGCTAATCTAACAGGGGTGAGGTGGTATCTCATTGTAGTTTTGATTTGCATTTCTCTAATAACTAATGAAGCTGAGCATCTTTTCATATATCTGTTGGCCATTTGTATCTCTTCCTGGGAGAAGTGTCTGTTCATGTCCTCTTCCCATTTTTTTATGGGATTGTTTGTTTGTTGTTGAGTTTTATGAGTTCTTTGTATATTTTGGATATTAGGCCCTTATCTGAGCTGTTGTTTGAAAATATCATTTCCCATTTAGTTGGCTGTCTGTTTATTTTTATATCAGTTTCTCTTGCTGAGCAAAAACTTTTAATTCTGATGTAGTCCCATTCATTTATCTTTGCCTTCACTTCTCTTGCCATTGGAGTCAAGTTCATAAAATGTTCTTTAAAACCCAGGTCCATGATTTTAGTACCTATGTCTTCTTCTATGTACTTTATTGTTTCAGGTCTTATATTTAGGTCTTTGATCCATTTTGAATTAATTTTAGTACACGGGGACAGGCTGTAATCGAGTTTCATTCTTTTGCATGTGGCTTTCCAGTTTTCCCAACACCATTTGTTGAAGAGGCTTTCTTTTCTCCATTGTATGTTGTTGGCCCCTTTATCAAAGATTAGTTGACCATATATATGTGGTTTTATTTCTGGGCTTTCTATTCTGTTCCATTGGTCTGAGTGTCCATTTTTCTGCCAATACCATGCTGTTTTGATTATAGTGGCCCTATAATATAGTTTAAAGTCAGGTATTGTAATGCCCCCAGCTTCATTCTTTTTCCTTAGGATTGTTTTGGCTATTCGGGGTTTTTTATAGTTCCATATAAATCTGATGATTTTTTGTTCCATTTCTTTAAAAAATCTCATAGGGATTTTGATGGGAATTGCATTAAATTTGTATATTGCTTTGGGTAATATGGCCATTTTGATTATATTTATTCTTCCTATCCAAGAACAAGGAATATTTTTCCATCTCATTGTATCTTTTTCGATTTCCCTTAACAATGCTTTGTAATTTTCATTATATAGGTCCTTTACGTTCTTTGTTATGTTTATTCCTAGGTATTTTATTTTTTTTGTTGCAATCGTGAAGGGGATTATTTTTTTGAGTTCGTTTTCTAATATTTCATTGTTGGCATATAGAAAGGCTATGGACTTTTGTATGTTAATTTTGTATCCTGCGACCTTACTGTATTGGTTTATTGTTTCTAATAATCTTTTTGTGGAGTCCTTCGGGTTTTCGATGTATAGGATCATATCATCAGCAAAAAGTGATACCTTTACTTCTTCTTTTCCGATATGGATGCTTTTTATTTCTTTGTCTTGTCTGATTGCTCTGGCCAGAACTTCTAGCACCACGTTAAATAAGAGTGGAGAGAGTGGACAACCCTGTCTTGTTCCTGATTTAAGGTGGAAAGTCCTCAGTTTTATGCCATTTAATATGATATTGGCTGATGGTTTCTCATATATGGCCTTTATCATGTTGAGATATTTTCCTTTTATATCCATTTTGTTGAGAGTCTTAAACATAAAATTGTGTTGCATTTTATCGAAAGCCCTTTCTGCATCTATTGATAAGATCATGTGGTTTTTTTCTTTATTTTGTTGATATGGTGTATTATGTTAACCGTTTTACGTATGTTGCACCATCCTTGAGATTCTGGGGTGAATCCCACTTGATCATGATGTATTATTTTTTTAATATGTTGTTGTATTCGGTTTGCCAGTATTTTGTTTAGTATTTTAGCATCTGTATTCATTAGAGATATTGGTCTGTAGTTTTCTTTCTTTGTGCCATCCTTGCCAAGTTTTGGTATGAAGGTTATGTTGGCCTCATAAAATGTGTTTGGAAGTATTGCTTCTTCTTCAATTTCTTGGAAGACTTTGAGTAGAATAGGAACCAAGTCTTCTTTGAATGTTTGATAGAATTCACTAGTATAACTGTCTGGGCCTGGACTTTTATTTTTGGGGAGGTTTTTAATAGTTTTTTCTATTTCCTCCCTGCTGATTGGTCTATTTAGGCTTTCTGCTTCTTCACGACTCAGTTTAGGAAGGTTGTTTTGTTCTAGGAATTTATCCATTTCTTCTAGATTGTTGTATTTGGTGGCATATAATTTTTCATAGTATTCTACAATAATTCTTTGTATATCTATGATGTCTGTGGTGATCTCTCCTCTTTCATTTTGGATTTTATTTATTTGAGTCCTGTGTCTTTTTTCCTTGGTGAGTCTTGCCCAAGGTTTGTCAATTTTGTTGATCTTTTCAAAGAACCAGCTCCTTGTTTTATTGATTTTTTCTATAGTTTTTCTGTTCTCTATTTCATTTATTTCTGCACTGATTTTTATTATCTCCTTTCTTCGGCTGGTTTTGGGTTGTCTTTGTTCTTCTTTTTCTAGTTCCGTAAGGTGTGAAGTTAAGTGGTTTACTTCGGCTCTCTCTTGTTTGTTCATATAGGCCTTAAGTGATATGAACTTTCCTCTTATTACTGCTTTTGCTGCATCCCAGAGATTCTGATATGTCGTATTTTCATTTTCATTTGTCTGTATATATCTTTTGATCTCTGCGCTTATTTCTTCTTTGACCCATTCATTTTTTAGAAGTATGTTGTTTAGTTTCCACATTTTTGTGGGTTTTTCCCCCTCTTTTTTACAGTTGAATTCTAGTTTCAAGGCTTTATGATCAGAAAATATGCTTGGTACAATTTCAATTTTTCTAAATTTGCTGATATTGTCTTTGTGGCCCAACATATGGTCAATTCTTGAGAATGTTCCATGTACACTAGAGAAAAATGTATACTCTGTCGCTTTGGGATGAAGTGTCCTGTAGATGTCTATCATATCCAGGTGTTCTAGTATTTCGTTTAAGGCCACTATATCTTTATTGATTCTCTGTTTGGATGACCGATCTAGAGCCGTCAGCGGTGTATTGAGGTCTCCAAGTATGATTGTATTTTTGTTAGTTTTTGTTTTAAGGTCAATAAGTAGCTGTCTTATATATTTTGGTGCTCCTTGGTTTGGTGCATATATATTAAGGATTGTTATGTCTTCTTGATTCAACTTCCCCTTAATCATTATGAAATGACCATTTTTGTCTCTGAGTACTTTTTCTGTCTTGTAGTCAGCATTATTAGATATGAGTATTGCTACACCTGCTTTTTTTTGGGTGTTGTTTGCTTGGAGTATTGTTTTCCAGCCTTTCACTTTGAATTTGTTTTTATCCTTGTTGCTTAGATGTGTTTCTTGTAGGCAGCATATAGTTGGATTTTCTTTTTTAATCCATTCTGCTACTCTGTGTCTTTTTATTGGTAAGTTTAATCCATTTACATTTAGTGTAATTATTGACACTTGTGGGTTCCCTACTGCCATTTTATAAATTGCTTTCTGTTAGTTTTGTATCTAGTTTGATTCTTCTCTTTTGTTTTTCTATCATTTGTTTTTGTTTGTTTGTGTTCCATACTTCTTTCCTCTGTTGCTACCTTTTTTAAGTCAAGTGTTTTTGTGGTGGTTTTTTTAAGGGTGGTTACCATTAAGTAATGAAAAGGGTACCTACCATATTCATTGTAGTACCCTATCTTATAAGTATTTCTGCACTTCATCGTCCTTTGCTACTGTTAATCTCCATCCTCTCCCCCCTTTTTTTCCTTTGTTGTCACAGTTTAAGTTTGGTTTTATTGTGTTCTTGGTGGAGCTGTTACTTGTGGTGTTGTTTTCTTTTGTTCTTTGAATCTGGTTGGAAAACCCCCCTTAGTATTTCCTGGAGTGGGGGCTTTCTGTTGATAAATTCTCTCATCTTTTCTGTATTTGTGAATGTTTTTATATCTCCTTCATACTTGAAGGATAGCTTTGATGGGTATAGTATTCTTGGCTGAAAGTTCCTCTCTTTCAGGGCTTTAAATATTGGGGTCCACTCTCTTCTAGCTTGTAGAGTTTCTGCTGAGAAATCTGATGATAATCTAATAGGCCTTCCTTTATATGTTGTACTCTTCTTTTCCCTGGCTGCCTTGAGAATTTTTTCTTTGTCATTGGTTTGTGTCATCTTTATTATGATGTGCTTTGGAGTGGGTTTGTTGGGGTTAAGAAAACTTGGTGTTCTGTTTGCTTCTTGAATTTGAGGCTTTAGTTCCTTCCACAGGCTTGGGAAGTTCTCATCTATTATTTGTTTGAGTATATTCTCCATTCCATTTTCTTTCTCTTCTCCCTCTGATATACCTATTATTCTTATGTTATTCTTTCTGATGGAGTCAGACAATTCCTGTAGGGCTTTCTCGTTTTTTATTATTTTTGAGTCTCTTTCTTCTTCTCTCTGTTGTGCCTCAAGTTGTTTGTCTTCTATTTCACTAATCCTATCTTCTATCTGGGCTGTTCTGTTAGCTAAGCTTGTTACCTCGTTTTTCAGCTCGTGAATTGAGTTTTTCATTTCTGTTTGATTTGTTTTTATAGTTTCAATTTCCTTGGTAATATATTCTTTGTGTTCATTGAGTTGTTTTCAGATCTCCCTATATTGCCTTTCTGTGTTTTCTTGTATATCTCTGAGTATTTTTAAGATTTCTATTTTAAATTCTCTGTCATTTAGCTCCAAGGCTTCCAATATGTTAAGTCTTTTCTCCATAGATTTTTCCACATCTATTTGTGTTACCTCTCTTTCTTTTGTATCCATAATATTCGATTTCCTCTTTCTTATTGGCATCTGAGGGTGGTCTTGTTGATAGCACTAATTAGAATTAATAAAGAGTAAAAAGTAAAAAAAAAAAAAAAAGGATAAAACACCCCACAAAAGAAAACAGTAATAATTTATTATTTCCCCCTTTTTTTCTTTCTTCTCTTTCCCTCCTCTCCCCTCCTCAGGGAAATATCGTGCCTATAATGGAGGGCCTGATTTGGGGTGAAGAGTTCAAGGGGCAAAAAAAGAGAGTAGGGACCTACTAAATGCAAAAAAAAAAAAAATAAGGAAGAAAATTTTAGACAAGCATAAGATGATTTGCTTATAAGTGATGGTCATCTAAGAGATATAATGAGAGGGATAAGAGGGAACCAGAAAAAAGGACCAAAAAAAGAATAATAAAGAAGAAAAAAATAAAAATAATAAGTAAAAATCTGTTGTATTAAGTGGAGCGAAGACTAAATACAATGGAGACCTTGGGTTGGGAGGACCCAAAATGCCACAAAAATAAACAAACAAGAAAAAAACAAAAACAAAAGCAAAAAAGAAAAATAAAGCCAAAAAAAGCCTTGAGTCCCAAATTAACTAATTTGTTCGTGATTGAGGATTAAATGGGAGGAAAGTAAAACGAGAAAAGAAAAAACGAATAGAAAGGAAAAAATAAGAAAAAGAGAAAAACGAAGGAAGAAATAAAAAAGGAAGAGAAAAAAACTAAAGCAAATCAAAAAAAAACAAGAGGAGAGAGTGAAAGTTAAGAGTTTTGGAGTATAACCTTAAAGGAGGGTGAGGATGAAGAAGAGAAATAAAATGTAACACTCATGGGTAGTGTAGTTCAAGAAAAGGGAAGCATAAGATGGGCAGAGAATAGAAGGACCGAGGTGGAGGAAATAAAGGCAATAAGATAGAAGAAACAAACAACAACAACAAAAAAATTAGTGGAACAAGTTGTAAAGTCTGTGGATTTTTCTTGATTTTGAGAGGTTAACTTCTTCCTTTTTCTTTTCTCTCCCTCTTCCTGGTAGGTGACTCTGTACCCCAGGCTCTGCCCCTGTGTCACACTTAGGTAGGGATTTGCAGTTGATGGGATTCTATGGCAATGTCATATAATTGGCTTTAGTCTTGCTGGTAGACAAGGCTTGTTGGCGTTTGCAGGGTCCAACGATGAGAGTTTGCTTTCCTGGATTCTCTCTCCTAGTCCCCCCTTCCTGAATTAGCAGCCTGGTGATCCAGCTATAAGGCTGCAACTGCTTCTGCCTGGGGAGTAAGAGGCTCAAAAAGCTGGGAAATCCCCACTCTATCTCCACTCAGTGCAAGGCTTTGGGAAAGGCTCTGGCAGTCAGGGCCTCCAGTTTAATCAGGCGGGGGTGGGAGTCAATTGTTGTCAAGGTGACTGTTCAGCGCCTACCATTCAGTTGGACCTCTCAACCCAGGCTTTCCACACTTTGTAGCCTGTTTTGGCTGGGAAGAAGAAGCACTAGTCTCTGCTTGCGACTAGTGTAGTATAGATCTTATTATCTGCCAAGTCCTTCTTGTTAGCGTTTATCCCTGAATATGGAGGCTCTATCAATCAGAAGTTGCCCCCGCCCCTTTAGCGAGAGGCACTAAAAAATATCACGCCTCTTGTCTTGGATCGCTGAACTGAGAGAGATCTTATCAATTAGAACCGAGGGTGCGCAGATTTCATGGGTTAAGCTAATTTCAGTGATTGGGTCGCAGCTGTGCTCCCGAAGGTATTTTAGGCTGCCGGCACACGCCCCTCCCCCAACGCTTGATTGTTAGCTTGAATGGCTGGGTGAGGTGCCCCGCCCACGGAGAGAATCTCCCAAGTAGAAGACCACCCTGGTGCCTCTCCCGCTAGCCCTGCCGCTGGCGGCTGGATCGCACCAGGCACAGGATAATGGGGCACCCTGGGTGTGCGGGCCAGTAGGGCGCTCTGGGCGTGTGGAATGCCCAGGGCACGCGCGCGAATGGGGTGCTCCGGGCACCGGTGGCTGGCGACTCTCACTCGCAGTGCGCGGGCCGCTGGGAACGTTAGCAGTGCTTGCTCTGCAACCGGACCGGGCGCGCGCTGGCGGCTGCTCGCGGCTCCCGAGTGTGGGCGGTGCTCGCTCTGCAACGGGACCGGGTGCGCGCCGGCGGCTGCTCGCCGCTCCGGAGTGTGGGCGGTGCTCGCTCTGCAACCGGACCGGGCGCGTGCCTGTGGCTGCTCGCGGCTCCCGAGTGTGGGCGGTGCTCACTCTGCAACCGTACCCGGCGCGCGCCCGCGGCTGCTCACAGCTCCCGAGTGTGGGCTGACTCACCACAGGCGCACTCCCTCGCGGCTTGAATGAACGTCCCTGTGGTAGCTTCCTCCACACCCTCTCTCTCAGATTCAAGTGATAACAGTCCTTTCGCTTTCAGTTTGTGTGGAACTCCGGAATGCTCCGAGGATAAATTTTTCTGTTTCTAGTTGATAAATTTGTTGTGATTTAGGGGAGATCTGTCGGACGCGCTGCTCACGGCGCCATTTCCGTGACGTCACTCTCCCATTGATTATTAAGATCGCTTTTCAGCCTGACCTGTGGTGGCACAGTTGATAAAGCGTCAACCTGGAAAGCTTAGGTCTCCAGTTTAAAACTCTGGGCTTGCCTCGTCAAGGCACATATGGGAGTTGATGCTTCCTGCTCCTTCCCCCATTCTTTCTCTCTCTCTCTCTACTCATTAAAATAAATAAATAAAAATTAAGATAATTTTGCATGGTTTCAGTTTTGCACAGTCCTTTTTATGGTTACACACTGACTTCCCTGTAACATAACAACTATCTGTGCTGGAAACTGAATATCTTAAGAATCATTTTCTATTGATTAGACCAGTAGTTTCATGTGCTCTCAATGTCTGGTTTTAATTTCATTTTTAAAATGTAGTTTATTTTTTTAATTAATAGACTATTTTTTTAAAGTTTTAGATATATAGAAAAATTGAGCAGACAGTGCTGAAAGTTCCCATTTATCCTCCTTTTCTCCCTCCTATAGTTTCTCTTATTGTTAAGAGAAACTGGGAGTTTCTCAGACTTTTTACTTTTTGATGACCTTGAGATTGGAGGAGTACTAGTCAGGTATATTGAAAGATGTCCTCTTGGAGTGACGTCACGGAAATGGCGCCGTGAGAAGCGCGTCCGACAGCTCTCCCCTAAATCACAACAAATTTATCAACTAGAAACAGAAAAATTTATCCTCGGAGCATTCCGGAGTTCCACACAAACTGAAAGCAAAAGGACTGTTATCACTTGAATCTGAGAGACGAGGGTGTGGAGGAAGCTACCGCAGCGACGCTCATTCAAGCCGCCAGGGAGTGCGCCTGCGGTGAGTCAGCCCATATACTTGGGAACCGCAAGCCGCCGCGAGCCCCCGCGAGCTGCCGCGAACCCCCGCGAACCTCCACCGCGAGCGGCCGCCACGAGCCGCCGTGCGCGCGCCCGGTCCAGTTGAGCACCGCTGACGTTCCCAGCGGCCCACACACTGCGAGTGGGGGTCGCCGGCCACCGGTGCCCGGAGCGCCCCATTCGCGCGCGTGCCTTGGGCATTCCACGCGCCCAGGGCGCCCTACTGGCCCGCACTCCCAGGGGGATCCATTATCCTGCGCCTGGTGCGGTCCAGCTGCCAGCGGCGGGGCGAGCGGGAGAGGCTTGGGAGATTCTCTCCGTGGGCGGGGCACCTCACCCAGCCATTCAAGCTAACAATCAAGCGTTGGGGGAGGGGCGCGCGCAGGCAGCCTAAAATACCTTCAGAAACACAGCTGCGACCCAATCACTGAAATTAGCTTAACCCATGAAATCTGCGCACCCTCGGTTCTAATTGATAAGATCTCTCTCAGTTCAGCGATCCAAGACAAGAGGCATGATATTTTTTAGTGCCTCTCGCTAAAGGGGCGGGGGCAACTTCTGATTGATAGAGCCTCCATATTCAGGGATAAACGCTAACAAGAAGGACTTGGCAGATAATAAGGTCAATACTACACTAGTCGCAAGCAGAGACTAGTGCCTCTTCTTCCCTGCAAAAACAGGCTACAAAGTGTGGAAAGCCCGGGGTGAGAGGTCCAACTAAATGATAGGCGCTGAACAGTCACCTTGACAACAATTGACTCCCACCCCCGCCTGATTAAACTGGAGGCCCTGACTGTCAGAGCCTTTCCCAAAGCCTTGCACTGAGTGGGGATAGAGTGGGGATTTCCCAGCTCTTTGAGCCTCTTACTCCCCAGGCAGAAGCAGTTGCAGCCTTATAGCTGGATCACCAGGCTGCTAATTCAGAAAGGGGGGACTAGGAGAGAGAATCCAGGAAAGCAAACTCTCTCATCGTTGGACCCTGCAAACGCCAACAAGCCTTTACTTCCAGCAAGACTAAAGCCAATTATATGACATTGCCATAGAATCCCATCAACTACAAATCCCTACCTAAGAGTGACACAGGGGCAGAGCCTGGGGTACAGAGTCACCGACTAGGAAGAGGGAGAGAAAAGAAAAAGGAAGAAGTTAACCTCTCAAAATCAAGAAAAACCCACAGACTTTACAACTTGATCCACTAATTTTTGTTGTTGTTGTTGTTGTTGTTTGTTTCTTCTATCTTTTTGCCTTTATTTCCTCCACCTCGGTCCTTCTATTCTCTGCCCATCTTATGCTTCCCCTTTCTTGAACTACACTACCCATGAGTGTTGCATTTTATATTTCTTCTTCATCCTCACCCTCCTTTAAGGTTATACTCCAAAACACTTAACTCTCACTCTCTCCTCTTTTGTTGTTTTTTTTTTGTCTTGCTTTATTTTGTTTTTTTCTCCTCCTATTTTATTTCTTCCTTCGTTTTTCTCTTTTTCTTATTTTTTCCTTTCTATTCGTTTTTTCTTTTCTCATTTTACTTTCCTCCCATATAATCCTCAATCACGAACAAATTAGTTAATTTGGGACTCAAGGCTTTTTTTTGGCTTTATTTCTCTTTTTCGCTTTTGTTTTTTTTTTTTTTTCTCTTGTTTGTTTATTTTTGTGGCATTTTGGGTCCTCCCAACCCAAGGTCTCCATTGTATTTAGTCTTCGCTCCACTTAATACAACAGATTTTTACTTATTATTTTTATTTTTTCTTCTTTATTATTCTTTTTTGGTCCTTTTTTCTGATTCCCTCTTATCCCTCTCATTATATCTCTTAGTTGACCATCACTTACAAGCAAATCATCTTATGCTTGTCTAAGATTTTCTTCCTTTTTTTTTTTTTTTTTTTTTTTGCATTTAGTAGGTCCCTACTCCCTTTTTTTGCCCCTTGAACTCTTCACCCCAAATCAGGCCCTCCATTATAGGCACGATATTTCCCTGAGGAGGGGAGAGGAGGGAAAGAGAAGAGAGAAAAAAAGGGGGAAATAATAAATTATTACTGTTTTTTTTTTTTGTGGGGTGTTTTACCCTTTTTTTTTTTCTTTTTACTCTTTATTAATTCTAATTAGTGCTATCAATAAGACCACCCTCAGATGCCAATAAGAAAGAGGAAATCGAATATTATGGATACAAAAGAAAGAGAGGTAACACAAATAGATGTGGAAAAATCTATGGAGAAAAGACTTAACATATTGGAAGCCTTGGAGCTAAATGACAGAGAATTTAAAATAGAAATCTTAAAAATACTCAGAGATATACAAGAAAACACAGAAAGGCAATATAGGGAGATCAGAAAACAACTCAATGAACACAAAGAATATATTACCAAGGAAATTGAAACTATAAAAACAAATCAAACAGAAATGAAAAACTCAATTCACGAGCTGAAAAACGAGGTAACAAGCTTAGCTAACAGAACAGCCCAGATAGAAGATAGGATTAGTGAAATAGAAGACAAACAACTTGAGGCACAACAGAGAGAAGAAGAAAGAGACTCAAAAATAATAAAAAACGAGAAAGCCCTACAGGAATTGTCTGACTCCATCAGAAAGAATAACATAAGAATAATAGGTATATCAGAGGGAGAAGAGAAAGAAAATGGAATGGAGAATATACTCAAACAAATAATAGATGAGAACTTCCCAAGCCTGTGGAAGGAACTAAAGCCTCAAATTCAAGAAGCAAACAGAACACCAAGTTTTCTTAACCCCAACAAACCCACTCCAAAGCACATCATAATAAAGATGACACAAACCAATGACAAAGAAAAAATTCTCAAGGCAGCCAGGGAAAAGAAGAGTACAACATATAAAGGAAGGCCTATTAGATTATCATCAGATTTCTCAGCAGAAACTCTACAAGCTAGAAGAGAGTGGACCCCAATATTTAAAGCCCTGAAAGAGAGGAACTTTCAGCCAAGAATACTATACCCATCAAAGCTATCCTTCAAGTATGAAGGAGATATAAAAACATTCACAAATACAGAAAAGATGAGAGAATTTATCAACAGAAAGCCCCCACTCCAGGAAATACTAAGGGGGGTTTTCCAACCAGATTCAAAGAACAAAAGAAAACAACACCACAAGTAACAACTCCACCAAGAACACAATAAAACCAAACTTAAACTGTGACAACAAAGGAAAAAAAGGGGGGAGAGGATGGAGATTAACAGTAGCAAAGGACGATGAAGTGCAGAAATACTTATAAGATAGGGTACTACAATGAATATGGTAGGTACCCTTTTCATTACTTAATGGTAACCACCCTTAAAAAAACCACCACAAAAACACTTGACTTAAAAAAGGTAGCAACAGAGGAAAGAAGTATGGAACACAAACAAACAAAAACAAATGATAGAAAAACAAAAGAGAAGAATCAAACTAGATACAAAACTAACAGAAAGCAATTTATAAAATGGCAGTAGGGAACCCACAAGTGTCAATAATTACACTAAATGTAAATGGATTAAACTTACCAATAAAAAGACACAGAGTAGCAGAATGGATTAAAAAAGAAAATCCAACTATATGCTGCCTACAAGAAACACATCTAAGCAACAAGGATAAAAACAAATTCAAAGTGAAAGGCTGGAAAACAATACTCCAAGCAAACAACACCCAAAAAAAAGCAGGTGTAGCAATACTCATATCTAATAATGCTGACTACAAGACAGAAAAAGTACTCAGAGACAAAAATGGTCATTTCATAATGATTAAGGGGAAGTTGAATCAAGAAGACATAACAATCCTTAATATATATGCACCAAACCAAGGAGCACCAAAATATATAAGACAGCTACTTATTGCCCTTAAAACAAAAACTAACAAAAATACAATCATACTTGGAGACCTCAATACACCGCTGACGGCTCTAGATCGGTCATCCAAACAGAGAATCAATAAAGATATAGTGGCCTTAAACGAAATACTAGAACACCTGGATATGATAGACATCTACAGGACACTTCATCCCAAAGCGACAGAGTATACATTTTTCTCTAGTGTACATGGAACATTCTCAAGAATTGACCATATATTGGGCCACAAAGACAATATCAGCAAATTTAGAAAAATTGAAATTGTACCAAGCATATTTTCTGATCATAAAGCCTTGAAACTAGAATTCAACTGCAAAAAAGAGGGGGAAAAACCCACAAAAATGTGGAAACTAAACAACATACTTCTAAAAAATGAATGGGTCAAAGAAGAAATAAGCGCAGAGATAAAAAGATATATACAGACAAATGAAAATGAAAATACGACATATCAGAATCTCTGGGATGCAGCAAAAGCAGTAATAAGAGGAAAGTTCATATCACTTCAGGCCTATATGAACAAACAAGAGAGAGCCGAAGTAAACCACTTAACTTCACACCTTAAGGAACTAGAAAAAGAAGAACAAAGACAACCCAAAACTAGCCAAAGAAAGGAGATAATAAAAATCAGAGCAGAAATAAATGAAATAGAGAACAGAAAAACTATAGAAAAAATCAATAAAACAAGGAGCTGGTTCTTTGAAAAGATCAACAAAATTGACAAACCTTTGGCAAGACTCACCAAGGAAAAAAGACACAGGACTCAAATAAATAAAATCCAAAATGAAAGAGGAGAGATCACCACAGACATCATAGATATACAAAGAATTATTGTAGAATACTATGAAAAATTATATGCCACCAAATACAACAATCCAGAAGAAATGGATAAATTCCTAGAACAATACAACCTTCCTAGACTGAGTCATGAAGAAGCAGAAAGCCTAAACAGACCAATCAGCAGGGAGGAAATAGAAAAAACTATTAAAAACCTCCCCAAAAATAAAAGTCCAGGCCCAGACGGTTATACTAGTGAATTCTATCAAACATTCAAAGAAGACTTGGTTCCTATTCTACTCAAAGTCTTCCAAAAAATTGAAGAAGAAGCAATACTTCCAAACACATTTTATGAGGCCAACATAACCTTCATACCAAAACTTGGCAAGGATGGCACAAAGAAAGAAAACTACAGACCAATATCTCTAATGAATACAGATGCTAAAATACTAAACAAAATACTGGCAAACCGAATACAACAACATATTAAAAAAATAATACATCATGATCAAGTGGGATTCATCCCAGAATCTCAAGGATGGTTCAACATACGCAAAACGGTTAACGTAATACACCATATCAGCAAAACAAAGAAAAAAACCACATGATCTTATCAATAGATGCAGAAAAGGCTTTTGATAAAATACAACACAATTTTATGTTTAAGACTCTCAACAAAATGGGTATAGAAGGAAAATATCTCAACATGATAAAGGCCATATATGATAAACCATCAGCCAACATCCTATTAAACGGCATAAAACTGAGGACTTTCTACCTTAAATCAGGAACAAGACAGGGTTGTCCACTCTCTCCACTCTTATTTAACGTGGTGCTAGAAGTTCTGGCCAGAGCAATCAGACAAGACAAAGAAATAAAAAGCATCCATATCGGAAAAGAAGAAGTAAAGGTATCACTTTTTGCTGATGATATGATCCTATACATCGAAAACCCGAAGGACTCCACAAAAAGATTATTAGAAACAATAAACCAATACAGTAAGGTCGCAGGATACAAAATTAACATACAAAAGTCCATAGCCTTTCTATATGCCAACAATGAAATATTAGAAAACGAACTCAAAAAAATAATCCCCTTCACGATTGCAACAAAAAAAATAAAATACCTAGGAATAAACATAACAAAGAACGTAAAGGACCTATATAATGAAAATTACAAAGCATTGTTAAGGGAAATCGAAAAAGATACAATGAGATGGAAAAATATTCCTTGTTCTTGGATAGGAAGAATAAATATAATCAAAATGGCCATATTACCCAAAGTAATATACAAATTTAATGCAATTCCCATCAAAATCCCTATGAGATTTTTTAAAGAAATGGAACAAAAAATCATCAGATTTATATGGAACTATAAAAAACCCCGAATAGCCAAAACAATCCTAAGGAAAAAGAATGAAGCTGGGGGCATTACAATACCTGACTTTAAACTATATTATAGGGCCACGATAATCAAAACAGCATGGTATTGGCAAAAAAATAGACACTCAGACCAATGGAACAGAATAGAAAGCCCAGAAATAAAACCACATATATATGGTCAACTAATCTTTGATAAAGGGGCCAACAACACACAATGGAGAAAAGAAAGCCTCTTCAACAAATGGTGTTGGGAAAACTGGAAAGCCACATGCAAAAGAATGAAACTCGACTACAGCCTGTCCCCATGTACTAAAATTAATTCAAAATGGATCAAAGACCTAAATATAAGACCTGAAACAATAAAGTACATAGAAGAAGACATAGGTACTAAAATCATGGACCTGGGTTTTAAAGAACATTTTATGAACTTGACTCCAATGGCAAGAGAAGTGAAGGCAAAGATAAATGAATGGGACTACATCAGAATTAAAAGTTTTTGCTCAGCAAGAGAAACTGATATCAAAATAAACAGACAGCCAACTATATGGGAACTGATATTTTCAAACGACAGCTCAGATAAGGGCCTAATATCCAAAATTTACAAAGAACTTATAAAACTCAACAACAAACAAACAAACAATCCAATAAAAAAATGGGAAGAGGACATGAACAGACACTTCTCCCAGGAAGAGATACAAATGGCCAACAGATATATGAAAAGATGCTCAGCTTCATTAGTTATTAGAGAAATGCAAATCAAAACTACAATGAGATACCACCTCAGCCCTGTTAGATTAGCTATTATCAACAAGACGGGTAATAGCAAATGTTGGAGAGGCTGTGGAGAAAAAGGAACCCTCATTCACTGTTGGTGGGACTGTAAAGTAGTACAACCATTATGGAGGAAAGTATGGTGGTTCCTCAAAAAACTGCAAATAGAACTACCTTATGACCCAGCAATCCCTCTACTGGGTATATACCCCAAAACCTCAGAAACATTGATACGTGAAGACACATGTAGCCCCATGTTCATTGCAGCACTGTTCACAGTGGCCAAGACATGGAAACAACCAAAAAGCCCTTCAATAGAAGACTGGATAAAGAAGATGTGGCACATATACACTATGGAATACTACTCAGCCATAAGAAATGATGACATCAGATCATTTACAGCAAAATGGTGGGATCTTGATAACATTATAAGGAGTGAAATAAGCAAATCAGAAAAAAACAAGAACTACATGATTCCATACATTGGTGGAACATAAAAATGAGACTAAGAGACATGGACAAGAGTGTGGTGTTTACCAAGGGTGGGGGGGGAGGGAGGACATGGGAGGGAGGGAGGGAGGGAGAGAGTTAGGGGGAGGGGGAGGGGCACAGAGAACTAGATAGAGGGTGACGGAGGACAATCTGACTTTGGGCGAGGGGTTTGCAACATAATTTGATGACAAAATAACCTAGACATGTTTTCTTTGAATATATGTACCCTGATTTATTAATGTCATCCCATTACCATTAATAAAAATTTATTAAAAAAAAAAAAAAAAGAAAGATGTCCTCTTGATTGGAATCTGTTTTTTGATTTTTGTTTATTTTTAATGATTAGGCTGAGGGTATGGGATTTGGGGAGGAAAATGACACAGGTAAAGTACTATTTATATCACATATTAACTACAATATTTTCTTTAAATGAATACACAATAGCACATACTCTCTTAACAGTTCCTTTACTAATTTTATCACATTGGGAACTACCAAATTACAAAGTTTTATAAAAATTGGAATAAAGCTTCTACACTAATATCTCTGTTTAACTGAAGGAAATCCTGAAATTTTAAGATAGTAGATAAAAATAAATTGCTATAGTTTACAACTACTTATCTATATATGTAAGGCTTTTTCCAATGCTGTTCAAAACAAAAGCCAGAAATACAAACAAGGGGACAAGGTCTGAAAATGAAAATTAAAATTAGATACATTTTTTTAGAAGATAACTTTTTCGATATATGTGCTCAAATTTAAAATTATTATTTTTTTATTAATTTTACTAGGGTGACATCAATAAATCAGGGTACATATGTTCAAAGAAAACATGTCCAGGTTATCTTGTCAATCAATTATGTTGCATACCCATCACCCAAAGTCAGATTGTCCTCCGTCACCTTCTATCTAGTTTTCTTTGTGCCCCTCCCCCTCCCCCTTTTCCTCTCCCTTCCCCCACCCACCAGTAACCACCACACTCTTATCAATGTCTCTTAGTCTCACTTTTATATCCCACCTACGTATGGAATAATGCAGTTCCTGGTTTTTTCTGATTTACTTATTTCACTCCGTATAATGTTATCAAGATCCCACCATTTTGCTGTAAATGATCCGATGTCATCATTTCTTATGGCTGAGTAGTATTCCATAGTGTATATGTGCCACATCTTCTTTATCCAGTCATCTATTGACGGGCTTTTTGGTTGTTTCCATGTCCTGGCCACTGTGAACAATGCTGCAATGAACATGGGGCTGCATGTGTCTTTACATATCAATGTTTCTGAGTTTTGGGGATATATACCCAGTAGAGGGATTGCTGGGTCATAAGGTAGTTCTCTTTTCAGTTTTTTGAGGAACCACCATACTTTCTTCCATAATGGTTGTACTACTTTACATTCCCACCAACAGTGAATGAGGGTTCCTTTTTCTCCACAGCCTCTCCAATAATAACTAATCTAACAGGTGTGAGGTGGTATCTCATTGCAGTTTTGATTTGCATTTCTCTAATAACTAATGAAGATGAGCATCTTTTCATATATCTGTTGACCATTTGTATTTCTTCCTGAGAGAAGTGTCTGTTCATGTCTTCCCATTTTTTATTGGATTGTTTGTTTGTTGTTGAGTTTTATGAGTTCTTTGTATATTTTGGATATTAGGCCCTTATCTGAGCTGTTGTTTGAAAATATCATTTCCCATTTAGTTGGCTGTCTGTTTATTTTGTTGTCAGTTTCTCTTGCTGAGCAAAAACTTCTTAGTCTGATGTAGTCCCATTCATTTATTTTTGCCTTCACTTCCCTTGCCTTTGGAGTCAAATTCATAAAATGCTCTTTAAAACCGAGGTCCATGAGTTTAGAACCTATGTCTTCCTCTATGTACTTTATTGTTTCAGGTCTTGTATTCAGGTCTTTGATCCGTTTTGAGTTAATTTTAGTACAAGGGACAAATTGTAGTTGAGTTTCATTCTTTTGCATGTGGCTTTCCAGTTTTCCCAGCACCTTTTGTTGAAGAGGCTTTCTTTTCTCCATTGTGTGTTATTGGCCCCTTTATCAAAAATTATTTGACCATATATATATGGTTTTATTTCTGGACTTTCTATTCTGTTCCATTAGTCTGTCTATTTTTCTGCCAATACCATGCTGTTTTGATTGTCGTGGCTCTATAATATAGTTTAAAGTCAGGTATTGTAATGCCCCCAGCTTCATTCTTTTTCTTTAGGATTGCTTTGGCTATTCAGGTTTTTTTTATAGTTCCATATAAATCTGATGATTTTTTGTTCCATTTTTTAAAAAAATGTCATTGGAATGTTGATGGGAATTGCATTAAATTTGTATATTGCTTTCGGTAATATGGCCATCTTGATTATATTTATTCTTCCTATCCAAGAGCAAGGAATATTCTTCCATCTCATTGTATCTTTTTTGATTTCCCTTAACAATGGTTTGTAATTTTCCTTATATAAGTCCTTTACATTCTTTGTTATGTTTATTCCTAGGTTTTGTGTTTTTTTGTTGCAATCATGAAGGGGATTATTTTTTTGAGTTTGTTCTCAAATGTTTCATTGTTGGCATATAGAAAGGCTATGGACTTTTGTATGTTAATTTTATATCCTGCGACCTTACTGTATTGGCTTATTGTTTCTAGTAGTCTTTTTGTAGATTCTTTGGGGTTTTCAATGTATAGGATCATATCATCTGCAAAAAGTGATACCTTTACTTCTTCTTTTCCAATATGGATGCCTTTTATTTCTTTGTCTTTTCTGATTGCTCTGGCTAGAACCTCTAGTACCACATTAAATAAGAGTGGAGAGAGTGGACAACCCTGTCTTGTTCCTGATTTAAGGGGGAAAGCCTTCAATTTTGTGCCATTTAATATGATGTTAGCTGATGGTTTATCATATATGGCCTTTATCATGTTGAGATATTTTCCTTCTATACCCATTTTGTTGAGAGTCTTAAACATAAAACTGTGTTGTATTTTATCGAATGCCTTTTCTGCGTCTATTGATAAGATCATGTGGTTTTTGTTCTTTGTTTTGTTGATATGGTGTATCACGTTAACCATTGTACGTATGTTGAACCATCCTTGAGATTCTGGGACGAATCTCACTTGATCATGATGTATTATTTTTTCAATATGTTGTTGTATTCGATTTGCTAGTATTTTGTTTAGTATTTTAGCATCTGTATTCCTTAGAGATATTGGTCTGTAGTTTTCTTTTTTTGTGCTGTCCTTGCTAGGTTTTGGTATGAGTGTTATGTTGGCCTCATAAAATGTGTTTGGAAGTATTGCTTCCTCTTCAATTTTTTGGAAGACTTTTTGTTTGTTTGTTTTTTGGGTTTTTTTTTTTTTTGGTTGTTTTTTTACAGAGGCAGAGATAGACAGGGACAGACAGACAGGAACAGAGAGAGATGAGAAGCATCAATCATCAGTTTCTTGCTGCGCGTTGCTACTTCTTAGTTGTTCATTGATTGCTTTCTCACATGTGCCTTGACCGTGGGCCTTCAGCAGACTGAGTAACCCCCCACTGGAGCCAGCAACCTTGGGTCCAAGCTGGTGAGCTCTGTTGCTCAAGCCAGATGAGCCCGCGCTCAAGCTGGCGACCTCGGGGTCTCGAACCTCGGTCCTTCCGCATCCCAGTCCGACGCTCTATCCACTGCGCCACCACCTGGTCAGGCAATATTTTGGAAGACTTTGAGTAGAATAGGAACCAAGTCTTCTTTGAATGTTTGATAGTATTCACTAGTATAACCATCTGGGCCTGGACTTTTATTTTGGGGGAGGTTTTTAATAGTTTTTTCTATTTCTTCTCTACTAATTGGTCTGTTTAGGTTTTCTGCTTCTTCTTGACTTAGTCTGGGAAGGTGGTATTGTTCTAGGAATTTATCCATTTCTTCTAGGTTGTTGAATTTAGTGGCATAAAGTTTTTCATAGTATTCTACAATAATTCTTTGTATATCTACGGTGTCCGTGGTGATTTCTCCTCTTTCATTTTGGATTTTGTTTATATGAGTTCTTTCTCTTTTTTCCTTGGTAAGTCTTGCCAAGGGTTTGTCAATTTTGTTGATCTTTTCAAAGAACCAGCTCCTTGTTTTATTAATTTTTTCTATAGTTTTTCTGTTCTCTATTTCACTTATTTTTGCTCTGATTTTTATTATCTCCTTTCTTCATCTGGTTTTGGGTTGTCTTTGTTCTTCTTTTTCCAGTTCCTTAAGTTGTGAAGTTAAGTGGTTCACTTGGGCTCTCTTTTGTTTGTTCATATAGGCCTGAAGTGATATGAACTTCCCTCTTATCACTGCTTTTGCTTCATCCCATAGATTCTGATATGTCGTATTGTCGTTTTCATTTGTCTGTATATATCTTTTTATCTCTGTGCTTATTTCTTCTTTGACCCATTCATTTTTTAAAAGTATATTGTTTAGTTTCCACATTTTTGTGGGGTTTTTTTTCCTCTTTTTTGCAGTTGAATTCTAGTTTCAAGGCTTTGTGATCAAAAAATATGCTTGGTACAACTTCGATTTTTCTGAATTTGCTGATGTTGTTTTTGTGGCTCAACATATGGTCAATTCTTGAGAATAATCCATGTACACTGGAGAAAAATGTATACTCTGTCACTTTGGGATGAAATATCCTATAGATGTCTATCATATCCAGGTGCTCTAGAGTTTTGTTTAAGGCCAATATATCTTTATTGATTCTCTGTTTGGATGACTGATCTAGAGCCGTCAGTGGTGTATTGAGGTCTCCAAGTATGATTGTATCTTTGTCAGTTTTTGTTTTAAGGTCAATAAGTAGCTGTCTTATATATTTTGGTGCCCCTTAGTTTGGTGCATATATATTAAGAATTGTTATGTCTTCTTGATTCAGCGTCCCCTTAATCATTATGAAATGACCATTTTTGTCTTTGAGTACTTTTGCTGTCTTATAGTCAGCATTCTTTTTTTTTGGATGTTATTTGCTTGGAGTATTGTTTTCCAGCCTTTCACTTTGCATTTGTTTTTATCCTTGTTGCTTAGATGAGTTTCTTGTAGGCAGCATACAGTTGGATTTTCTTTTTTAATCCATTCTGCTACTCTGTGCCTTTTTATTGGTGAGTTTAATCCATTTATATTTAGTGTAATTATTGACACTTGTGAGTTCCCTATTGCCATTTTATACATTGCTTTCTGCTAGTTTTGTGTCTTGTTTGATTCTTCTCTTTCATTTTTCTATCTTTTGTTTCTGTTTGGTTGTATTCCATACATCTTTCCTCTGTTGCTATCTTTTTTAAATCATGTGCTTCTGTGGTGGTTTTTTCAATGGTGGTTACCATTAAGTAATGAGAAGGGTTCGTACCCTGTTCACTGTAGTGCACTATCTTTTTTTTTTTTTTTTTTTAACAGAGGCAGAGATAGACAGGGACAGACAGACAGGAACAGAGAGAGATGAGAAGCATCAATCACCAGTTTCTCGTTGCGCATTGCAACTTAGTTGTTCATTGATTGCTTTCTCACATGTGCCTTGACCGCGGGCCTTCAGCAGACCGAGTAACCCCCTGCTTGAGCCAGCGACCTTGGGTCCAAGCTGGTGAGCTCTTTGCTCAAGCCAGATGAGCCCGCACTCAAGCTGGCGACCTCGGGGTCTCGAACCTGGGTCCTTCCGCATCCCAGTCCAACACTCTATCCACTGCGCCACCACCCGGTCAGGCTGTAGTGCACTATCTTGTGAGTACTTTTGCACTCCATCGTCTTTTGCTACTGTTAATCTCCATCCTCTCCCCTTTTTTTTGTTGTTGTCACAGTTTAAATTTGGTTTTATTGTGTTCTTGGTGGAGCTTTTACTTGTGGTTTTGTTTTGTTTTGTTCTTTTTTATCTGGTTGGAAAACCCCCTTTAATAATTCCTGGAGTGGGGGTTTTCTGATGATAAATTCCCTCATCTTTTCTCTATCTGTGAATGTTTTTATTTCTCCTTCATATTTGAAGGATAGCTTTGATGGGTATAGTATTCGTGGCTGAAAGTTCTTCTCTTTCAGGGCTTTAAATATTGGGGTCCACTCTCTTCTAGCTTGTAGTTTCTGTTGAGAAATCTGATGATAATCTAATGGGCCTTCCTTTATATGTTGTATTCTTCTTTTCCCTGGCTGCCTTGAGAATTTTTTCTTTGTCGTTGGTTTGTGCCATCTTCATTATGATGTGCCTTGGAGTAGGTTTGTTGGGGTTAAGAAAACTCGGAGTTCTGTTTGCTTCTTGAATTTGAGGCTTTAGATCTTCTTGGGAAGATCTCATGTATTATTTGTTTGAATATGTTCTCCATTCCATTTTCTCTCTCTTCTCCCTCTGATATACCTATTATTCTTATGTTATTCTTTTTGATGGAGTCAGACAATTCCTTTAGGGCTTTCTCATTTTTTTTAAATTTTTGAGTCTCTTTCTTCTTCTCTCTGTTGTGCCTCAAGTTGCTTGTCTTCTATTTCACTAATCCTACCTTCTATCTGGCCTGTTCTATTAGCTAAGCTTATTACCTTGTTTTTCAGCTCGTGAATTGAGTTTTTCATTTCTGTTTGATTTGTTTTTATAGTTTCAATTTCCTTGGTAATATATTCTTTGTGTTCATTGAGTTGTTTTCTGAGCTCCCTAAATTGCCTTTCTGTGTTTTCTTGTATATCTCTGAGTATTTTTAGAATTTCTATTTTAAATTCTCTGTCATTTAGCTCCAAGGTTTCCAATATATTAAATTTTTTCTCCATAGATTTTTCCTCATCTATCTGTGCTACCTTTCTGTCTTTTGTATCCATGATATTTGATTTCCTTTTACTTAATAGCATCTGAGGGTGGTTTTTTGATAGTATTAATGAGAATTAATAAAGAATAAAAAGTTAAAAAATAAAAATGAATAAAAAAATTATTATTTCCTCCCCCTTTTTTTTCCTCTCCTCTCCTCTCCCCTCCTTCTTAAGAAAATCTTGTGATGAACTGTGAATTATATTGTGCTAAATAGAACAAAAACTACCTTTAATGGAGGGTCTGAGTTGGGGAGAAGTGATAAAGGGCCAAAAAACGGGGTATGGACCCACAAAATGCAAAAAAGGAAAAACTTTGGGTCAAGAATAAAATGATTTGCTTTTAGGTGATGGTTGACTAAGAGATATGATGAGAGGAATAAGAGGAAACAGGAAAAAGGGGAAATATTACAAATTACTATTGTATTTAGTGGAGCAAGAACTAGATTAAATGGAGATCCAGGGTTGGGAGCACTGCTAGTGAGTTAAAAAAGTGAAGTTAAAAACCCCCAAAGTGCCACAAAGAAAAATTTGAGTCCCAGACAAAATAATTTGTTCGTGATTGAGGATTGAATGTGAAGAAAAGTAAAGGAGAAAAGAAGAAACTAATATAAAGGGAGAGAAAAAAAAGAAAAAAGAAAAAGGAAAACACAAAAAGAAGAAAAAAGAAGAAAAGGAGAGAGAGAGAGAGTTAAGGGTTTTGGAGTGCAACCCTCATAGAGAGAAAGGAAGAAGAAAGAAAAGATAATAGGAGATGTAACACTTATGGGTAGTGTAGTTCAAGGAGAGGAGAGAGTAAGACCAGCAGAGAATTAAACAATCAAATTGGAAGAGGAAGAAAATAATCAAGACAAGAAGATAAGAGAAACAATAGAACAAATATAATAAAGTGGAATAGGTTATAGTCTGTGGATTATTCTTAATTTTGAGAGGTTATCTTCTTGCTTTTTCTTTTCTCTTCCTCTTCCTGGTCAGTGACTCTGTACCCCGGGTTCTGCCCCTGTGGCACGCTTAGGTAGAGGTTTGCAGTTGATAAGTCTCTATGGCGATGTCATATATTGGGCTTCAGTCTCGTTGGCAGTCGAGGCTCATTAGCATTTGCAGGCTCTGCCAATGAGAGAGTCCGTATTCCCAGAGCCTCTCTCCTAGTCTTCCCTTCCTGAATTAGTAGCCTGATGATCCAGCTATGGGGTTGCTGCTGCCTCTGCCTGGAGAGTAAGAGGCTCAAAGAGCTGGCAAATCCCTACTCTATTCCCACTCAGCACAGGGCTCTGGGTAAGGCTCAATCAGTCAGAGCCACTAGTATAATCAGGAGGGGCTTCAGCCCACAACAAAGACCTCTGACTCTGCCCCTCTGTTCAGGAACATGGGTGCCCACTCCCGGGGGAATCTCTCGCCCACTATCTGCGCTCGCCAACCAGGATATCTGGCCAGCCACCTCTCACTCCGAGTGAGGCACCCTGCCTACATGGAAAAGTTTGAGCGTAGGGAATTTCGCTCCCACTCACTCCCCACGCGCTGCTTTTTGGGGTGCAGGGGCAACCTCAAGACTCCGTTTCGGCCCACAGAAAGGCCTCTGACTCTGCCCCTCTGTCCAGTAACATAGGCACCCACTCCTGGGGGAATCTCTTGCCCACTATCTGCGCTCGCCGACCAGGATATCAGGCCGGCAGCCTCTCACTCCGAGTGAGGTGCCCTGCCCGCACAGAAAAGTATGAGCATAGGAAATTTCACTCCCACTCACTCCCCGCATACTGCTTTTCGGGCGCAGGGGCGACCTCAAGACTCCAGTTTTGGCCCACACAAAGGCCTCTGACTCTGCCCCTCTGTCCGGTAACACAGGCGCCCACTCCTGGGGCTCTAGGAGGAATCTCTCGCCCACTATCTGTGCGCGCCAGGGTGGATGGCTGTCCCAAGTGCCTTTCTTTGTCTGGATTTGGCGTGAGCGTTAGCTTGTGTTGACTGGGTTGCCACAAGCACAGTTTTTCCTCGGCTTGGATGTTCATGCCACAGCCTGGTTCAGACGTTTGGGCCACAGTCTGGTTCTAGTCACAGCCTATGCCCGCCTTAGTTCCTATACTCTCAGTTCCCAGTGAAAGCAGCCCTTATTTAGGTTAGTGAGGAAGGCAGATTGTTTATTCCTCCTTATTTCCTTCAGGGTTGATTATATATTTAGTCAATTTTTCACTCAATCATACCTTCATGTTTAGTGTTGAACTTCTGGAGGCTCCAAGGATAGATTTTTCTGTCTCTGGTTGAAGATCTTGTTGAATTTGGGGGGAAATTTATCGGTATCACTCCTTACAGCGCCATTTCTCTGACGTCACTCCCAAATTTAATTTTTTTTTTTTTTTTTGTATTTTTCTGAAGCTGGAAATGGGGAGAGACAGTCTGACAGACTCCTGCATGCGCCCGACCAAGATCCACCCGGCATGCCCACCAGAGGCGAGACTCTGCCCACCAGGGGGCGATGATCTGCCCCTCCAGGGGGTCACTCTGCCGTGACCAGAGCCACTCTAGCACCTGGGGCAGAGGCCAAGGAGCCATCCCCAGCGCCCGGGCCATCTTTGCTCCAATGGAGCCTTCGCTGCGGGAGGGGAAGAGAGAGACAGAGAGGAAGGAGAGGGGCATGGAGAAGCAAATGGGCGCTTCTCCTCTGTGCCCTGGCCGGGAATCAAACTCGGGTCCCCCTCACGCCAGGCTGACGCTCTACCGCTGAGCCAACTGGCCAGGGCCCAAATTTAAATTTTTTGACCAAACCTTCCATCAGCATTATTATCATACAAATAAATATAAAATAGTGAGTAAGGCCCTGGCCGGTTGGTTCAGCGGTAGAGCATCAGCCTGGCATGTCAAAGTCTCAAGTTTGATTCCCGGTCAGGGCACACAGGAGAAGCACTCATCTGCTTCTCCACCCTTCCCCCTCTCCTTTCTTTCTCTCTCTTCCCCTCTGCAGCCAAGGCTCCAGTGGAGCAAAGTTGGCCAAGGAACTGAGGATGGCTCCATGACCTTTGCCTCAGGCACTAGAATGGCTCTGAATGCCATGGAGCAACTCCCCAGAGGGGCCAAGCATCGCCCCCTGGTAGGCATGCCGGGTGGATCCTGGTCGGGCACATGCAGGAGTCTGACTGCCTCCCTGCTTCTAACTTCAGAAAAATACAAAAAAAAAAAAAGGGGGGGAGTAAGTGCTACTTAGGAAAAAGTAGGGTACTGTGTATATAGCAGGGGTCCCCAAACTTTTTACACAGGGGGCCAGTTCACTGTCCCTCAGACCATTGGAGGGCCGGACTATAAAAAAAACTATGAACAAATCCCTATGCACACTGCACATATCTTATTTTAAAGTAAAAAAAAAAAAAAAAAAAGGGAACAAATACAATATTTAAAATAAAGAACAAGTAAATTTAAATCAACAAACTGACCAGTATTTAAATGGGAACTATGCTCCTCTCACTGACCACCAATGAAAGAGGTGCCCCTCCAGAAGTGCGGCAGGGGCCGGATAAATGGCCTCAAGGGGCTGCATGTGGCCCGCGGGCCGTAGTTTGGGGACCCCTGGTGTATAGCACTGGAATATAGCTTAACCTTGAGGATATGGCTGTCAAGGAAAGCTTCATGGAGGAAGTGACATTTAGGCTGAAATTGAAAAAGTGTGTTAATTTGGAGAAGAGCATTTTAGACAGAGGGAATTACATATACAAATGTACTGAAATGGGAAAGAGCTAGCATTATGAGGATCTGAAACAGGCAGAAGAATGGTGGTGAACAACCCAAGTTCCAAAGTCAAATGGCCTGGATTTGAATCCTAGCCATGACTCCTGCTTGTTGTGTGACCTTGAACAAGTTACATAACTTCTCTGCACTCTGGTTTCTTTATTTATACCTACCCCATAGAGTGTCTAGAAGGATTGCAATTGTTTTATAAGTATTAGCTTATTATTATTATGGCTGGTGAGATTCGAATGAAATGGTGCTAGAAGGTATTGAGGAAGTAGGCAGGACCACAATCATGGAGGGTTTCAGGCCCTGTTAAGGATTCAGGATTCATTCTAAATGCAATGGAAAACTATTAAAGAATTTAAGCAGAGATGTGGCATCATAAAATTTGTGTTTGAAAACATTAATCAATCAACAAATATTATGCTTCTGCTTTATGGCAAAAAGACTCTCATGAGTTTAACCTTTTCTATTAGTTCAACCTTCTTTTCATTCTCTCCTTTGCCTCTTAATCATTTTATGTGTAATGGTCTCTTTCTAGTAAGTGTTAAGTCAGTTTGAAAATTCAGCCCTCATAGAAATGTTCTCTTCTCCCTTCTTCTCAAGCAGTGTCCTGGTGTAAGGGAGAGTTTACTACACTTCCCTGGAAACATGATGATACAGTTATCTCCATGTTCTTTTCTGATGGCCTTCAATTGAGCTATTTCATCTGCTTATTTCTAATCTATCCCTGTCTGTCAGCTTCTGTCCTTCTGGAATCTAGTTGGGACAAAGAAATGCTACCACCAGGTCTCTGGGGCCACCAACCTCCATTACTGCCATCATCTCAATTTCCCAGGAGTCCCTTAGTCTTGTCCTCACAGTACTTCTGAATCTCTGCATTCTAGATACAGACCACTAGGAACCAGCTGCATTATTTCAGGAGTTCTACCTAGATACTTATCTTCCCAGATGCTCCCCTAGTACCCACTCTCCCCTCTCCCATCCTCATGTCAAACATAGAACTTCTCCTAGGTTTGTACCTGCCACCAGACTCACCTGGCCTGTGGTTGCACAGTGGATAAATATCAACCTGGAATGCTGAGGTCACTGGTTCAAAACCCTGGGCTTGGCCCTGGCCAGTTGGCTCAGCGGTAGAGCGTCGGCCTGGCATGAGGGGGACCCAGGTTCGATTCCTGGCCAGGGCACATAGGAGAAGCGCCCATTTGCTTCTCCAGCCCCCCCTCCTTCCTCTCTGTCTCTCTCTTCCCCTCCCGCAGCCAAGGCTCCATTGGAGCAAAGATGGCCCGGGTGCTGGGGATGGCTCCTTGGCCTCTGCCCCAGGCGCTAGAGTGGCTCTGGTTGCGGCAGAGTGACGCCCCGGAGGGGCAGAGCATCGCCCCCTGGTGGGCAGAGCGTCGCCCCTGGTGGGCGTGCCGGGTGAATCCTGGTCGGGCGCATGCGGGAGTCTGTCTGACTGTCTCTCCCCGATTCCAGCTTCAGAAAAATACAAAAAAAAGAGTAAAAAAAAAAAAACCCTGGGCTTACCCAGTCAAGGCATATAGAACAAGTGATCAATGAACAACTAAAGTGAAGCAACTATGAGTTGATATTGCTCGCTCCCTTCTCCCTTCCTCTCTCTGTAAAATTGCATCCCCCCAGCTCCATATCCCTCCTCTTAACAAAAGTTCTTCCTTTTATGTCATCTTCTCTGGAGAGAGTTTCCCATCATATATTCCTTCTAGATAGGTGGAATGGTTACAGGGGAGATTGGATATGGTGGATTGGATTTGGGAAACATGATTGGAGTTAGGATTTATCTTTAAAAATCTACATTAGTTTATTGCCAAAATATCATCTTCATTTAAATTATTTAAATATTGTGGTGTCTCTGCCACAAGGTACAAGATCCAAGAGGGGTGAGACTCCTTTGTCTGTTTTCAATACTGCCAATCTCCAGCATTTAGCACAGAAACTGTTACTTAATATTTATGGAAAAAATGAAGAAATAATATGAGCAAACCAATATACAAGTGATTTGTGCTACTGACACTGGGATCCAAAGGAAGGTTTTGAGCAGAGAATAGAAGCTATCAGATTCGCAGGTTATTAAATATCTTTGTTATGGGCTGAATGTTTGGGAGGCTCCTGCCTCCCAAATTCATGTGTTGAAACCCTAACGCCAATGTGATGGTATTAGGATGTGAAGCCGTTGGGAGGTAATTAAGATTAGACAGGGTCTTGAGGGTAGAGCCTTCATAAAAGAGGTTAGTGTTCCTACAAGAGTCATGTGAGAACTTGCTCCCCCCTCTCTGCTTTTTGTCAGAGGTTACATCATAAAGACAGCTATGAACCAGAAAATGGGTCCTCACCCAACATTAAATATGTGACCTTGATCTTGAACCTCTTAGCCTCCAGAATTGTGAAAAATAAATTTCTGTTTGTAAGCCACCCAGTCTATGGTATTTTGTTATAGACGCCAAAACATACTAAAACAATCTTTAAGCAATCACAATCATCATAAGCAGCTTTCATTAACTCTCAGGTATACTTACTGCAAAGGGAAAATTCACAACTGTAAAATTTCAAAACCATAAGAAAAGCTGAGGAGACATCACAAGCCTAAGACTGCCTTCCCTTCTCTCTATCCTCTCTTTTCCTAACACTGAGGCCCTTTAGTTACCCTAAAACCTTTTCAGAGAATTTTCAGCTGAGATCTGGATACCCAGCCCACTCCAATATGATATTTGCATTTGATGTTTAATTTGCTTATAATATTACAAATTTTATATTCCTGTATTTCTACTGTTATAATCATAACACTATTTCAGTACTTCTCTTTTGCAAGTGAAATTAGCATTTCCATGTAAAATAGAAAAATTTCTGGTAGTCTCCTCAATGTATCTAGAGCAGTGATTTTTCAACTGATGTGCTACAGAAAATTTTAAAACATGCAATACCTGACTATTTAGTCAGGGGCATTGACCTCTTTTCACTTACACTGTCAATAAAAAAAAGGCAACAGCAAACACAACAATAGCTATCCAGTGTAAATGAATCAAAAGTATACCTATTTTTTTGTCAGATTGACAAAAAATATATTTTCTGGTGTTCTGCAGAATTTTAGTAATTAGTTTATGTATGCCATGAGATAAAAAAAAAAAAAGGTTGGAAATTGCTGCTCTAGAGACTTAATCCAAACCTGAAGTCTAAGGTCTCAGTATTTGAAATGAGCTATTTGTGCAGGTTTCTCAGTGTACTTAAGTGCTGCTGTTGACATACTTGGGTATCTTCGTATCAGAGGATGACCTGGTTGAATTTTCCTTTGATAAAACAGAAGGAAGAAGGAATCTAAGATCAGAGACACACTCTGGGAGTTTCCTCCTGAAATAATTTAACATCTCTTGTTTCTTACTCTTATAGGATTTCCCAAAAGAAAGGTAGAATGTAGAGGCCTCCCCATTAAAGGAAGTGCCAGGAATGCTGTGGGCGTAGTGTCCAGAATAAAAAAAGCTTGAGGGTTTGGGACTAGTGCAGAATCAAGCAATTATATCAGGAAAGGGACTAGAAGGAAGCAAAAGAGACCCATTAGTGACTGAATGACTGTTATTACTTTATGGAATCTTGCCATCAGGAAACTAACATTTTAAGCAGGACAAACTTTTCAGACAGAGTCAGGGACATGGAGAAGAAGCTCCCAGATGACCTTTCTGACATCTTTTTCAATTGTTTAATTCTAACCTTAAATATCTAAAAATTGCCTGACCAGGTGGTGGTGTAGTGGATAGAGTGTCAGCCTGGGATGCTGAGAACCCAGGTTCAAAACCCAAGGTTGCCGGCTTAGACATGACCCCATGGTCACTGTCTTGAGCCTGAAGGTTGCTGGCTTGAAGCTCAAGGTCGTTGGCTTAAGCAAGGGGTCACTGGTTCGGCTAGAGCCCCCCAAGTTAAGGCACGTATGAGAAGCAATCAATGAACAACTAAAATGCAACAACTACAAGTTAATACTTCTCATCTCTCTCCTTTCCTGTCCGTCTGTCTGTCTCTGTCTCACTAAAAAAATAAATAAAATAAAAATTTGTAAACTTGTTTCAGTGCCTGAAGGGTGAGTAATACATTGGGAAACTGCATCCCAAGTTAGATGTATCTAGGTAAGAATCCAGTCTGCGGGCCTGACCTGTGGTGGCGCAGTGGATAAAAGCATCGACCTGGAAATGCTGAGATCGCCGGTTCGAAACCTGGGCTTGCCTGGTCAAGGCACATATGGGAGTTGATGCTTCCAGCTCCTCCCCCTTCTCTCTCTCTCTCTCTCTCTCTCTCTCTCTCTCTCTCTCTCTGTCTCTCCCTCTCCTCTCTAAAATGAATAAATAAATAAATAAATAAATAAAGAAAGAAAGAAAGAAAGAAAGAAAGAAAGAAAGAAAGAAAGAAAGAAAGAATCCAGTCTGTGAAGACATTGGTGGTAGCTGGAAAAGAGAGCAAAAGGCTAAACACACTGACTGTAGAACTCAAAATTAATTTGTGTCAGGATTATCTTGAAAGGGGCTGTGACTTACATCGCAATCCATAGCCCCACTATCCTAACAGAAAATAAACCAGTCTTTATGTTGGGGTGGTACGGGCCACTATTCCCAGAAATCATCTGAGGTAATGTGTTGTGGAGTTGGGAATCTGAAACCTGTATGATCATGTTAAGTAGTGTCACCCTAATAAATTCAATTAAAAAATAAAATTAGGGACATGTAAACACACACACACACAAAAGAAAGCAACAATGAGAACCTGGTGCTCCTCTTTGCCTCTGAATCTTCTCTCTGGTCTTCAGGCACCTGACATATCTCAGGGATTTAATCCTGGTTCAGTCTACTGTTCTATACTTGCTCTTTTCAGCATGCCCAATGTCTTCTCCCTTTATATCATTTCTTCCAAGCAGGCCTAGGGCTAAGGAAGTCCAGAATGCCTTTATGTGATATTCTCTCCCACTGCTGCCATCCCATGGAACTGTCTGCAACCCCAAGCCATGCCCAAATGTCAGGAAACTGAGCCCATTTTTTCCATGGGGAAATGCTCAGTAAATGGGGGCTGAATAAACCATGGACAAATAAATATACACTAAGGCAAATTAAAAAGAATGATATTGCAATGAAATCGTACATAATTTTTCTATTTTTAAGACATTTTAAGTGTAGTGGCATTAGAATATTTATAATAATTTAAGTATTTTATAAATTCTTAAGTATGTTTTTAAATAAAATATGCAAGCATATATTTAAATACTTTGATAGAAAATGAATAGCTTATAAATATATACTTAACCACCTGACCAGGCGGTGGCGCAGTGGATAGAGCATCGAACTGGGATGCAGAGGACCCAGGTTCGAGATCCCAAGGTCGCCAGCTTGAGCGCCGGCTCATCTGATTTGAGCAAAGAGCCCACCAGCTTGAACCCAAGGTCACTGGCTCCAGCAAAGGGTTACTCGGTCTGCTGAAGGCCCGTGATCAAAGCACATATGAGAAAGCAATCAATGAACAACTAAGGTGTTGCAACGCGCAATGAAAAACTAATGATTGATGCTTCTCATCTCTCTCTGTTCCTGTCTGTCCCTGTCTATCCCTCTCTCTGACTCTCTCTCTCTGTCTCTGTAAAAAAATAAAATAATAAAATAAAATATACACTTAACCTATTTTTATTAAAAAATACTGTTGTTATATGTAAATTCAGAAAAAATTTCCCCATGCATTTTCTTTTTTTTCTTTTAGTGAGAGAGAGAAAAAGAGACAGACAGACAGGAAAGGAGAGAGATGAGAAGCATTTAACTTCTAGTTGTGGCACTTTAGTTGTTCATTGATTGTTTTCTAATATGTACCTTGACTGGGGGGCTTCAGATAAGCCAGTGACCTCTTGCTCAAGCTAGCGACCTTGGGCTTCATGCCAGCAACCTTTGAGCTCAAACTAGTGACCATGGTGGGGTCCCAACTATGATGCCACACTCAAGCCAGTTGAGCTCACACTCAAACTGGCAACCTCAGGGTTTTAAAGCTATGTCCTCAGTATCCCAGGTCGATGTTCTATCCACTGCACCACCACCTGGTCAGGCCCCATGCATTTTCTAAATATATCCTAAATATGTTTCTGTCATTTCTATCCCAGCCTAACTCCCACTAGAATGTCAGCCCCTCTGCCATGACAATGTGAGTCTTCCCCCTGCTGCCAGAATATATAATTCATGAGGGCAGGACCTTCTTTTTTGTTCCCCACTATATCCCGAGCTCCAAGAACAATGGCTGATAAATGGCAGTCATGCAAAAATACTGCTGAATAAGAAAATGTACATCTGCATTTTTATCCAAAGATAGGAAGACTTACAGCAATCAAGCGGAGGCAATAAGAATGCATATATTACATGGATCTTATTACAATATTAATCATGGATAACATTTATAAAGCATTTATTAAGTAAATAGGCAATGCTAAGCATTTGATTTGTAAAATATGATATAGACACTATTATTAATTTTATTTTTTAAAAACCTAGAGGACACTGAATTTTAGAGGGGTTAGTTATTATATACCTATATATAATGTCTTTTTTAATTTAGCAGAGCACTGAACCATCTTCATGAGTTATTCATCATAATAAAGTTATAGAGTAAGATAATGTTCAAGTTATTATTTGGCTCCTCAAAGTACACAGTGAGTCAGTGAGTAAAAAGAACTACAATAAGGATTTTGATTCCTTAATCCTAGTATGCATCCAAAGCAGCTCAGATTTCTTGCCAGGAGACAAATACAAACATTTGTAGTGATGTTGCCCATGTTGCAAGTTTCTGGTGGGGGAGAGTTAATAAATGATTACAGAATTCTTTGTAAATAGAGTGCTGTAGAAATGCAAAACATCTACAACAACAGTAATTAATTCTAATCACCATCTCTTCTCTGTGTGCAGCTGTCTCACAAAATTCTCTTTGGGAGTTGAATCACCCCATCTCAACAAATAAAGCAACCTCCCTCTTTCACGGACCCTACTAAGAAGCTGTCCCTTAACCCCACACCCCCAGTGCTGAAGTTCTTCCCTTCCTCCCCTGCCCCCACTCCCTCCATATTTCCCTCCAGTTGATCAACAAAGACTGAATGCTGACATTAATAAGAAAAAAATCAGACTGAGCTTTGAGTCTTTCAAAATTCCAGAATTTCAAACAAAATTGGGCACAAAGAAGAAATGTAAAGGCATTTCAAAACAGAATTCCCCTCCCTCTGCTACACAGGAAGGATATTTTTTTGTTCCTTCTCTGAGTTCCAGTTATGTTCAGATAACTATGCTGAAATACCAGGCTGATGAATTATTGTTTATTTAGCAATATGAGGTTCATAATAGGCACTAATGATAATGATCAGTTCAAAACATTCATTTATGTCTATGGCTTCTTGAGTAATTGTTACAAACACCATATGTCCCCAAAACTGAAAATATTTACTGTCTGGCCCTTTATATTAGTAGTTTGCCAACCCCTGATAGGCTGAGGCCTCAGACCTGGTGCACTCCAATACAATAAGAAATACGAGATAAGAACTTTAAAAAGGAGCAGTTCAGTTTCTACAGGCAGAAAACCTATAGAAACACATCCTGTAGGCTCTGAAAATACAGCTGACTTGCAAGCCATAACGCCTAGAAGATTCATGGCATTCTCTAGATTGGTTTTCTTTTTATTATCATTTACTAATGTCTCATTCAGATATTCCAGCTTTTTAGTGAGAATCACACAAACCCATGTGTCCACATAAGATTCAGAATGTTAAAAAAAAAAGATTCAGAATGTTAAAAAGAGCATTGTCTTGAAAGTCAGCCCTTGACACAAGGGTTTGTGAAAAAAATAAAATAAAATAAAAAAGAGCATTGTCTCCTGGAGGCCAGTGCGGTAAGGGAAACAGTGATCAGGAAAAGGGAATTAATTCCACAGGTAGTGCCTGCGTCACAAAGCCCAGTCAGCCCTTGATTTTTATTCCAGTGTCAACATTAGAAATTTTGTTTTATTTAATTAAGAAGAGGAAAACTTACAAAGTCAAGGAAGCTTTTGTGTTGAGGGATATGTTCTAATAAGATAATGGGTATAATGGCATATGATTTCTCTTATAAAACAAAACTCTGAACTTTCACAGTTTAACTCTCCTGGAAGACTTTTCAGGCAGAAAGGGGCTCAGCAAATCTGCCCCAACACTGTCCCCCAGTTTCTCTTGCCCCAGGGGAACTCTTACCTCAAGAACCTTTACAGACTCCAGGAGTACATTGTTCTTCCTTTTACATTATGCTATAAGTATAGTCAAAAACTCCTCTTGCTTTGGCAGGATAAATACAAGACTAGAATATTCAGAAGTCTTTCCAGGAGACTAAGAGGAGAATGAAGCAAACAAAAACTACAGAAGCAGGAAAACAGGAAAATGAAATCTAGGCACACTGATTGAAGGCAGATAATCCTGGATTTAAACTCTGATTCTGCCACATATTGCCAGTATAATCTTGTGCAGGTCAATTAACCTCTCTGAAGCATCGTGTCTTCATCTGTAAAATGGGTAAACTTACACCTACTTATGTTAGTTCAGATCCTCCAAGAAGTAGGCAGCAAGATCAGATTACAATGCAAGAATTTGGGGGAAATGCCTGTGAAAGAAAATGGGGAGGGAGCTGGAGAAGGCCAAGATCTGTCAGACAGTAATGCACATCTGACCCATGACAAGGAGAGAGGGAAAGAAGGTAGGATAGAAAGAGCCTTAGACTGCCATGAAACTTCTAGAAAGTTTCTGCAAAACCAATGCAGAATCCCCGAGCCAAAATCAGCAGTCAGAGGAGTCCTCTGTCTTACAGGAATGGGCCTGCCATAATATCCCGTTGTGTACTGTCACTGCCTGGAAACATGGCCCTAGAGCAAATACAGTGTTTCATTTAGAACACAGCAGCTGTAGGCATCAGCCAATTTTGCTCCCCACAGTAGGAGATGTGAGAGGCACATTCTCATGGTCACACACATCTTCTCCACAGGGGTTTGGAGAGCAGCTCCTCCAAGGTTCCCAGGGGCCTGCCTCTATTCCTGAGATAGAGCCAGTTTGGTGAAACAAACTAGAGCCCTCATAACTGCTGTTGATTGCAGGCCTAGAGCTGGTATTCATAGTTTGCCTTTTTTTTTTTTTTTTTTTAGATTTTATTTATCATTTTAGAGAGAGGAGACAGAGAGAGAGAAGGGAGGGGAGGAGCAGAAAGCATCAACTCTCATATGTGCCTTGACCAGGCAAACCTGGGGTTTCGAACTGGCAACCTCAGCATTCCAGGTTGATGCTTTACCACTGCACCACTGCGGGTCAGGCTATAGTTTTCCTTCTCCATTCTAAATTCCCCTCACTGTCATCTATCACCTTGGCTAGTCTTAGTGGCTTACCTGGTAGTGTAACCCAAGTCTTCATTCCTGAAAAGTCTGGTAATCACACCCCTCTTAGGCTAGAGTTGCTGCATGTGTCCATTCAAAGGGAATAGGGAATATCAGGAGATGCCCAAATACATCACAAAGATTCTACACCTGCCTTCCTTCCCTGTCCCCCTTGTGTAAAAGTAGCCTTACCTTCTGCTGATCAGGGTCAATTACCTTTGCCAAAATGGTGAATCTTCTTCTCTAGGCTGGTCACTGGACACAAGGAGTCCAAAAGTCCTGGTGGCAGCCATAGCTTATAGTTTAGTGGGATCATTACTATGTTCCCTGGCAAAAGTACACCTTCTTTGGGGATCAGGACTTCAAACTCTGCAAAGCTTAGCATTGCAGGGACAGGAAGTACAAAATCCACCATTGGATCATTATGAGTAACAGTAAGTGGTTACTTCTGCCTGCACCCCTTGATTTCCAGATCCATGTATTCTTACTGTCAGGGGCTTAGCACCATATAAAGTCCTATGTATGGGGTTGGCAAAAGTAGGTTTACAGTTGGCCATATGAAAATAATACAATAAGTAATAAGTAATAATACAAGAATAGGCCCTGGCCGGCTGGCTCAGCAGTGAGCGTTGGCAGAGGCAGATTAAGGTCAGTTGAGGCCCCCAGCACAGAAGAAAATATTGAGCCCCTTCAAAAAGAGAGAGAGAGAGAGAGAAAGAAAATAAAAATGCATGTTAACCATATTTTAAAATAAATTTAAAAAAATAATGTACTATTAATGTTAAAATTGCACATATGAAACCAAACTTGGTGTCATTAGAAAAAAGTGTAACGTTGGGGTTTTGCGGGGCCCTTCAGAAGTCGGGGCCCAGGGCGCATGCCTGGTACGGCCTCCCTTAAATCTGCCTCTGAGCATTGGCCTCACCTGTAGATGTCCTGGTCAGGGCACACAGAAGAAGTGTCCATCTGCTTCTTTACCACTCCCCCTCTCTTGCTTCTCTCCCCGCTCCTCAACCCTGCAGCTATGGCTCGATTGGAGCTAGTTGGCCTGGCCAGGGCGCTGAAGATGGCCCCATGGCCTGGGCCTCAAGCCCTAAGAGCTCAGTTGCTGAGCAAAAGAGCAACGCCCCAGATGAGCAGAGCATCACCCCCTAGTGGGCTTGCCGGGTGGATCCCGGTCAAAGTCTGTCTCTGCCTCCCCTCCTCTCACTGAATTAAAAAATAATAACAACAACAATAATAATAAAGAATAAACTGTGTTTTGTGTACTCACAACTGTAAACCTACATTTGCCCACCCCTGTATACTGCATCCTGAAGTATGGTGCTCCATCCTTTCACAGTGTTGCCACAAAGCTGGCAGTTACCTGTGCCTTTAAAAGGCTATTCCAACATTTTCTGAGGCCAGCTGCCCCTGATGGTGCAGTTATATGATACAACTAGTGGACCTATAACCATAAACCCACTTCACACATCCTTCACTGTGAAGTGGGTCCCATGTTTTGACACTTTGTTGTGTGAGAATCCTTGCTTATGGGTCAAACATTCCACAAGCCCCCTATAAATGGTGATGCTGACTGAGGCACTACAGGTAGGAAATGCAAATCCATACCCAAAATAAGTCATCTGTCCCTGTCAGGATGAACCACTGGCCTTTCCGTTGTGGGAGAGGCCCAATGTAGTTGACTTGTCACCAAGTAGCTGGTTGGTTTCCTCAAGGAAGAGGAACCCCCATCATGGCTCAGCATTTGTCTTTACTGCTGACAGGTTGAATATTCAGAGGCAGTGGTAGCCAGAATTCTAGGTGTCTTCATAAGCTCCATACTGCATCTTTTCCTACCATTAACACTTCCAACACCATAGGGTCCTCCAGATGCTTTTGGCAGAGCCCTTTTCTTTTCCAGGTCTCACTCAAAGTTTGCATCTCCTTCCATGTCACCTGGTAAATGAGCCAGAGGTGGAAAATATAGTGCTTCCAGAACTCAAATAAGACTGCTGGTACTGTGCTTCCATCTTTGTGGTAGGGGATACAAATTGCAGTAATTTGTTTGGAGAGCTATCCCAATATACACCTGACCACTGGGCTCCTAAAAACTTCACTGGAATAGCAGGTTCCTGAATCTTTGTGGGGTTTACTTTCTACACTCCGGAGCACATCAGCATGCTATCAATGAAATGGACCAGTGTAATGGTTCTGTGGGAAGCCCAGGCAGTCGAGATCTCATCACACTATGTCATGAGGGCAGGAAAGTTGACATAACCCTGATGCCAAACTATAAATGAATGTTGGTGGCCATACCATGTAAATACAAACTATTCCTGATCTTCTTTCATAACTGGAATTGAAAAGAATGCTTTTGTCAGATCAATAGCCATATATCATGTACCTGAGGATTTATCAATCTGCTCTAGCTATTAGACCATATCTGGCACAGTAGCTATTATGAAGGCTAGTGCTTGTTCAAGCCAGCAATTGTCTTCCGTCATGCTCCAGGGATGTGATATTGTTTTTTTTATTTACTATCTTAGCTGGGAGAGGAAAGAAAGTGAAGGAATAGTTTCAAAGGTTTCCTCACTATACCTTTTACCCCACAGACTAAAAACCAAATGTGAGGATTACTCAGTAGTGGGATTCAGCTGGTTCGCGCTTCTTCAGCAGAAAGAATACCTAAATTTTTGTTGAGTTCAGCGAACTAGTTGTTAAAATGGCACTTGTAATCAGGGTTCTCTCTAAGGTGGGCGCCTGGGCAGCTGCCCAATGTAGAAATCACAAATTTACGTTTCTTGCTCTTTTTTAATATTTATCTGCATGATGGCATATTCTAAGTGCCCTTAGTAATAATGTTCATTCTATCCATAGGTGAAAAAAATTTGATGGAACAATGCTTGTAATATTTATTTGTTCATTTCATAAAACTCATTACACCTTTGATGAAATACTATACTTTAATTTCTTCACATCTGTTACTTCAGTAAACAAACATATAATGTAAAGAGAAAAAGTGTCAACCAACCAGGGGGTGACAAGCTGTCATTGGAAATATCTTAAATAACAGTTTTATTGTTTTTTGCCAGGTATTATTTAATATTTTTTCATTAATATTTTTAAATTATTTCTTATAACATGATCTAGTTTTGTGTACCTCTTTTATTTTTCTTAAATATTAAATGCATGAAATAATAAACTACCTTTCAGTATACCGTTTTTTATCCTTAAAACAGTCATTGGAGCAGAGAACTGGTTGTTAAATTATTTGAATCCTACCACTGAATGCAGGGTAGACCTAGGTTTCATGAGCCATCTAGGTTTATTTATGGTATTTAGTTTTGTGTATGCGAGGGGCATCTTTAAGAAAAAAATATTACTGGCCCTGGCCGGTTGGCTCAGTGGTAGAGCGTCGGCCTGGCGTGCGGGGGGACCCGATTCGATTCCCGGCCAGGGCACATAGGAAAAGCGCCCATTTGCTTCTCCACCCTCTCCCCCCTCCTTCCTCTCTGTCTCTCTCTTCCCCTCCCGCAGCCGAGGCTCCATTAGAGCAAAGATGGCTCGGGCGCTGGGGATGGCTCCTTGGCCTCTGCCCCAGGCGCTAGAGTGGCTCTGGTCGCGGCGGAGTGATGCCTCGGAGGGGCAGAGCATCGCCCCCTGGTGGGCAGAGCGTCGCCCCTGGTGGGCGTGCTGGGTGGATCTCGGTCGGGCGCATGCGGGAGTCTGTCTCTCCCTGTTTCCAGCTTCAGAAAAAAAAAAAGAAAGAAAAAGACAAAAATATTACTAATATTGCTAGGGCCTGGCCAGGACCTTGGAAGGAGCTTGTGCAGGTCACTTTGTGGTATGTCCATTCCTATTTACCTGTCTTTCCCTCTAAACTCTGAACTTTTCATTTCTATACTCCCACTCTATAGCCACACTCATGCCCAGCTCAGACACTTTTATCATTGTTTACTGATTTCCCAGAAGGGCCACTACATAACAAGAATCTTGCCTAGGAGCTACAATTCACTTCTCTTAGGAGTGACAATGCCCTGGAACTTGCTCTTGAACCAGTGGATCACTAGTTCTAACACTTCATTCCAATTTTTGCATGCTTTACTGGAAGTAGGAATCCTCTCAAAGGACCACTCACTGCCTCTCCAGTGACTCCCAGATACTTCAATTAATTTTCAGTCTATTCCCATAAGTCATAAAACCTCTTAAATCAGATTAAGGACATATGTAATAGTGTTCCCAACAATCACCAAAGGATTTCAAAATTGTTTACAACAGGGATGTCACATGCACAGAGAGCAGACCCAGAGACTAGAGTTAGAGAAAAGATTTTTCTGGCTTCTTCACTCAATCTGCATAAGATTTTATTTAAGACTATCTAAATTTGCAGTCTTCTTGGTCCAAAATCACTTTGCATCTTCTAGAAGTATATATTCTATTGGTTCAAATATTTTCTGAGCTGCTAAAAATCAGAGAATCAAAAATAAATTTAAAGTAATAAGGGACTTAAAGTATAAAATAAATTTAAAATATATCTATATATTAGTATATTTATTATGTTTGAGCTATTGTGAGGAATACAAAAAAAAGTAACATGATCCCAGTTCTCAAAGAGCATATAAACAAATCTTTCCACAGCCAGATTTTTATTACCTATATTGTTATTTTCCTTCTCTTTTCTACAGCTCTGAAATTTTTATTTTTCTAGGGTTTTGCTGAACTTTAAACCAGTCTCATCAATAAGTCACATGCTGCTGGCACAAGTTAGAAATAACTACAGAAAAATATAGCATAGTTGGCCCTGGTGGGTTAGCTCCGTAGAGTGTCAGCTGGCATGTGGACGTCCCAGGTTTGATTCCCAACCAGGGCAGATAGGAGAAGTGCCTGTCTGCTCCTCCACTCCCTCTTGCTTCTCTCCCTCTCTCTCTCTTCTCCTCCCTTCCTGCAGCTATGGCTCTATTGGAGTGATTTGGCCCCAGGCTCTGAGGATGTCTCCATGGCCTCCACCTTATATACTAAAAAATGGCTCCAGTTGCAAGGTAGCAAGGGCCCAGGTGGGCAGAGGATCGCCCCCTAGTGAGCTTGCCAGGTGAATCCCAGTCAGGGTGCATGTGGAGTCTGTCTCTGCCTCCCCTCCTCTCACTAAAATAAATTTAAAATTTTTTCTACCCCACATGGGTGCTTTCTTTGTTTAATTCTTCACAGAGTGCATACAACTTATACAAATTCAAATCCCACTCAGGGTTTTCCCTGAAGTCTACCATTTGAGGTCTCTACTTAATTCAACTGATATAATAATTTGTGCTTTTGCATTCTGTAACTTTTTACTTTATAGAGTCATTATTATCTTATTACCTATAGAATTTATAAGTTCTTAAAATATAGAAAAAAAATTTAATTTATGATTTTAATTTATGTTTACATAGATTCAAGTGTCCCACTGAATATATCTCCCCCACCCCTTTATTCCCCCTTAGCTCCCCCCATGCCCCCTCCCCCCAGTGCCTTCCCCTCTTCCCTCCAGGATTTGCTGTCCTGTTCTCTATAATGCTGTTATGAATACATAATTTCATTAATCTCTTTCCCTATTTTTTAATAAAAAAATAGCCTACTTATTATCTACTCTCCTAAATGTGGAAGACATACTCAAACAGAAAAAAATTGAATTTTCAATATCTTAGAACCAAGCAACACATCCTAGAAATTAGCTAAATTACATTTTCTGGCATCTAAGCAACTGAGATCTAAGGAGTAATGGTTTCCATATGTTCCTATGGCCTCAGTTTAAAAAACTGAAGGACATAAAAAGTAATATTCACCAAATATCAATATTTATGTTAATACCTTTGAGTACTCACTAAACCTCAGACACTGAGAATAATACATGGTCCCTGCCCTTGAAAAATGCATAGTCTGATAAGAGAGACAGAAATTCAGATAGTGATACTACAAAATGATAGAAATGATAATAGGGATAAGCACAGGGCACTATGTAAATCCAGGGTACTAAGCACAGGAAGGACACTAAGCTACCTGGTGTGAAGGAAATAACATCTGACCTAAGTGTTAAAAGAAGATAAGTTTTAGATAGCAAAACTATGAGGCAAGGTAAGCTAGGTGTATATACCAGGCAGGTTACCAATCAATCAACAGAAAACAACTTTGACTGATTTAATTAGAAAAGGAGTTTATTGGGAAAGTGTTGTATAGTTCAGAGAATCCCTAGAAAGATTGAAGATCATACAAGATTAGAAAACAGGAACAAAAGGATACTACTCATGATAAATACAGTCAAAATCACATGAGAGAACCAATCAAATGAAGATGCTGCTGCTGCTGTCATTGAACCATGGCTCATTCAGCTGAAATTGCCAGTGCTATTATATTGGACACTGAAATGCTGGTACTAGACAGTGGATGCTAGTATTGGATTCTGGATGTCCAGTGCAAGTCAGTGGTTGCCCCACTGGTAACCTTCAAGACTCATAGAATTGGTGATTCCTAAACCATAGGAGAAAGGTTCCAATGCTGACAGTTTAAAAAGGGGCATTATAGCAACATTCAAAGGAGATGAAAAATCAAGAGAAAATGCACATGTAAATGTCTGCATGAAAAAGAACAATCCTAAATCAATCCCTTAAGCTTTAAACTTAAAGTAGAAAAATAGGAGCAAACTAAACCCAAAGCTAGCAGAAGAAAAGAAATAACAAAGAACAGAAAATAGTAATCAATGAAATAGAAAACAAAAACCAAGGAAGCAAATCAATAAAATCAAAAGTTGGTTCCTAGAGAAGAATAAAATTGACTAAACTTATGCTAGACTCACCAAGAAAATAAAAGAGAAGACATAAATTATTAAACTAGAAATGAAAGAGGAGACGTCACTAGCAATCTTATAGAAATTAAGAGGGTTATAAAAAAAGATATAAACTTTATGCCAATAAGTAGGACAACTTATATAACATAATTCTATATAGTTCCTATAAAAATACAAATTACCAAAATTAACTCAAGAATAAATGGAAATAACCCATCACAAGAAATTAAATCAGTCATTTAATATCCCTTCATAAATAAAAGCCCAGGCTCAGATATGTTCAATGGTGAATTATATCAAAATTTAAAGAATAAATAATATCAATCTTTCACAAACTTTCCAGAAAATAGCAGAGGAAGGATCACTTCCCAACTCATTCTATTAAGTCAGTATTATTGGGATACAGATGCTGGACAAAGACACCAAAAGAAAAAATATATAAACCAGTATCCTTCCCAAATATAAACAAAAATTCTCAGCAAGATAATAGAAAACTAAATCAACAAAATATAAAAAAGGATTAAACAACAAAGGCAAGTATTGATGAGGATGTGGAGAAAAGGGACCCTTGTGTGCTGTTGTTAAAAATGTAAATTGGTGAAACCACTATGGAAAACAGTCTGAAGGTTCCTCAAAAAATTAAAAATAAAACTACAACATGACTCAGTAATTCCTTTCTGGTTGTCTGTCTGAAGAAAACAAAAATACTAACTTAAAGAGATATAGCCTGACCAGGCGGTGGTGCAGTGGATAGAGCATCGAACTGGGATGCGCAAGACCCAGGTTAAAGACCCTGAGGTTGCCAGCTTGAGCGTGGGCTCATCTGATTTGAGCAAAGCTCACCAACTTGGACTCAAGGTTGCTGGCTCGAGCAAGGGGTTACTCAGTCTGCTGAAAGCCCATGGTCAAGGCACATATGAGAAAGCAATCAATGAACAACTAAGGTGTCTCAATGAAAAACTAATGATTGATTCTTCTCATCTCTCTCCATTCCTGTCTGTCTGTCCCTATCTATCCCTCTCTCTGACTCTCTGTCTCTGTAAAAAAAAAAAAAAAAATTCACCCCATGTTCATTGAAGTATTATTTACAATAGTCAAGATGTGGAAATAACCTTAAGAGTCCATTGGCAGATGAATGGATAAAGAAAATGTGATATATGTACATATATTTTTTTTCTTTTTTTTTTTTTTTTTGAAGCTGGAAACAGGGAGAGACAGTCAGACAGACTCCCGCATGCGCCCGACCGGGATCCACCTGGCACGCCCACCAGGGGCGACGCTCTGCCACCAGGGGGCGATGCTCTGCCCATCCTGGGTGTCGCCATGTTGTGACCAGAGCCACTCTAGCGCCTGAGGCAGAGGCCACAGAGCCATCCCCAGCGCCCGGGCCATCTTTGCTCCAATGGAGCCTTGGCTGCAGGAGGGGAAGAGAGAGACAGAGAGGAAAGCGCGGCGGAGGGGTGGAGAAGCAAATGGGCGCTTCTCCTGTGTGCCCTGGCCGGGAATCGAACCCGAGTCCTCCGCACGCTAGGCCGACGCTCTACCGCTGAGCCAACCGGCCAGGGCTATGTACATATATTTTATAAACATATATAAATGCAGCCATAAAAAAAAAAGAGACCATGCCATTGTAACAACATGGATGGAACTTGAGGGCAATATGCTAAGTGAAATAAATCAGACACAGAAAGACATACAGTGGTACCTTGAGATACGAGCAGACCAACATATGAATTTTTTAAGGTATGAGCTGCAACTTGGTCTGTATTTTTGTTCGAAATCCAAGCGAAATTCCGAGATACAAGTCATAATTCGGGAAGCTGCTGCTAGTTGGCGCATTGGCTCATGGGTTCAGTATCGGCAGCACAACACCAGCATCTCGTTCTTTCTCACGTGTTACCCGCAGAATCAAGTCGAATCTCATGCGCTGTACTTGTTCTTGCATCATTTTTACTAACTTTTTTTGTGTGCTATCATGGGGCTGAAGAAAGTGAGTATAAAGGACAGTGGTGAGAAGAAGAGAATGATGTCAATAGAAGTAAAGCAAGAAATAATAGAAAAACGAGCGTGGCGTACAAGTGATTGAACTGGCAAGGCTGTACAACTGCAGTACATCTACAATTTGTTTCATCCTTAAACAAAAGGATGCCATCAAAAGCACAAATCCAGTGAAAGGAACTACAATTCTGTCCCAATTAAGGACAAATATCCATGAATAAATGCAGAAGCTTCTGTTGGTGTGGGTGAAAGAGAAAGAGCTGGCAGGAGATACAGTGACAGAGACTTTAATATGCAAAAAGGTATGTATTATTTATGGCAACTTGAAGAAGAAAGAATCATCAACCTCAAAAGAGACAGCAGAAGATACATTTAAGGCAAGTCATGGCTGGTTTAAAAATTTCAAGAAGAGATCTGGCATCCACTCAGTGGTGAGGCATGGTGAAGCTGCGAGCGCTGATGTTAAGGCAACTGAGGAGAACATCACACGTTTTGCTGTGCTTATCGCAAAGGAAGGCTACATCCTCCAACAAGTGTTCAACTGTGATGAAACAGGATTGTTTTGGAAAAAAATACCCCAGAGGACTTTCATCACCACAGAGGAGAAACTGCCAGGCCATAAACCCATGAAGGACCGTCTGACCCTTGCATTGTGTGCAAATGCTAGCGATGACTGTAAAGTAAAGCCACTGCTAGTGTATCATTCCAAAAATCCTTGAGCCTTTAATTTATTTTATTTTATTTTTTATAAAATCTTTGAGCCTTTAAGACTCACAAGATTCTTAAAGAAAAACTGCAGGTCATGTGGCGTGCCAATGCTGGGGCATAGGTTACGTGGCAGTTTTTTATTGAATGGGTAAATCTCATCTTTGATCCTTCAGTGAAGAAATATCTTCAAGAAAATAAACTCCCGGTGAAAGTATTACTAATCCTTGAAAATGCTCCAGCCCACCCACCTGGTCTTGAAGATGACATGCTCGATGAGGTCAAATGAAAGTCCTCTACCTCCCACCCAACACAACTTCAATCGTGCAACCTATGGATCAGCAGGTCATTTCCAACTTTAAAAAGCTTTACACAAAGTACTTGCTCCGCCGCTGCTTTGAGGTGTCTGAGAATACAAATCTAACCCTTCGAGGGTTTTGGAAAGATCACTACAACATCGTGATATGTTTATGCATTATTGACTTGGCGTGGCAAGAGGTTACAAGAAGAACCTAGAACTCGGCATGGAAAAAGTTATGGCCTGATATTGTTGCAGACAGGGACTTCCAAGGATTCGAACCAGAGACCGAGACCGAGGTAGAAGCATTGGAGGAGATTGTGTCCCTCTGAAAGTTGATGGGTCTGGAGATAGTTGAGGGTGTCTTAAACAAGCTCGTCGAGGAACATGAGGGAGAACTCTCAACTGAGGAGTTGAAGGAGCTACAGATGATGCAACATATGGAACTTCTGCAAGAGATTAGTAGTGAGGAGGAGGCAGAGTCGGAGGAAGTGATTTCTACAAGTGAAATTAAAGACATGCTGGCAATGTGGGAGAAGCTTTCAGGTTTCATTGAAAGGAAACACCCAGAAAAAGTTTCAACTGGTCGTGCTTCAGCACTTTTTAATGACACTTGCTTGTCATATTTCCATAACATTTTAAAAGGCAGGCAAAAACAAACCTCTTTGGATAGATTTTTATTCAAAAGTCCTGCAAGTGAAAGCCCCAAAAGTGCAGCCAAAAAGCAAAAACAGGTGATGATAAAATGAAAAATATGTAATGTTAAGCTTAGGTTAAGTTTAAAGTTAAGAAAGTGCATTTTTTTACAATTAAGTTTTTGTGGTTCATTTTAAGTAAAGAAAGTGCAGTTTTAGTTTTGTTTAAAGTAAAGAAAATGCAGTTTTAGTTTACATTTAGTGTTAACAAAGTGCAGTTTTAGTTTACATGTCTACAGTGCCAGCATCCCTTCCTCCCTCCCTCCTCCTCCACCATTCACCTCCATTGGCCTCACTCGTCTGTCTCCAAGGTAAGAATACAGTATTAAATAGCACTTTTTTCTTTTATTTCATATATTTTGTTATGCATTGGCAAAGTATATCTGTGTGTTTCTTAATTAAAAACATGTCTTTTTTCACAATTTAGGATGGTTTGGGGATGTTTTACAGGGTTGGAACGGATTAAATCTATTTCAGTTATTTTAAATGGGAGAAATTTGTTTGATATAAGAGTTGACTGACTTACGAGCTCGGTTACAGAACAAATTTATCTCGTATCTCAAGGTACCACTGTATACTGTATGTTCTCACTTATTGTGGAATCCAAACAAAAACAAAAAGACTAAGCTCATAGATACAGAGAACAGATTGGTGGTTGCCAGAGGTGGGGGTTCAGGGATGAGTGAAATGGGTGAAGAGAATCAAAAGGTACCAACTTCCAGTTACCTAATAAATATCATATCTCCCAATGTATAAGATGCACCCCTTTTCAAAAATTTTGGGGTCTAAGAACTGGGTGCGTCTTATACAGTGGTTGTAGTTTTTCATTTGCATTTCCCGCTTCTTTGCTCTTGTTGTCTTTGCGTTCATTTTTCACATTTGTTACCAGTATATTACAGTAGGTTACGTTTTGTCACATTCTGCCCAGAAATGGCTCAGAAAAGATTTTCGTACAGTGCTGAATTCAATTTAAAAGTGATCCAGTTTGCAAAAGTGAATGGAAATCGTTTGCTGAACGTAAGTTTGGTTCTCCTCCAACTGAGAAATCAATCCGAGACTGGCTAAGGGAAGAAGAAACCCTACTGAAAACACCACGGCAGAAGAAGGCCATGAGAGGTAAGTCAGCAAAATGGCCTGATTTAGAGAGAGAATTGAAGATATGGATTGAAGAGCAAAAGGCAATGGGAATCCCTGTGTCCACAAAGATGGTTCAGCATGAGACAAGAAGAATTGTTGATGAAAAGGAAGTTACTGATTTCAAGGTGCTTCAGGTTCATGAAACAGAATGGACTAAGTATGCATACACGCACCAGACTTGCCCAAAAGATGCCTGAAAGCTATGAGCAGAAGGTCCTTGAATTTCATTGTTTTGTCATTTAATGTCGGAAGACACATCAGTTTAAGTTGGGACAGATTGCAAAGATGGAAGAAGTCCCCCTTCAGTTTGATGTCCCAAGTAACAGAACTGTTGATAAGAAGGGGGTGAAAACTGTAACTGTGAAGACAAGTGGACATGAAAAGAGCCATTTATACAGTTGTTCGAGCTTGTTGTGCTGATGGAACCAAGCTGCCTCCTATGCTGATTTTCAAATGCAAAACAATGCCAAAAGAAGACATTCCTCAAGCAGTGATTGTCCATGTTCATGACAAGGGTTGGATGGATCAGGATGGGATGAAAATTTGGTTTGAGAAAGTTTGGAGAAGGAGACCAGGGGGGCTCTTATGCACACCTGCTCTATTGGTGCTTGATCAGTTCAGGGCACACATAACAGAAAACACAAAGAAGATTGCTTCAGTGCAAAAAACAAAACTTGCCATTATACCTGGAGGTTTGACATCCCAGCTCCAATCACTTAATGTCAGCATTAACAAAAAGCTGCCGTGAGAGATGAATGGAACCAATGGATGAAGTCTTCTGGGGACAATTTGACACCAGCAAGAAGACTAAAGAAACCAACTACAGGAGAAGTTTGTACCTGGGTGAAAAGATCCTGGGATAATATCAAGATTGAGATTGTTGTCAAGTGATTTAAGAAGTATGGCATTTCAAATGCCATAAATGGAACCGAGGATGAGGCAATATATGAAGACAGTGATTCATCATCAGACACAGATGAGGACAAGCTAATGGATGAGAGTTTTGATAGTGATGAGGAGTTGTATGAATTTTATGATGAATAAAACTTGAGTTCAATAACTTTATGTAATACTTTTTTTTTCAAATTTCAAGCTCCAAAATTAAGGTGCATCTTATACATGGGGAGATATGGTAAGTCATTAGGACCTAATGTACAGCATGGTGACTATAGTTAATAGTATTGTATTGCATATTTAAAAGTTGCTTGAGAGTAAATCTTAAAAGTTCTCATCACAAGAAAAAATATTCTGCCTGACCAGGCGGTGGCGCAGTGGATAGAGCGTCGGACTGGGATGCGGAAGTACCCAGGTTTGAGACTCCGAGGTCGCGCGCGGGCTCATCTGGCTTGAGCAAAGAGCTCGCCAGCTTGGACCCAAGGTCGCTGGCTCCAGCAAGGGGTTACTCGGTCTGCTGAAGGCCCACGGTCAAGGCACATGTGAGAAAGCAATCAATGAACAACTAAGAAGTCGCAATGCGCAACGAGAAACTGATGATTGATGCTTCTCATCTCTCTCTGTTCCTGTCTGTCTGTCCCTGTCTATCTCTGCCTCTGTAAAAAAAAAAAAAAAAAAAAAAAAAAAAAGAAAAAATATTCTGTAACTGCATGAAAATGATATTAACTAAACTTATGATATGATGATCATTTTGAAATATATACAAATATTGAATTATTGTTGTACATCTGAAACTAACATAATGTTGTTTCTCAATTATACCACAATAAATTTAAAGAAACACGAGTCTTAAAATGGGAGATTATTCTGGGTTATCTGGATAGTCCCAATATAATTACATGGATCCCTATAAGAGAAAGAAGCAGGCAGGTGAGTCAGAGAAGGAGATGAGACAATTAAAGAAAAAGTTAAGACTGATCTGATATGAGAAAGATTTGACTAGCCATTGCTAGCTTTGGAGTCAGAGGAAGAGGTCCAAGCCAAAGAACATAGTGGCTTGTAGAAGCTAGATAAGACAAGAAATTGATCCTTGCCCAAAACCTCAAGCAGGAATACAGTCCTGCTGATACCTTGATTAAGCAAGACTCATTTTGGACTTCTGACCTTCAGAATTATGAGATAAATTTGTGTTGTTTTAAACCACTAAGTTTATGAAAATCTGTTATAGCAGCAATAGAAAACTAATTATCACTAAGGAGGAATAAATACACTTACAAGCTCACTCAGATTGGGGCAGAACTCATCTCTTATGGCTGTAAGACTGAAGGCCTTGGATTCTTTCTAGCTATTGACTGGAAGCCATCCTCAGTTTTTAGATGCTTTCTTAAACTGGTAAAGAACATCTCTGAAAAACCTATAGTTAACATATTTAATGTTAAAAAATTCAATGCTTCTCTGCTAAGATAGGATGTCTGCTCTCACCACCTCTATTCAACATCATGCTGGAAATCCTAGCCAATGCAAAAAGAAAAGAAAAAAAAAGATCTATAGATTGGGAAGTAATAAATAAAACGATTTCTATTCACAGACAACAAAGTAGTCTACCATAAAAAATCTCAAAGAATCTACAAAATAAAAGCTCCTAAAACTATATGAGTTTAGCAAGGTCACAGATTACAAAAGCAATACAAAAGCCAATTGTATGCCTCTAGACTAGCAATGAATAATCAGAAATTGAAATTATGAAAACTGCATAAAAAATTAAATACTTAAGTATATATATATAGCAAAATATGCGCAGGATCTATCTACTGAAAACCAATAAAACAAATCAGAGGAAACTTAAATAAATGGAGAGACATACCATTTCATAGATTGTAAATCAACGTTGTAAAGATTACAATTTTCCTCAAACTAATCTAAAGATTTAATGCAATTATAATTAAAATGCTGACAGTATTTTTTGTACAAATCACAAGCTGATTCTAAAATGTACATGGAAAGGCAAAGGAACTAGAATATCCAAACCATTCTGCAGAATAAAGTTGGAAGATTCACCCTACCTAGTTTTCAGACTTAAAGCTACACTAATGAAGATGACAATGCAGTATGGGCGAAAGGATAGAGACATAGATCAATGGAACAGAATAGAAAGTCCAGAAATTGACCCATACAAAAATAGCCAATTGATTTTTTCTTAAAGTATAGCTGACATACAACATTGTATTAGTTTCTGGAGTACAACATAGTGATTTGATATTTATATATCTTATAAAGTGATTACCACAGTAAGTCTAATAACCAACTGTCACCATACAAATTTATTACAATATTATTGACTATACTCTCTATGCTGGACATTACATCCCCAAGAAGTAAAAAAATGGCCAATTGATTTTTGACAAAGGTGCAAAGGCAATTCAATCAAGTCTTTCTAACAAAGGGTGCTAGAATGGACATCCATATATAAAATAATGAATCTATCCATACCTCATACTTTATACAACAGTTCATTTTAAGTGGCTCATAAACCTAAGTGTAAACAATAAAACTATAAAACTTATTTTCCTATAAAACATAGGACAAAATCTTTTTTGATATTTGATTAGGCAAAGAGTTCTGAGATATAACACTAACAGCATAACCCATAAAAGATAAAATTGATCAATTAGATTTCATTAAATTAAAATTTCTTCTCTGCAAAATATAGTGGCAAGAGAATGAAAAGACAAGCTACCAAATGCAGATAACTTTTGAAAATCACATAATTGAAAAGAGATTTGTGTCTAGAACAGCGGTTCTCAACCTGTGGGTCGCGACCCACAGGTTGAGAACCACTGGTCTAGAATGTGTAAAGAACTCTCAAAACTGAATAAGGCAAACACCAAATTTTTTGAAACAGGCAAAAGATCTGAACAGATACTTCACCAAAAATGTTATATGGATGGCAAAGAAACACAGGAAAAGAAGTTCAATGTTATTACTAACTATAAAAATCCAAAAAAACTCAATGACATACTATTACATAGTTGTAATGGATAAAAACAAAACAAAAAAACTGACAGTATCAAGTACTGGAGAGGATGTGGAGAAACTGAAACATTCATACATTAGTAATAAAAATGCAAAATGATACACCCATTTTGGAAAGCACATTGAAAGTTCTTTCTTTTTCTTTTTTTTTTTCTTATTTATTTATTTTTGCATGAGGGAGAGAGAGAGAGAGAGAGAGAGGAAAATGACAAGAAGCATCAACTTGTAGTTGCGTCACTTTAGTTGTTCATTGACTGCTTCTCATACATGCCTTGACTAGGGAGGCTCAAGCCGAGCCAGTGACCCCTTGCTCAATCCAGCGACTTTGGGCTTCAAGCCAGTGACCTTTGGGCTCAAACCGTGAACATGGGGTCGTGTCAGTGATCCCATGCTCAAGCTGGTGACCCCGTGTTCAAGCCAGTGGTCAAACCGGATGAGCTCTTTCTCAAATTGGGGACCTTGGGGGTTTCAAACCTGGGACTTCAGCATCCCAGGTCCATGCTCTATCCACTGCACCACCACCAGTCAGGCTCACTCTAAGTTAAGTTCTTTATAAAGTCAAACATACACTTACCATACCACCCTGCTGTCATATGCCAAGGTATTTAGCCAAGGGAAATAAAAACTTACCATACAAACACCTGTATGTAAATGTTTCTAGTGACTTTATTTATAATCCCCAAAAACTGGAAATAGCCCCTGCCTGACCGGTGGTGGCACAGTGAATAGATCTTGAAACCCCAAGGTTGGTAACTTGAGCATGAGTTCATCAGGCTTGAGCACAGGGTTGCCAGCTTGAGCACAGGGTTGCCGGTTTGAGAGTGCGATCATAGACATGGCCCCATAGTCGCTGGCTTGAGCCCTAAGGTCACTGGCTTGAGCAAGGGGTCACTGGATCGGCCTGAGGTCCCTGGTCAAGGCATGTATGAGAAGCAGTCAATGAACAACTAAAGTAACACAACTACAAGTTGATGTTTCTTATATCTCTCCTTTCCTGGCTCTCTCTCTCTCTCTCTAAACAAACAAACAAACAAAAAAACACACACACACACACACAAAAAGCCCCTGGAAACAGCCCTAAAGTCTTTCAGCTGGCTGGCTGAAGCATAAAGAAAAGGAATGGAAGGAAGATCAGGGACCAGGAAAGCTCTGAGGTCAGAGCAGCTGCAGTGGGTGGGTCTTCTCTTCAGGATACACTCTCACTAACTCAGGTCCAGCAATTCCCAAGTTCTGTGCTGCTTGGTTCTAAGTTTCAAATTCCTGGGAGAGACCATGATTATACCAATTTAAGTTGGATGTCTACCTCTAGATCAGTTGGAGGTAGCCAAAGAGCAACTTGCCTAAGTCTGAGACCTTGTCCCTGTGCAGCAGAGCTACTCATAGTGAAGAGAAATTATGTGCTGGGTAGTTGCCTCAAAAGACGTATAATCAAAAAGTGTCATTGATTCTTTTTCACTGCAGGGCAATTTCAGGATATGAAAAGGACAAAACAGGGTTCGGTGGCATTATGATCCCCCCCTCACATCTCTTTAATATCCCAACAGCATTTGTCTAAGGCATAAGAGAAATTAACCTCATTCTTATTTATATTTTTAAATTTTTGTTTAAACTACTGACAAGAGATAACACACACCCTCATTCAGTCCTTTATCTGAAAGATAATACTGTTAAATGTTTAGAGTGATCTTTAACAAGCTATTACCATGCTCAAAAACTTGTAGGGGTTCCTTATTAAACTACCATATGAAAACATCTAGGTATTTAGTGTTCCTTATTAAATAGCTCTGCCTTTCCCAACTCCTTATTTAACATTTGTAGAGTATAAAACTACTTTCTATGCCCTGGACTGTTGGCTCAGTGACAGAGCACTGGCCAAGCATGTGGATGTACCAGGTTCAATTCCTGGTCAGGGCACACAACAAAAGCAACCATCTGCTTCTCAATCCTTCCTTCTTCTCCTCCTGCAGCCATGGCTTGATTGGTTTGAGCTCATCGGCCCTGGGCACTGAGGATGACTCCATGGAGCCTCTGTTTCAGGTGCTAAAATAGCTCAGTTGCAAGTATGGCCCCAGATAGGCAGAGCATCAACCCCAGACAGGGGTTGCTGGGTGGATCTCAGTCGGGGTGCATGTGGAAGTCTGTCTCTCTATCTCTCCTCCTCTCACTTGGAAAAGGGGGGGAGTACTTTCTAGACACTAATATGCATATGGTGACCATATTTGTCAACCTTATTGACAAGAATTTATAAGCAAATACTTGAATGCAAACCCTCCCAGAATACCTGTGGCATATGTTTGCCATAACTAAAGGGTATGCCAAAATATACAGCAAAAACACAGTCTATCTTGCAAAGGAAATTCTGTGTGGTACAGGCTACTCTCCAGCAATCTCTGACCCTGTCTAGTCAGAGTCCTGGCTGCCCCTAGACCTACCTGTTCACCCCCACCTTGCTTTTTTCTTTCACTATTTCTTCAATCTTGAAAATAATATTTTGTGCATCATCATTCCATTCTGTGCCTCCACTTGAGGAGATAAAATAAACTACCTCAAAAAGTTTGTGCTTATATCCCTCTACTGGGTATCTACCCCCAAAACTCAAAAACATTGGTATGTAAAGACACATGCACCTCCATGTTCATCACAGCATTATTCACAGTGACCAAGATATGGAAAAAACCAAAGTGTCCCTCGATAGAGGATTGGATAAAGAAGATGTGGTACATATACACAATGGAATACTACTCAGCCATAAGAAATGATGACATACTGACATTTATGACAACATGGATAGACCTTGAGAACATTACACTGAGTGAAATAGTAAATCAGAAAAAACTAAGAACTGTATGATTTTACACACAGGTAAAACTGACACTCATGGACATAGATAAAAGTGAAGTGGTTACCAGGGGAAGGGAGTCGTGGGGGAGGAGTATGGTGGAGGGGTGGGGGGAAAGGTGCAAAAAGGGATAAATATAAAGTGATGAAAAATGATTTGACTTTGGGTGATAGGTATACAACATAGTCACCAGTTCAAACACTACAGAAATGTTTACCTGAAACCTGTGTACTCTTACCAATCAATGTCACTCTGTTAAAGTTAATTTTTTAAATAACTTTTTAAAAAATGTTTGTGCTTAATAATTTCTCCATACTCCAAACAATCCTTATAACATCGTAAAAAGCTATCTTTTCTGAACATGAGATCTTTGCATGTAATCTTTTTCTGAAATAAGTTAATAAATTTTATACTGTGTGTAATACAAATCAACAATAAATTAAATAATTTTGCATTTTCCTTAGCCCATGCACCTCCTTCATGAAGTAATCTGTCTCTCTCGTCCTTGGAACTTCCATTGCATTTCATTCCTCCACGGAACACAACTCATTTTCTGTTTTGTATTATGGTTCTCTGCTAATGCTTGTTTCCTCTGTAAGGTGACAGCTCCTTGAGGAAAAGTATTTTGTCTTATTTGTAACCCTTTAGTTCTCAGCACAATACCTGGCATACTATAGGTATACAATACACATATTGTTTTGAATGAAGAAAGAAATTAACCAACGGAGTTTTGTTTTGTTTTGTTTTGTTTTGTTTTTTTGGTTTTTTGCAAGAGACAGAGGAAGGGAGAGAGATGAGAAGTATCAGTTGTGGCACTTTAATTGTTTGTTGATTTGCTTCTCATACATGCCTGTAAAGGGGATGGGGGCATTCCAGACAAGCCAGTGACCCCTTGCTCAAGCTAGCGACCTTAGGCCTCAAGCCAGCAACCATGGGATCATGTCGATGATTCCATGCTTAAGCCAGAGATCCCATACTCAAGCTGGTGAGCCTACTCTCAAGCTAGCAATCTCAGAGTTTTGAATCTGGGACTTCAGCATCCTAGGTCAGTGTTCTATCCACTGCACCACCATCAGTCAGGGCCAACAGAGATTTCTTTCTTTCTTTCTTTTATTTCCTATAGAGATTTCTATGGTGATATTATGACACCCTTGTCTTCCATATAAGCCTGACAAACAGCCTAGAAATAAGACATGTACTGAAAACAGTTCAGAGAATGTTATCTGTGAAAATTGTTGGTGTGATATAAGAATTCTATTGAGAAAGTTCCTGAACTTCCTTTTTCAAATTTTTATTGATTAAGAGAGAGAGAGAGAAACATCAGTCTGTTGTTCTACTTATTTATGCCTTAATTGGTTGATTCTTGTATGTGCCCTGACCAGGGATAGAGCTCACAACCTTGGCATATTGGGACAATGCTCTAACCCAGTGGTCCCCAACCTTTTTTGGGCCACGGACCGGTTTAATGTCAGAAAATATTTTTACGGACCGGCCTTTAGGGTGGGACGGATAAATGTATCACGTGACCGAGACAAGCGTCAAGAGTGAGTCTTAGACGGATGTAACAGAGGGAATCTGATCATTTTTAAAAAATAAAACATCGTTCAGACTTAAATATAAATAAAACAGAAATAATGTAAGTTATTTATTTTTTCTCTGAGGACCGGTACCAAATGGCCCACGGACCGGGGGTTGGAGACCACTGCTCTAACCAACTGAGCTACCTGGCCAGGGCTTGGTGTGATATACTAATTCTAAAGATGTTAGGGTTCTCCAGGCTATACGGAAAGCTGTCTGCTCTTTTGTGTTACTTTCACAAGCAAAAATAAAAGTGGTTCCTGAGAAATTAGTACATACTAATTTTAGAACTGCATATTAATGGTTAGCAGCCTCTCCTTTCCCATTGGCAGTATAGTAAAATGGTTAGAAGCTCATAGTCAGAAGTCAGAATACCAGGATTTCAATCTCACCTCCATCACACATTAGCTATGTGACCTTAGGCAAGTTGTTTAACCTTCCTGTGCCTCATTTTCATCACTAGCAAAATGTAGAAACTAACAGTACATACCCTCCAAGGTATTGTGTGAAAATTAATGACTAATTTATTTAAAGTGTTTAGACTGTACCTGGCTGGCACTTTGTTTAAAAGTGATAGCAGCATGTAGTATCATATTTACCTTGTATTTCTCAGTTCCATGATGTTAAGAACAAAACTGGTTCTTTTTTTTTTCTTGCCCCTACAGCACCTAAAACAGTATATAACAAATACTAGATATTCAAAAACTGAATTGTATTTGAGATACAGAAAATGAAGGTATGTTAAAAATGTAAATGCAATTAATTTAAATAGAAGGGTTCTTGGCATTTCATGTACAAATATTTAGTTATTTGTTTCTAATTAGTTGCTAGGTGCTTTATGACTATCTTTTCTCGCCCTCTTCAGAGCATGTAGTTTGGTGTAGTGCGTATTATATGCATTACAGAACTGCTAGCCTTCCGATAAGCTGGCTGTTCACAGTCTGAGGAAAGAGGTTGCTGCAGCAAAAAGTAGGTTGCATTACACACAGTGCTGCTTTGCTGTTGGAAACAAAAGGCCAATAATTTAAGAAAATGCCTGAGGAAGAGTTCGGCCAGCCAAGCATTTTGTAACAGCTCATTTGGAGCTCCGTAGTGGGGTACGCGAAGGTGAGTGCCCTGAGGCCAGGGTCGTTGCCGGATGCCTGCAGGAGCAGCCGGGATCGGCAGGGGTGACAGCTCAGTCCGAGGCCTCAGGAGGATGCGTCATTCTCACGACCCTAGCCAGGTGCGGGCTGCAGGATGCTTTGCCCCGGGGGAGCTGTGAGCGGCCTCAGCCCCTGGCCGTGCCCCCTCCCGGGCCGCCTGCTCCCGGAGGACACTAACCTTGCCGCGGGCGGCCGGCTGGCGCAGTCCCCGCGCCGCGGAGCCGGGCGCTGGCGGGGGGCGCCCACTGGCATCCTTGACGGCTATTGGGGCCGGCCGCCGCTCTCCTGTGGTTCCCTCAGCGCTACACTCCCGTGCGAAGTCGCCAGCTGATCCGCGAGGGCAGCGCCTCCGGCGTAGGGGGCGGGGCGGGGCGCGCCCACCGGCCCCAGACGTGGTCTCGCGCGGGCGCACGCGCCGCAGTCGCGCGGGGCGGGTAGGGTGGGTGTGCTCCGGGCGCGCGCCCCGGCCGCCTCAGCTTGCTGCTCCGCCCGCGCCGCCTGCTCCCGGCTCTCGGCCCCAGAACGCCGCTTCCAAGCAGCCATGGGCGGCGTGGGGCCAGCGGTGTAGTCCGCCAGCCCCGGACCCGCGTCCCGCACCCTGACAGTCCCGGTAAGCGGGGTCGGGGGCGGAGGGGACCCGGCAGGCACCCTACGGGGTGTCTTCGGGCCGCGGACAACCCTCTGGGGACTCTGAGGTGCTGTGTGGGAGCCGCCCCTGAGGGGGTCCCTGTGTAAATGGATGACCCCGACCATCTGCTGCCTCTGCCCTTTGGGAGAATCCCCGAGGCGGTGTGTGGGAACCGCCCCCATAGAATCACCCACTCCCCCCCTTTGAATGGAGACTCCGGGGCTCGCTCTGCTTTTGCTGCCATGAGGACGCCAAGTGGGAGGGCACCGTCCCTAAAGAGATGGTCTGTGTAACTACGGGAGGGCAACGCTAGTTGTCTCTGGAGTTGCCACAGTGGAAGACCATTTGGGAACACAGGGGACCATCAGGAAGCCTCAAGAGCCTGTGCAATGGGATGGACCCCTAGCCCTATATAAAGGAAGACCTTAGATTGTGCCCTAGAGCTGTCTGGAAGGAACCTCTGCCTGGGAGGAGGGGACCCTGCCATGGCATACAGGCCAAGAGTGACTTTCCATATGCCCAGAGGACTTTGGCCTTGACCTCCCTTCACACTCAATGTGTCCTAACTTGTGCCCCTCAAATGTGGTCCAGAGGTGGGGATCTTGTGGGGCTGCTGCCTTTGTCCATTGCCCCCCATTAGCAATTTTATTCTCAGTGGTAGCCCAGATGGATTTTAGTGGAGTCAGAACTTCTATAAAGACACAGGATTCAAGTAAGAGAAGGACCATGAAGCCTCTGAAGCAAAGAAAGGTGATTTGAATCCCTGGGCTTGACCATGAGGGAAAAAGAAGTAAGCTCAGGGGAAGCAATTGACTCTGGCAGGTCCTATAAAGAAAAAGTCCTTTGAAGGAGGGAAGAAAGGATATGTAGGGTTCTTGAACCCCGGATGTTTAACATCTTATATAACAGCCTTATGAAATTATCTCCTTTAAACATTAGGTACTTTAGTCTCAAAGAGATTTAGCAATGTGCCCAAGGTCACAAAGCTTGGAATCATGAAATCTGTTTTTTGAGATTTATTTGGGAAAAAGTATCAAGGAGAGGCAGAGCTAGAATGTATGTTTTTAAATAAGTTGCATTCAGGTAACAAATATAGATATAGAGCTTTGCAATAGTATATGCTCAGTAAATGTGATGATTAAATAAGTGGATGAGGACATTTTAATTGAGAATGAGACTGCCTAAGAAACTGATTTCCACTGCATCTCCAGATTTTAGGGTGTGGCTTCCTTCCCTGGCAGCCTCACTGTAAAGATGCCTCTTGGTGTCTCTGGACTTAATTGGGTCTGGGAGAGGCCTCTGGGTTTGGTCTTTGACAGGACTTGCTTGAGAACTAGAGGAACTCTTTGGAGGATGGTGCTTTCTGAGACAACTCTTTCTGCTACAGAATCCTTGAGGGAGCTAGAAGGGAGACAAGATCACTTTTAGGAAGCATGGCCCACACTGTCCTGTGGCCATCTGACTGCATGCACCAGCAGACATTCCACAGATACCACTCAGGACACTTTTGCCCCACAGATGCCTCAGCATGAGAAGGAGGAGGGTGGGAGAGGAGCAGAACCAAGGAAGGATTAACATTGTCTGGGGAGTGAAAAGGGTCTGCACCTGACGTAGTAACGCGCCCTCATCTTGCCCCCTCTGCTGTGGCAGTGCTTTCATTCCATCTGAATCCTTAGGGTGTGAATTTGGAATCAAGGATAAACTCTATAGTTTCTTGTCCAAAAAAATGGAGTGGTGAGGAAGCTAAGCAATGGAATTCATCCCAGGGCCATTCTGAGACAGCTTTCCCGGTCCCCTTCCTCTCTTCTACCCAGCCATAGTGACATCCTCCTATAATAGAAATGGCTTCCTTGAGCTCCTGGGGTTACATAGTGAGAAGGCAAATCAAGCTGTGAGTAAACAAAACAACCTGATTTGCCAATTTTTAGCTTTTCTTTTTAACTTGATAGCTGCCTGAAGCCTGGGTGTGGCACCTCCTGCAAAGCTCAATGGAGTAAACTGACAAAGGTTATATTAGTTTAGCACCTCCCCACTACAGAGTTGTTTGTAATCCCCTTTCAATTCAAACTCCTCTCATCAGTTTAACACACCAAAATAAAGAGGGATATATATTTTTAAAGAAAATGAGAAGAAGCAAGCCTGCTGATACGATCTTTGTCCCAATTCAGATTCGTCATTAGGGTTTTATTCCTAAACTGGTCTTTTCATTGAGGTCTCTTGGTAAGGCACCTGTGCATAGCCCTGAAAATTTTTTAGATGCCTCCAGATGCTCCCTAAATATTGGTCCTTGCATATTACCTCCTAAGAATACTGCCTAACTATCCCCTAATCACAGCATGAGCTTGCAAATCAAATCATTCCAGAATGAGTGTGAAGGATGTAACCAGGTACCTTAATCTTCTCAAAACAAAAACCGATCTCTACAAAGGGAAATAAAAGGAGAGATAATGGCTCAACCAATTTCACTTGAGTATATATCAATGTGTCTGGATTTTTCTGCCTTTAATCTTCCAAATGTTCTCTGACCACATTCTTATGATTTTCTTCCTTCCACATTTGCCATCTTTTTTAAAGTGCTTCCTTTTCCTCAAATGTGAACAGTAGAACCTTCCCCAGACCATTTCCCACACTCCCTGTACTTCCCCCCCCCCAGTATACCTGTTCCTAAGTGGATCATATTTATGCAAGTAGTTTCTTTTAGCTACAGAATCTATTATCTTCCAGTCCCACATGCTTTCTTAGTAGTGCTCTTGGTTTCTGCTACCCTCATTTCCCAAATTGATTTATTCATCTCTGATGGGACTATCATTATCCACTCCACCCCTCAATCTTAATGACCAGTTCTGACAGGAATTGCTTACCAGCTTTGAACCAAGAAACCAAGACCATCAGTGTCCAGCTGGAGACATGATTATTTTTTCCATTATAACATTTCCCTTCATTCTTCTTCCCCTTCCAGCAATCTCCTTAGAGAACCACATATATTTACTAAGTGCTACTTACTTGACAGGCACTGTGCTAGATAAATATTAGAGTTCCTTGCCCTTGAGGAGTTCACATAGAACCATCCGGTATTTCTTTAATCGTTTATTATAATGAGTAAGAAAAATAAGAGGGAAATTACAGCTTTACAGAGTATACACAGGAATCAGTGTAGAGTAGCCTTTCCCAGGCATCATTGAAATGCAGCTGCTGTTCTGTGCCTCCTCTGGCAGCCACATTCTTAGCCCCCTGCCATTGCCCTACCCAAATTACTTTTGCCCATATGCTTTGAGTAAACTGGCCACACTTGTCTTCTTAGGATAATCATGATAGTACCTTATATTTGAATAACATTAAAATTCTCAAAGTCCTTTTACATACATGATCTCTGGTTTAAGAAATGTTTCATCTTACTGGGGTTTTCCCACTAAAACAACAGTGTGTAGGCTGTATCTTTCCTCCCTTCCTTCCTTCCTCCCTTCCTCCTTCCTTCCTTTTATTTATTTATTTGGTTATTTATTTTGCCTTCTAATCAGGCTTATGGGTCTCCCAGAGGGAAAGCCCCAATGATTCACTACAGTCACTTCTTACCAGCTCTTAGACTATGAAGAAGAGTTTTCTGTTGGGTCCAACAGCCAAGCAATGCAATCATTAGTCAGCCCTGGGACTTATCAGGACTATCCTGCCTCCTGGCCTCAGAAAATCCAATTTTCTGTTTTTATTTTTCTCCCTGAAACCCAAATTTATATTCCCTTTTAAACATATTTTAAGCATACTATCTCAAACCAGTCTGGGCTGATTCTTATGTGACGGCAGATTTCCTTGCCTATTTCTATTCAGCGCCCAGCTGGCTTCATACCATCTAAGCCATGATGGATTCCCCATATAGATCCTTGCCTTGGCATGCGCATTTACCTCTTCCTGGAATGCTTTTTCCCCCCTCCTTATCCACGGGGGTAACTCCCACTTATATTTCAAAATTTAACTCAAGCAACACCTTTTTTTTTAATCCCACACTTATACCCCTACACACGCACATACATTGCATGCTCAGACTGAGTGAAGTTCCGTTTGTCTTTCTACCAACAGTTAAGTGCCTGATTTGTACCTAACACATAGTAGGCTGAACTCAGCAACTATCTGTAGAATCAACAAACAAGTAAGTCGTGATAACTATGGTGTAATAAGGGTATTAAATAGGGCTGAATCTATGCTTTGGGACCCCAGAACAGAGAACAAGGAGTGACTTGTCATCTTGCTGAAAAGCTCTGCTTTGCTAAGTGCAATCTCACCAGCCAGTCACTGATGGTGTGCTATTCCTTAACGGTTGCTCTGCTTTTGTGGGAAGCCAGCACTATAGCTTTTCATGAAGACTCATCCCAGGTCCCCAGAGGCTAAAGATCATACTGTAATTTTGTCCTCCTGTATATTAGAGCTGTGTGGGTTTTCAGTAAATATTAAACAGAAGGACCTCCCTCACATCTCATTCTCTTGAGCTGAGTGCAGGAAGGCAGCTTTACTCATTCTTCAGCCCTTTTGCTCCTTGGAAACCCCTAAAGAGCCCTATGCAGTTGGGATGACTATACCTTCCTAGGCTGCTGACTAAACATAGGCAAATGGAGGAGGACAGAGAGGTACCAGGTGGACACCTTCAGGGTCTATAGACATGAATACTAAAAGTAGTCTGTAGGCTACTGCCAGGCAACAGAATGACTGACTAGGAGCAGGCTGCAAGAGCACTGTGGTGAGGCACTGGATTCCTAAAGCAACACCTGGTCACTGGAGAACAGCCAGACCATTTTGGGCTTGAATTTCCTCAAAGCCCCAGCAGAAGGTAAGGGGACTGTTTTTGATGGTTTTTGTTTAAAGTCTCAAGAGAGATGTTAATGCGCATAGTGAGCTTAAGATCTGCAATATTATGTGCATTCTGCATTTTAAGACCCTGGTTCTGCTTGTATTTTAATACCCTTGTGGCTTGTCACCTTCTATGTTAGGTATATGGCTTTCTTTGAAGCTTTCAGACAGTCTTTCAGACACATGCTTCCTGGAACCAATTGTCAAACACCTTGAAATTTTCTCCTTATCTGCAGATGCTGCTTATGCTAAATGTTTCCAGCCAAAACCCAGCCCTGACCAAGCCTGAGAGCTTCCTACATAGATAGCCCTTAGGGCAGCTGTCCTCCTGTGGGCCAGGCCACAATGCTCCTGGATACAGTGCAAATGCAGGGGACCATTAAGTTTGGTAGTATGAGTCTCTTTTTTTCTTACTGTGGTTGTGGACACTAAATTCCAAAAATCCTGTAGCTCTCTCTTATTGTCAAAGAAATATGTAGAACTACTCTATGGTTACCTGTTCTCATCCCTGCTATCCCTGACTCACCAGTTAGGGTCCACCTCTGGGGAAGCAGAATAGATAAGATAAGCTGGTGACTTCAGTTTTTAGAACTGAGTTTTGAAGATTTGGTCTAATCAGTCCCTCTGGCCAACTCTGAGGAAGAGAATGGCTACTGATACCATAATCTCAATTAAACTCATGTTGCCCAGTCTTCTCTGCAACATTAATTCAACAAAGATTTATAGAACACATGCTCCACAGAAGGCAAAAGGAACCATCTAGATTTTTCTCCCTCTTGGCCTCAGTGAAAAACTAAGATTCCTTTTTCCACTTGCCCAACCCACTACCCCAACTCAGAGGTGTCCTTTGCCATGTCCCTGTTTAGGGAAGCCATCATAACCTCCAAACAATTACTTTAAGTTGCTTTTGAGCCTTTTCCAAACAGCTGCCATTCCCATATCAAGAATCAGGTGAAAGCAAGTCAGTAGCATGCCAAATGTGGAGATTTCTGCCTGTTAGGAGGATTGCTCCCCGGGCTCATCACAACTATGAATCTTTATGGAGAGCTTTGGAAGAAAAACCCCCTAGCTGCCTTCCTCTTCCTTATTTCTCCACCAGCTCTGGCTATGGAACAACCCCCTCCTCCTCCTACTGTCACTACTTTGCCCTTATAAACAATCCCACTGCGGTTGTAAGCATGTGCTCTGCAGAGGATGGGTGTGTCTTGCACACATACATTCCAAGCTGCCCACATATGTCTTACTGCCTGACAAATACATCTAGACAGACTTCTCTTAGCCAGAGAAAGATTCTGGTTGTCATCTATTTTCATTTCCTCCAGATTAAATAGTCAGACCGCCCTATTTTGTCTTCTACCTTCTTGTCCCTCTGTCATTCGCACCACCTGCTCCTGTTCCCTGAGTTTTTTTCCAGGCCTTCCCTAGATACCAGATACTCTGACAGTCACATCATTATTGGAACAATGTCATTTTATCCCTCTTTTATCCTTGTTAGGGAGGCAGAAAACCCCAGTTATACTTACCAGCCAAAGAAGTAATCATTAGGTATAATTTATGGGATCTTTGCAACTTGATTTCCTTTTAACTCACTCTTCCTCCTAGGACTTCTTCCAGCACAGGCAAGGCCAAGGTTTTCTCACCAGGAATTCGTTTTTACCCATTGCTAATCACTACCACTTGTTTTTCTAGAAATTAGAGCTGATTTTGTTAATTACTCAAACACTGAAGGTACACATCTTGGATATTTCAATACATTTTTGTTTTTAATCAAGGTGTCTTTTACATACAGGTTTGAGCCTCTCCATTAAGCATTAAGGATTTTAGCCTCAGCTCCGTAGCCTAATTTTGTTGCATGCTCACAGACTATCTCAGAATTAAAGCCATGTCAATTCAAAATGACTTGGTGTCTTGTTTGGGTTTTAATGGTTTCTTTTTAATGCTTCTGCTTTGCATTATCTGCACTATGGGCCTAGAAAATTGAACCATCTCAGGTAAAATGAATAGCAGTTCTCTGAGATACTGTGGTCAGGACTGGAAAGTGCTCGTTTACTTGTTTTTATGTTTGTTATTTTTGCTGTTGGATGTCATCTTCAGTCTTCATTGAAATTCCTTTAAGGATAAACCCCAAACCATTGCAATGTCACACTAATCAATTGAGATAGCTTAATAGTAATTCTTGTTATTCTTACAGAGAATAATGGTTGTACCAGGACTACATTTGTGAGTTATCTGTGGTTTGTTTGCTGATACACTTTTAATGAGTTGATTCATTTACAGAGTAACCCTCCTCATTGGCTGGTCTTAGTTCAGAACTCTTGTTACTTTGTCTGAAAAAGCCAATAAGAACCAAATGTGTACCATTGATTTTCGTCCAGTGAATCAATCTTGAAAAGTGAATTTCATATGATTATTCCAGGTTTCCAAATAAGTGTTTTTTGACTCTTTTATTTCATCCCATACCTTCTTTCTGATAAATATAAATGTTATGACTGCTTCTTAAACTTCTGATAAATCTTCTGGCAGGGGCTTCCCCAAACTATTTAGAGAGCTAGTACCTTTTGTGTATCACCAAGAGCCAAGAAGATACTATAAAGCTCTGCTGTGTTATAGTCTATATTACAAAGGTGAGGGAGGTTAATGTCTTTTAATATTTGTTTTCCAAACAACTATATAATTGATTGTCCTTTTTAAATCCACTCATTCCTCTCCCTCTTCCAGGAGTTTCTTATAGACACCTTCTACCTGCCCAGGATCCAGCTAGTTCACCATTTAAGAATCATTGCTTCAGACTTTGGATTCTTGTTGAGCTTGTTTCCACCTTTAAATGATTATAAACAATGCTCCAATAAATATTATTTTAAATATAGACACAGCTCAGAGTATCAGCTTTTCATATAGAGTAGGGTTTTCTTCAGTCAAAAGTATATTAGTAGCTGTCCGTCTCTGCTAGACCTTCCAACCACAGATTCTTAAGACAAACTTGAGAATTCTGTTCTTATATCACTTCAGCCAAAAGGGAAAGTTGCCTTATACCACAATGTTGTCCGTGTCTTTTATAAGTAACCATCTTTAAATCAAAATACAAAAGTATAGTTTTCTAATCAAAAATGTAAAATAATCCTAAGGCTCTGTTTTTCAAATTGCAAGTCAAAATCCATTAGGAAGTCTTGAAATCATTTTAGAGAGTCACTATCAAGATCATTTTTTTTTTATTTGTTTATTTTTTTACAGAGACAGAGAATGAGTCAGAGAGAGGGATAGACAGGGACAGACAGGAACGAAGAGAGATGAGAAGCATCAACCATGAGTTTTTCGTTGCACATTGCGACACCTTAGTTGTTCATTGATTGCTTTTTCATATGTGCCTTGACCACAGGCCTTCAGCAGACCTAGTAACCCCTTGCTGGAGCTAGTGACCTTGGGTTCAAGCTGGTGGACTTTTTGCTTTAACCAGATGAGCCCGCACTCAAGCTGGCGACCTCGGGGTCTCAAACCTGGGTCCTTGGCATCCCAGTCCAGTGCTCTAGCCACTGCGCCACCGCCTGGCCAGGCTATCAGGATCATTTTAATAAAATAGGATAGAAAAGATAGAAAGTCTCAGGGAGAATCATATCTAATAAAAGTAGGATTGTTTCACAAAACTTTGGGTTCAGTTACAGATCTATGAACATGTGTTTATAACCATGTGTGTACAAGGTCACATCGTGAACTATATTTCTTACTATGGGCCACAGTCAAAAAATTTGAAAAACATACCACAAAAGGTTTCTGAGGAAAACATTGTAGCCTTGGAAATAATAATTGATCATAAGGAAAGTCCTCAGTGAAGGGTGGTGTCAGTTTTGCATTCTCCTTTTTGGTGTGGTCTGCATATTTCTGTTCCTCTCACTGCATGTTGGAGACTTGCTTTCCTACCTAGCCACAGAGCACAGACAGCTGTGGGCTTTGTCATGTGGCAGTGTCAGGGAAATATAGGCCCTGCCTCTTCAAGAATCCCCTGGGTTCATAGCCCCAAACAAAAGCTCTAACATACACACACCCTTCTCTCCACCCCAAGCCCCAAACCAAACCGACCAAGGCTGGATATCTTCATTAAGTTACATAAATTTTTTTTTTTTCAGAGACAGAGAGAGAGTCTGAGAGAGGGATAGACAGGGACGGAGAAATGAGAAGCATCAATCATCAGTTTTTCGTTGCGCATTGCAACACCTTAGTTGTTCATTGATTGCTTTCTCATTGCACCTTGACTGCAGACCTTTCGCAGATTGAGTAACCCCTTGCTCAAGCCAGCGACCTTGGGTCCAAGCTGGTGAGCTTTTGCTCAAACCAGATGAGCCCACGCTCAAGCTGGCGACCTCGGGGTCTCGAACCTGGGTCTTCGACATCCCAGTCCGACGCTCTATCCACTGCGTCAACCGCCTGGTCAGGCAAGTTACATGGACTTTTTAAAGGATATAAAGAACATGAAGATTTTATTTACTTATTTATTTTCTTTTCCAAGTGAGAGGAGGAGAGAGAGAGAGACAGACTCCTACCTGCACCTTGACTGTGATTACCTGGCAAACCTGCCTGGGGCCAATACTCTGCCTATCTGGGGCCATGCTCGCAACTGAGCTATTTTTAGTGCCTGAGGCAGAGGCTCCATGGAGCCATCCTCAGAGCCCCTGGGATGCACTGGAACCAATAGAGCCATGGAAGAAAAGAAGAGGAGGGAGGAGGGGTGGAGAGGCAGATGGTCACTTCCCCTGTGTGCCCGGACCAGGAATCAAACCCAGGACATCCACACACTGGGCCAATGCTCTACCACCGAGCTAACCAGCCAGGGCCAGAACATGAGCATTTTAAATGCTTAAGACTACATACTCCAAACATACTCATTAATACAGTCATCCCTCACCATATCACGGTTCACTTTTCACAATCTCACTGTAACACAGATTTTTAAATTGTATAAATATATATCTAATTTTGTATCACAGATTTTTCGCTATATTGCGGGATTTTACAATATATAACTATATATTTATTATTTTAATAATTTTGTGGTAAAATAAGAAAAATAAGTGTGGGAAAGGTTAATAACAGGGTGGGAAAGGTTTATAAAGCCTTAAAATATATAAATAATAAAATAAATATAAGGTTGCTACTTCGTAGATTTTCGCCTATCACGTGGTGGGGGGCTGGGAGGGGGCAGGGACGGTCTGGAACCTAACCCTGCGATAGACGAGGGACTGTAGACAAAGAACTGAAGCTGAAAGCAGTAAAACAACATGCCTGGGTCACAGAACAGCAGATCCAGAACCAACATAAGTCACCAAGTTGCGAATTCTGAATTTTTAAAATTATATTAATGTGTAATATAAGAAAATTTAAAAATCCAGATTAACAAAAAGATGAAAAACATATATGTATTCTTTCTTTCAAAAATTAGATCATAACAGAGCATTTAAAAAAAATTTTTTTTATTGATTTTAGAGAGAGAGAAAGGGGAGAGAGGGGAGGGAGGGAAAGAGCGTCAACTTGTTCCACTTAGCTGTTCCATTTTAGTTGTACACTCATTGGTTGCTTCTCATATGTGCCCTGACCAGGGTCAAACTAGCAACCTCAGCACACTGGGCCAATACTCTATACACTGTGCCACCCAGCCAGGGCCAACATAAGCATTTTTGTAACTTGCTTTTTTCACTAATATGTTCATATATTTTGAACATTTTTCTACATCAATAAATGTACTTTTACTTCAATATTTTTCATATAGTTCACTTTTTCATTGTACCATAATTTGACCATTCCCCTATTGTCCAATATTTGTTTGCAATTGGGGAAAAAGGATTTTTAAATTACAATTTATTAATTGTACACTGGGCATGTATACCTTAAATGATTTCCTGAATTTGGCCCCGGCTGGTTGGCTTCGCGGTGGAGAGTCGGCCTGGCGTGTGGAAGTTCCGGGTTCAATTCCTGGTCAGGGCACACAGGATAAGTGACCATCTGCTTCTCTGCCCCTCCCTCTCCTGCAGCCATGGCTCAAATGGTTTCAAGCAAAGTTGGCCCGGAGCGCTGAGGATGGCTCCATGGCCTTGCCTCAGGCCCTGAAGTAGCTCAATTTTGCTCAGCCCAGCCGGCCAGATCATCGCCTGGTAAGGGCTTGCTAGGTGGTCATGGTCAGTCGGGGCACATGCAGGAATCTGACTCTACCTCCCTGTCTCTCAATAAAAAAATAAAAAAAAGATAAATGATTTCCTGAATTTGATCAATAAATCTCCTTTGCCACCACCCTGTAAAACGCAGTTACTCGTTCAAAGAAACATTTCTTAGGCATATACTTTAATTTTATGAACAAATTTTACATATAGGAATAAGGGATCTTCTCTTTTCAGTCAGTTTTTAAATTTAAAAATATGGATTGAGTACTTTTGGTAACAACTGATGGTAGGGCAAGCACCCAGGCAGGGTAGGAATTTGTATCACCTTCGTACATACAAGAATTATTTCTGGAAAGAAAATATGGCTGTCATCAGATATTATGTACATTAAGAATTTCTTAAAAAATCAAAAGGACTTCTCCACAATTAATTAATTGGGAAATGTTTATTAAGTGTCTATTCTCTTCCAGACACATTGCTAGGCAGTGGAGACAGGCACTGTGCAGTGTAAAAACAATCTATAGGGGAAATGGACATTGATCAGATAATCATCCTCTTGAATATGTAATGACAAAGATAAGTGCTCTAGAGCAGAAGAGCATGGTGCTGTGAATACTCCGACCTGGAGTCAACAGTGGCTGGGGAGTCAGCAGTGATGAAGAGGCACTAGACAGGTGAAAAGAAATGTTCAAAATTCCAAAAAAAAAATAGAGGGAGCATGGCAAATAAAGAAGGCCAGTGGGGTTGGAACACAGAGTAAGGAAGAGAGGCCAGACCAAGCAGAGCCTCACAGGTCATGATAGACAGAGGCAGATTAAGGTCGGTTGAGGCCCTGAGCGCAGAAGAAAATATTGGGCCCCTTACGTTAGAAAAAAGTGTAAAGTTGGGGTTTTGTGGGACCTTCAGAAGTCAGGGCCCAGGGCACACACCTGGTGCGCCCACCGTTAAATCCACCTCTGATGATAGACTAATTTGGAGGACTTTATCCTGAAAATTATAGAAAGCCATTGAAAAGTTTTAAGCAGGGGCTAACATAACACCTAAATGTCCCAGAGACATCCTTAATTCAACATGCACGAAAATCCAATTTCATTGTTCCTCTTTCTTATTTTCTAGTTTCTGTAAATAGCACTACTGTTCTAGTTAGTTGATTTCAAACTGCCCTCTCAGTAAGTCAGACAGAGGGGTAGGGGGAGGTAAAAGAGGGTAAAGGGGAAATAAATGGTGACAGAAGGAGACTTGACTTTGGGTGGTAAACACACAATACAGTATACAGATGTACTATAGAATTGTACACTTGAAACCTATGTAATTTTGTCACCCCAATAAATTCAATAAAAATTATTTGAGAAAAATAGGTCAGACAGAGAAAGACTGAATGAAATACTGTATAATCTCACTTATATGTGGGAAATGAGGGGTGGAAGAAATGGAGAGATATTGGTCAAAGGGTAGAAGTGTTCAGTTATAAGATGAATAAGTTCCAGGATCTAAGGTATAGCATGGTGACTATAGTTAGCAATATTGTATTGTATACTTGAAAGTTGCTTTAAGAGTAGAGCTTTAATGTTCTCACCATAACAACACTATGTTAATTATGTGAGGTAAAGGATGTGCTAACTAACCTTATTGTGGTATTTCACAATGTATATACATGTATCAAATCATCGCATTTTACACCTTAAATGTATATGTTATATGTCACATAAAGCTGGGGAAAACTATATAAAACTGCCCTCTCCCTCTCTACCTTTGACCAATCACTTATTTCTAAATTTCTCTAATTCTGTTTCCATGGTATCAAATAGACTCCGTCATCATCATTCCTGTTGCCATCATTTCAGTTTAAACTCTCTACATCTTACCTGGACTGATACAGTAGCCTTCTAATTCACCTTAACCTTTCCTCCTACCCTCCGTCACCCTTTCCCCCAAACAAACAGAGGGTAACTTCATACCCATCCTTCAAGGTCCACTTTGACTCCCAGTAGTGTAGGCTCACCTTCCTTTGAGTACTTCCAGCACTTTGTCTTGCTCTTTGAATTCTGATATTAAGTAGCTTGAGTGGTAAGACTCTGTTCTCCTGTCCTATTTCCTATTGTGAGTGGTCAGTGCCTTGCACATAATACTGTTCAATAAGCCTTGATTATAATGGATTGAAAGCAGGACTAAAATGGACTCTCTCTGCTCTACTTTCCATAGAACAGACATTCCCTGGCTGAATTCCACTAATACCCCTCAGGGTAGGAAACAGCAAACAGCTTTGCAATACCCCTCACTTCCTAATGCTATGCCCTGCAGAGGAAGAGTGGGGATGATGTTACTTTTTAACCTATAAAGGACATGGACCTTTCTTGAACAGTTCAGAAAATCAAAGCAGAAAAATGTGGGAGTGATATTAATGAAGACTTAAAAATTTTGAGAAGCACCTTAGAGCTTGAATGGGCCAGTCATCTGTTTTGGGGTCTGCTGATAGATAGATTCATTAAGAGGCATAGCTACTAATTAGAGGAGCAAGGGAGTATTTGTGACCTTGACAGGGATAAGGATAGGGTTTCCTGACTGCCTATTCAGGAGTCCTCTAAAAATAGGACTTTGTTTACTCTGACTCAAAAAGTAGACATTTGATGTGGATTATCCTTAGATGGATTGTGCACAGCACTTATTTGAGAAGCTTTTCTTCAATCAGAAGTCTAAAATATGTTGCTGTAGTCTTGCTTTAAACCCTGGGTCATCTTGGGGCAGAGGAGAGGGTTGGGCTCTGAGGCCTCCAACTATCTCAAAGTAGCAGAGGCCTGGGACCTCTGGACCCAATTGGCTTTAGGACAGGAAGGAAGGTCAAAATGCCATTTCACATTTGTAGAGTGCTTTCCAGACACTATAAACCCTTGAACTAATGTTATCTTCATGATAGCCCTACGAAGTGCACTGAGCAGATAGCTTTCATTTCCTAGATGGGAAAACCAAAGTCACAAGCCAGTTAGAAATAGAACCAAGGTCTTCTGACTTCTTAAAAATTGTTCTCTCCACTCTACCACTACTGAGTTCCAGAAAAAGAGAAGCTGTTTAACAGCACTTGAACTTAGGTAAGTACTTGAAACTGACTGGTTCAACATGATCAACCACTGGATGAGTCTAGGCCCCTCTGCTTTTTATTCACAGAGCCATGGGGGTGTTGATGTCCAAACGGCAGACAGTAGAGCAGGTGCAGAAGGTGAGCCTGGCTGTGTCTGCCTTCAAGGATGGGCTACGGGACAGGCCTTCCATCCGACGCACAGGTGAACTTCCGGGGTCCCACGATGGCACTGTAGAGAGCTCTGTCCAGGAGGTGCAGGAGGAGAAAGCAGAGGCAAGTACCCCAGTGCTACAAGAGAGCAACATCAACCGTGCAGCCTGGGAAAGGCTCCGAGACGGGCGTGGAGTGGAGCCTGAGGAGTTTGACAGGAACTATCGTTTTACACCCCCTGCCTTCATCCGCCCCACCCGGAAGCTGGATGATGACAAGCCTCCAGATATCTGCTTGGAGCCCAGAGAGCTTGTGAGTGTCCAGTTAGGGCAGATTCCTCAAGTTTTAGATCTTCTGAGGATCAGGGAGCAGGACAGGATATGGTTAAAGTGAGACTCAAAACCAGAAAGATGGAGTTGACTCCACAACAAATTTTGAGTTTCTTCCACAAAAATTAAAATGGTATATTCTGGATTAGTCTTAGTGAAAGACTTGAGGCAGTAGGTGACAAGGAATGATACCATGGCAGGTCTGCCAGCCTGCCCACCTAAGGGATAGTACTCCCTGGAGGGACCATTTGGATATTTGTGCAGTGGGGGCAGTTAGGGGAGGTCATAATAAGTGTGAGAATTGCTACTGGTGTTTGGTGCCAAGAAAACCAGGATACTAAGTGTCCTGCAATGCCTGGGACAATCTTTCACAACAGATTATTCTTTCTAAAACTGATACTAGTATTCTTATTCAGAAACATGGTTGCAGAGGCCTGAGCAGATGGAGGAGCCTGCTGGTTCTTGTCTTCCAGAGAGACAAGATAGGAGATTCTTCCTTAACACTAGCTTCAGTTTGAGTTGTTTCTCTAGGCTGCTCTGGGGAGACTCAGTCCTATGTCAGTAGCTCTGTGCTTAGTGGCCAGAGGACCTTGCTGCCTGTACTTACACATCCCTGTTCATTCCTGCCATCTTTCCCCAGGTTGACAATGATGAGATGTGTGATGTCTGTGAGGTCTGGACAGCAGAGAGCCTCTTCCCATGCAGGGTCTGCACCAGGGTTTTTCATGATGGCTGCCTGCGTCGCATGGGCTACATCCAAGGAGAGAGTGCAGTAGAGGTGACTGAGATGGCACACACAGAAACCGGCTGGAGCTGCCACTATTGTGTGAGTCTGGATCTGTAGGGACAGTGTTGCTGCTGTACCGCAGAGGACATGGCACTTTTCCTGAAGGCCCAGTCTTAGAACACTGGTTTCTAGGCAGTGTCCTAAAGAGTTTTTCAATAGTAGTTATAAGTGTCCTAGAGCTAAGACAGGATTTCTCAATCCTAGTACTATTAACATTTTGTTGTGTATTAATTCTTTGTTGTGGGGTTGTGTGCATTGTAGGATTTTTAGCAACATCACTAGCCTCTAGCCCCCATCTAAACACTGATGATTCTCAAATGTGTGTATAGACTTAAATTTTCTGTCTCTTGGACTTATATTCATCTTTATGTTTCACATGTATTTTGTATTCAGTATGCCCCCAAGTGAACTTATCTTTCTCCCAAAACCTGGGGTTTTTTTTGTTGTTGTTGTTGTTTTGTATTTTTCTGAAGCTGGAAACGGGGAGAGATAGTCAGACTCCCGCATGCGCCCGACAGGGATCCACCCGGCACGCCCACCAGGGGCGATGCTCTGCCCACCAGGGGGCGATGCTCTGCCCCTTCGGGGCGTCGCTCTGTTGCGACCAGAGCCACTCTAGTGCCTGGGGCAGAGGCCAAGGAGCCATCCCCAGCGCCTGGGCCATCTTTGCTCCAATGGAGCCTCGCTGCAGGAGGGGAAGAGAGAGACAGAGAGGAAGGAGAGGGGGAGGGGTGGAGAAGCAGATGGGTGCTTCTCCTGTGTGCCCCAGCCGGGAATCGAACCCGGGACTTCTGCACGCCAGGCCGATGCTCTACCACTGAGCCAACCGGCCAGGGCCAAAACCTGTTTTTCCTCCATTTCTTACCTCTGTGAATACTACCTTGCCCCACCCCCAGTTACCAACCCCAATTCATTTCTCTCTTACATCCCTCACATCTAGTAAGTCAACAGGTCCTATTGATTCTACCTTCTAATATATCTCTCAAATCTCTCCCCTCTTCTCTTTTCTCACATCTTAGTTTAGTCACTCATCTTTTCTTATCTATACTATCGAAACAGCCACCAGATTTCCCCCTCTAATCGATTTTCCACACAGCAGTCAAAGATCTCACCATGGTACGCCACACTTAAAAACCCTTCAGTGACTCCTCTTTGCTCTCAGAATAAAAACTCAATTTAAGGGGCTCAGTAAAAGGGCATCTGAGGCACTTCCCAGTCAGACGTCTGCCTGCCTCCCCACCCTTTTATCCTTCCTTCTTGCTTTCCCCACACATACTCTATGCTCCAACCACAGTGAACATCTCAGTGTTACACAACATTGTGCCCAGAGTATACTAAATGCTCAGAAGTGTTTATTGAAAGAATAGTTTGAGTTCTTTATGAAATCCACAAATGAATATTCATGAAACATCTGTTCTTTGCTGATATTTTAGGGGGAAAATATCCTACTTGTAAGAATCTTTGATATTTTAAAGACTGTAAGATGATAAATTAATGTTAACAAATTAACATATCAGTGCTTTTTTGAAATTAAAACTTCTATGGCACCACACACAAAAAAAACTCATTTGATTTTAGAAACTTTGTCATAATAGCATCTCTTTCAAAACTACTCTGGAATAAATTAAAGTGATACAACCCACTAGGAACAGAGTTACAATTAAAATTATTTTAAACTAAAGTACTCTTTGAGCATAGTCTAACACAGAAGCCAAAACTATAAAATGGGTAAAGATGGAGCCACTCTGGTTGATGGAGCCAGGGAGTCACAACCCTACCCCTTAATAGCCCCCTTTCTCCCTTGCAGCAGCTTCCTAATGCACTTTTAAGGGAGCCCTAGGGTATCTCAGAAAATGATTTTAAACCCACTATTTTAGTATAGGGGACTTTAGTACAAGGGCTGGAATGAGAATACCTGGGTTGTGGGGAAGATTCTGCTCCATGGTTGAGCAACTCTAAGCAAGTCCTTTCCCTTTTCTGGGTCTTCAGTCTCCTTGACTGTGAGTGAGAGGCTAGGATCAGAGGATTTCAGAATTGCCTTTCATTTGAAATACTAGTTCCATTTCTCGTGATCTTGGCCTTTCTCTCTTAGGGGCCTATGTGGCCACTGACTCAGCTCTTCTCGTTTTTTTGTTTGTTTGTTTTCAGGACAACCTCAACTTGCTGCTTACTGAAGAGGAAATGTACAGCCTCACAGAGACCTTTCAGCAGTGTAAAGTCATCCCAGGTAAGGCTGGATGGTGCTGCTGGATGGAGGGGGCCAGACGGATTTCCCCATCATACTTTCTAGGGTGAAAGAAGTATCCTGGAATTGGGGGCTAGCTGGTAAATAAGTCCCTACTCCCAAATTGGTGGCCAGCAGGGGCACCCACACCCAGCCACAGCCTGAGCTATCCTGGTTATGGGAGACAAAGAATCTACAAGAGCTGGGGGTATAAGGGCTCTGCAGGGTACCCTAGAGGTGGGTGGAGGAACCCCACAGGCTGAGGAAGGAGTGAGCATGGCTAGCATGTGGTGTGCCTCCCCATAGATTGCTCCCTGACGCGGGAGGACTTCCTGCGCTACCGCCACCAAGCAGCAAAGCAGGGGGACAGTGACAGGGTTCTAAGTGAGGAGCAAGAGGAACAGGCAGCCCGCCAGTTTGCAGCCCTGGACCCTAGTCATCGAGGACACATAGAGTGGTCTGACTTCTTGTCCCATGAGTCCCTCCTACTTCTGCAGAAACTGCGTCCCCAGGTAAGGGCCAGCTGGGATGAGTTGTCTATGGGATACTGGGTGATAGACATCTGGGAAGAATGTTAGGGAGAGTGGGGGGAGCTCTGGGTAGTCTCTGAGCAGGGGCCAGAAAAGGGCTCAGGTTTCACTCAGGGACAGGTGACCCAGGGCCTAGGCTGAGGAAACTGCCCAAGGAAGATTGAGTTGCGCTGGATTCCACTGCAAATGTTGGTGCAACGAGAAAGGCTCTGGGCAGCTTCAAAGGGAGGTTGCAGAAGTGGTAATGGAGGTAGAATTCTCTGTGACTTGCCAGTTTACAAAGTGTTTCTACGTCCAAGTTCTTAACTTGTCTCTTCTTCCCCAGAACTCTCTGCTAAGGCTTCTGACAGTCAAGGAGCGGGAGCGAGCTCGAGCTACCTTCCTGGCCTGGGGCAGCGGGAGCACCATCAGTGAGACAGAGTGCCGCCGTGCACAGCACTCTTGGTTCTGCAAACACTTCCCAGAGGGTCCTTCCTCCAGTGTCAGGTCCGCTCCCTACAAGTCCCTGCCCTCACTGATGTACCCTCTTCCTTTTCCCATGCCAAATGGCCCTAAATATGAAAGGTACCTCCTGGTTTCTCCTGCCAACAGCCAGGAGAGGATCCTTGTTTGCATTAGACAGAGGACACTGACTCCTTTTGGCTGAGGTATAGGGCAGCCTTTACTCCAACTCTAAGCTTTACCCCATGTCAGAAAACTTAGACATGCACAACTAGAGCCATGGGTTCACAAGGGCTTGGGAGGAGCCAGGCCTTTCATTGTCCCACTCCTAACTACATGTCCTTGTGCCCAACAGCATCAGCCATGTGGGTCCCATAGCAGACAGCAGTCCAGCCAGCAGCAGCAAGAGTCAGGACAAGGCCCTGCTGCCCGCAGAGCATGAATCCAGGTGAGTAGGATCTCCTCACCTGCTGTCTGCTCCCCTGACCCCCCCCCAAACACACACAAATAAGAGAGGACATTACCCATTGCTCCCTCGAAAAAGCAAGTGTCCACCCCAGAAACTAGGCTCCAAGGGTGTATGTACACTTGACCCCAGATCCATAGGGCCAGCCAGCTGGTCCGTCAGCTTGGAAATAGAGTGGCCATAACAATGTCAGGCACAGTCCAGAGCTTCCCTGAGTTTTGTCCAATTCAAGCCATGCTGACACCAGGATAAGGTCTCATGAGCCCTTGGGCTCTGCAACCAGCCTCACAAACATGTTCTTTGATTCCGCTCCAGATCTGTGGACTGGCCTACCTTCCTGCGGGAGAATGTCATCTACATCTTGGCTGCTCGCCCAAACAGTGCAGCCATTCACCTGAAACCCCCAGGATAGCGTGGAGAAGAGAAGCTCAATTCGGGGACAGTAGCGTTCTCTCCTTCTCCTTTCTCCCTTTCCCCCACCAACCTCTGATACTGAGACTTATAAGGATGGAGCACTGCCAGCATCTCAATTTGTCACCAAGCTTTATGGCACTGAAATCACCATCACAACAGAGGCAGTAAATGCACTGCCACAGGGAGAAGCCCTGGGAGCCGTGGCAGGACCCAGTCCTGGACACACACACCTCCACCTTCACACAATAGACTAGACTCGCCTCTGCACATGCATATGCATGCACACTCACACACATACACACCTACATGTCCATGCCTTCAGAGACCTGGTTATTTTGGTTTAATATGGACCAGAGTTCCTTCATTAAGCCACTGGTAGAGATTAGAGGCTCTCGACTCACCCCATTCTATTGGCCAGTTCCAATTTGATTAGATAAGACCCTGGCCAAGTGATTCTTAATAAGGGGGCATATCAGACTCAAATGCTGTCCTGGGGATGATGACAGCCTCCATTTTGTCTATTGAAAACCCCTTCTGTGGTGAGCCACTGTTCTGGTAGGTGTATGCTATGTTCTTCAGGTGTGTCGGGGTGGAAAAATGGCTAAAAACCACCACTTCCCTTTAGCCCATTATTTATTTAAATCCCAATTTGTGGTAACAGAGAAGGTAACTAGTCTGTGCAATCCTAATTATAAAAGGGGGCGGCAGTCCTTCCCAGGGACCCAGAAGTCTAGGAACCTCTCAGGTCATTCAAGTCCAAAAGTCTTTTTGAAGAACAGTCAAAAACCAAGGTTAGCCATCCTGGCCCTTGTTTTCCGATGCAAGCTCATGGCCCAGAGCCCAAGGGGCCTGAATGGAACAAGTATGATGGCAGGAATCAAAGCCCTCTGTGTTAGATGTTTCATCCAAGTCAGCTACCACAAAGACCTAAAGCCTGAGCTCCAGTGAGGACAAGTTCTAGATGGAAGAGAAGACAAGGTTCATGCTTTTCTGCCCTTCCAGCTCAACTTCACTGTATACCTAGAAAAGTATGCCATTGTAAGGAGAACAGAGCCAGCCTCTTCCATAGCACAAGAAAGAGCAGCTCCAGAGAAGCCCCAAGCAGGGACTCCTTTCATCCACCTTGACCATGAAGATAAGAGGCTGGACCTAGGAAGATTTGTATCTCAGCTCTCTTAAGCAGTTAACATCCCAGCAAAGCCTCACAGGAGAGTTTTCCCTTCTCCCCATTGCTGAGATATGGCCTGAGCTGCTACTTCCTCCCACTATTCACCACGTGTTCTTCCCACCAGGCTAAGGCCCTGGGCCTAGAATGGGAGAGCATTGAGGACAAGCAGAAGCTGCCACAGACCATCAAGGCCTGGCCTCTAAGCCCCAGCTATTCTTCCTGAATTCTCATCAGTGCATTTTGTGGGTCAGCCCTGGCCTTTGGGTTCAGGTTTCTGTTTCCAACCTAATGACTTAGGTTTAGCCCAATCTAACTACCACAAGTTATTTGAGAGGGGGTTGGCTCAGTCATGCAGAAGCTAACATATCCCCATTGCTCAAGTAACTTGTACTAAATTGGTTGTTAACAGAAGAAGCAGCATATAGCTTAGTGTTGAGATGCTCAGAGGGAGGGGTATCTGCAACCAGAAGTGGGGTATATGGTCTCCTGCAGAAACTGCCTGACCTGGAAGCAGGGTGAGAAGCCTCTGAGTTTGGGTTATTTAGGTCTGAAATGAAATAGAGGACAAATCTGGGTTCATGTATATGACCCTGAACTTTTCAAACCCCATAGCTTTTTTGTAAATATTCCTTAGCCATACTCTCAGGACTGATCAGTAGGAGGAGAAGTCATTATTCAGTCCAACCCAAAAGAAAAAAGAGAGAGAAGGAGAAAGCACATGACTCTTGGGCCCAAGGACTGCATCTTAAGCAGCCAGGCCTGAGAAGATTAAAGCACATTAAGCACAGGGCCTCTTGCTTACTATCCTGGCAAACCACTTTCTACATCAGTGGCCCTAGGCTCCTTGATCTCACAGACAGGGCATTTTGATTAAAGACAAGCTCTGGAGTTTGAGAGCTGAACAGCTTTTTTTCTCCTGCCTCATCATCAGTCACAAGGACTAGAAGTCCACCTTCTCATTTCCTGACTTCACAGATCAAGGTGATGCCTATGTCTCTGGAGCTGCAGCTTCTAGTTTTCTGTGGGTGAGTGGTGAAAGACCATGGGCCAGATCAGGCTAGTTGGATCCCAGGAACTGGCAAAGCAGGCCTCAGAGTTCTTCCACAATAGAATCAGGCCCCTTTGGCATCACCTCGCCCTATTTCAGGACAGCCAGCTTCCTTGGTAGGGGTATGCTGCAGAGGGCCCAGGGGGACACTGCCCCCAGCCAAGGATAGAGTCCCCAGTCCACATGAGTCCTAGGAAGCAGAAGAGCAGAGAAAAGCAACCAGCTTCTTCTCTATAGGCATCTTAACTTCTTACCAGAGGAGAGTTCCATTGCTTTCTGTCTGTGATCTCCATTTGCAGTGGCCTAATCCATGGAGTCCTTCAGTATGTATGGAGACATTCAAACTTTTATAAACCTAGTGAACTCAATTCTCTTTCCTTTTCAAACCTTTCCATCACTGTGACTCTGAAATTCTTGCCAAGCACAGAAATTAGCGTATGACTCTAATAAGGGTAGGAGAAAATGTTTCAGTCTTTTCTTGGCTGCCGAAAACTGAGATCAGTGCTTTTCCCAAGCACCACCCATCCCATCCCCAAATGAGAGGCTGTTTTCCACCCAGCAGTCCTCTTCCCCATGCTCAAATTTGAGTACAGGGGCATCTGGATGACACAGAGAAGCTGCAGCAACAGAGGGTCAGCCGAGGCAGTGGCTGTGGCCATGTGGCCTCTCCAAGTCTGCTCCATGGCTTCCTCTCCTAAGACCAGCCTTCCCCAGCAGATGCAGGCTCTGCACTTTTGAGCAGCAGCCCTTTTGGAGCAGTTCCCTCACTCCTAGGTACTGACCCACTCAAGTGCTCTTCTTCCTTTGAGGACAGCCAAAGCCATGAGCACATTGCCTCTTCCTGCCCTCAGCCCAAGTGACTAGGGCTGCAGGGCTGACACTGGCCTTTCTGGCCCTGGTGCTCCCTGTGGGATGTCACCCTGGCCTTGTTTGAGTGGCCAAATCTGGGTTTCCCCCATTCCTATCACCAACATGGGAAACACAGAATCAAACTGCCTGGGAAGAGGGCACCTCACTGGGAGGTAAGCCCAGGATTGTGCCTAGGCCTCTTAGCCCAAAGCACAACCTCAACCATGTGTGTCTCACAGCTTTAGTAAGAGTGGTGCCAGGAAGTCCTAAAGCCAAGAGGGAAGCTCAGCAAAGACTTTCTGGCAGGGCTAGCCATGACTACCCCAGAGCCATGAGTAACCTCCAGGTAGGACTGGTAGCAGGCTCTAGTGACCCTGCAAGCATGTTCCCTTCTACCCAGCAGAGTAAAGGGAGATATATACTTGGCACTAAAAGACAGAACCACCCTGATGCCAGAATTTCAGGACATCCTGGCAGCACCTGTAACCATAACCCCCTTTTTACCCCTCTATTACAGTGGAATAAAATTGCTACTTTCTCCATGCCACTTAGTTTGGATTTTCTCAGGATCTCCCTCTGGGCCCCTGCCTGCAGCCCACAACAGAGATCTATCTCCCTGAGTGAGGGATATTAATGTATCATGCCTGTTTCCAACAGCTCAGCCCGGAGTGGGGTGGGACTGGGCATTTTCCTGCTGTTGCTTTCCTGCTGCCACTGCTTTTGGTAACCCTGAAAGGAAAAACAAAAAACCAGGTTACAGAATTTCCACGAGAACCAACTAGCACTAAGGAAAACCTTCTTCCCTCTGGGCCACATACCCTGATGACCCAGATCATGGAGAGGGTATCAGGTCTGGTCTGGGCCAGGGACTAAGAAGTCCAGTCACAGTATGTATAAAATGGGTTGATGTAACCACAGATGTGAACAAGGTATAAGTAGCAAAGCCTTTCCATATCTATGGGGAAACACAGGCCTTCAAGTTTACCCTCCTTTAAGAGATGGCCTATGCTCTGTGTCCCAGCCAAAGTCAGGCTTGGGGGGGGGGGGGGGGGGCGGGGTCTGAGAGCTCTCACATAACAATGAAGGATCCAGTGCCCTGTGGTCCCTCGTGCCCTTCTTATGTGCTTTTCTGAGGAAGGTAACTTGACAGTAAGCTTAGGGGAACATCCCCAAGCCCTGTCCTCCCATCATTATAGCTGCATGCTCCTCCCTATGGCTCAGCCTTTACTCAAGAAGGAGCTGATGCTCCCAGAGGCTGGGCACAGTGGAAATCATAATAAAGAAATTGTGATGCTATTTCAGCTTCCCGTTTCCTGTTGTTGGGACATCTGGCACGTTTCTGTGTGATTTTATGTCATTGGCAAATTCCTGAGTCTGGGTCTAAGACAGGAGCAGCTGTGGCCTCCAAGAACACAATACATTGCAGCTCTCTTTCTAGAGCTTTCCTGGTACTGACCTTCCCAAGAATCAAGTGATGGGTGGGGATGGGAGGAGGCAGGAGTCCCATCACCAACTCAGAGGGGATATGAGGCACTGAAGAGGCCAGAGTTTTTGGAGACATTGAAGAAGTAAAGCCTCTAAGCCTGTCTGCTATGTATTGCCCCACCCTCCCCACGAAGGGCCCTTTTTAGACGCCTTTCCCAGTTCCTGCTGAGCTACAAAGTTGAGAAGGTAATTGGTTGTTTTCTCCTGCTCTTCTGGGCTGTACTTGGTCTGAGTGTGTCCTATCCATTTTTGCTAGTTTTAATGTGACATTTAATGTAATATAATAGGATTGAGTAAACTACAATCTGGAGAAGCTTTTGGATGACCATAGAATCTCCACTCATCCCTTTACCTGGTAAGAACAGGAAGTGCTTTGCATAAAGTAATTAATCTTCAAAATAACCTTATGAGATTTATATACAGATGAGAAAAGTGAGGAACAGAGAGGCTGAAAGTTTCACACAGCTAGAAAGCAGGGGAACCAGGTAATCTGGCTTCAGTACCTATATTCTTTTTTTTTTTTTTTTTTTTTTTTTTTTTCATTTTTCTGAAGCTGGAAACAGGGAGAGACAGTCAGACAGACTCCCGCATGCGCCCGACCGGGATCCACCCGGCACGCCCACCAGGGGCGATGCTCTGCCCACCAGGGGGCGATGCTCTGCCCATCCTGGGCGTCGCCATGTTGCGACCAGAGCCACTCTAGCGCCTGGGGCAGAGGCCACAGAGCCATCCCCAGCGCCCGGGCCATCTTTGCTCCAATGGAGCCTTGGCTGCGAGAGGGGAAGAGATAGAGAGGGAAAGCGCGGCAGAGGGGTGGAGAAGCAAATGGGCGCTTCTCCTGTGTGCCCTGGCCGGGAATCGAATCCGGGTCCTCCGCACGCTAGGCCGACGCTCTACCGCTGAGCCAACCGGCCAGGGCTAGTACCTATATTCTTAATCCACCCACAGTTCCAGGCATAGGTGGGAGTACAGCCAATGGCCTCTGTCTAAAGTACACTTCTAGGAAATGGCTACTGGGTGGTCTAGCACCTCCCCTTTCCACCTTCTTGGAACAGACATACACAGGTAGTCAGGCCTATAACCATGTCACAGGATTTCTTACCAGCTGCACAGCTCACCCCATTCACTTGCAGGGCTCCCATACCTCACCTCCCTGGAGTTTCTCCATGGAAGTCCATCAGGCTCAGGATAGCTTAGTAACATCCTACAGGTCCCTTCTCTGTCTCTAGGCACAGTGAAACCAAGCATTGGGACAGAAAAAGAGGTATAAAAGCTGGGCCTCTGTAGACACTAATAACAGATTTCCCCACCTCAGTCCAGCAGTCCTGACTGGAACTTTAGACCCTTTCAGAACTGTTCTTCCTACCAATTGCCACTTGTTTCTGGGGCTGGATGGAGCCTTGGTTCCATGTGTTCTGCCCACCCTGTCCTGCTTTGGCTTAAGTGTACTCCTCTTTATCTCTAGGGAAAGTCATTCCCCCAAAGGTAACAGCAGCTGCTAATTTGCTAAACATGGAGTAGTGTGTTCTCTGTCCCATCCCACCCAAAGGGTTATTTGAAGTTGAACCTTGCTGATTCTGTTCCTCGGCTGTAAAAATTTAGAAAATAGTCCCTTTTCTGTCTGCCTCCTAGGCTGATAGTTGAGTGAGAACAGAATAACTTTGATAAGAGAAAAGAGCTGAGTGAGCAGCTTGGATTTCTGGCCCCATCTGAAGGCTGTGTGTATATCCTCTTCCACCCACCCACGTAACTCCCAGGCCTAGCCGGGGCACTGCCAATGGCCTCTGTCCACAGTGCTGAAGTCACAGCCAAGTCAGTTGGGAATCTTCAGTCCCTCTTTTTTTTGTTTTGTTTTGTACTGTAGTATACTACTAATTTACTCATATATACATTCACCTTACAATCTTATATTTTAACATTTATCAAAAACAAAAATATTGAATACTTGATAAATTTGTATGTCACCCTTACACAGGGGCCATGCTAATTTATCTTCTCTGTGTTGTTTCAATCTTAGTACATGTGCTGCCAAGGTGAGCACTTAAGTCCCTCCTTGCCCCACCTTTACATAAGCATCAAGAACAGAGATTTCCAAGTTCAAGGACTGCTCTGAAACTCAGAAAGTATTACCAAAATGTTTATTTTATTTCATTTATTTTGAGTATCTTTGTTTTAAAAGCAAATATAACACTCCTTTCAAAATCATTAACAGGTACAAATGTACAAGATGTGATTTAGCAGCTCAGAGAAAAAATAGGTTGCAGTCTTCACTTGGTATGGTTAAACAGTATGAGGTGACTACCCAAAATCTGGTGGAACATGAGGCTACATAAAACGAAATTCAGAGTCAGAGGAGGGAGCAGGCTGGCTCATTTGTACACTGCACGGGCATGCCAAGAAAAATCCAAAAGCTAAATCAGGCTCCACAAAGTGAAACCCAGCCAGGGGAACATGGTCTTAGTGTCTGCAACAGAACAAACCAGAAGAGAAATCCATGAAGGCCTGGTGTTCACCCTGGAGAGGAGCAGACTTGAGAGGATGCAGAGGCTGATACCTGGTAGATGGTACCTACAAGGTCTATGTGACCTCAAGCACAGAGCTAAGACCAAAGGTGGAGTAGAGGCAGATTCCTGCTTAATAAGACTAAAAGGTAACTGGATACCAGGGAAGGTATGAAGCTGTATAAACATATGACAGAAGTATTGAGTTGGGGAAGGAGGATGCCTTACTAAGTATCCAATCCTCTTGAGACCTATGATGCCAATAAGTGGTTAAGGACCTTTTGGTGAGTTCCCAGTCCTGAGCCCAGCTGAGCTGTATAGGGAGATCCATGATTGTACAAATACACATGACCACCAAAGCATCACCATCACTGGGTTAGGAACTTTATTTAGTTTGACCTTTCAGAACAACTGTTGTGTCTGCAGCTGTGGGTCCTGATCTGAGAGAAAAGATCCAAGGTCTCAATACTCTGATGTCCCCTTTCTGGGTGGGCTCTAAGAAGCTTCTCTAGAACCTGATGTTGCACGCCCTCTGCTGGTCATTCCTAGCACTGTCCTCTCACCCCAAGGCAAGAAATGACCCTCTTTGTATCAAGATGAGGGTTCATCCATGTCTAAGAGGAGGGCTTAAGCTGAGTCTGGGTTTGGGGAACTGTCTGGTTTAGGAATAAGACTAAGATCAGTGTCTCATGCTGAGGCCAAAGTTGGGACTCAGCATGGGACTGAAGTCTGGGCTCAAGTGTCAGCATGAAATATTTATCCACCCATTAAATTTAATCTCTAAATAACGAGAAATATGTATCCAGGTGAGATGCTGACTCAGGAAGAAATCAGTATGCATCTAGTGTAATGGGGTCAATGTAGCATTCCTATACTAGATGGAAGCATCAGGTAATAAGCACCAGCCATGGGAGAACTCAAGGAGAGATATTGTCAGAGAAGTATAAGGTATGGGGGACAGAATGAGGTAGTCACTAATTTCTAAGGGCCTCCCAACCTTAAAGATGGTGGTAATGGGCAGGCTAGAGAAGGCAGCCCTTTCTCCTCAGAAGGCAGATTTCAGTATTCTTCATCCAGCTTCCTGTTAAAGTCCTCCACCATCCCTAGTACTGTCACATACAAATCACAAATGCAATTTGGGGACAGAAGAGGTCAAAGGGCTGGTCTTGTCACTGCAGAGAGCTGGTAGCTGTGGAGGTAAGTCTTCCTTTCCCCCAGGATTCTGTTTCTACTGGCAACAGTGCCTGGCAAACTCCCACACCAAGATCTTAGCAACCGTGGGAGCCCCTGGCAACTGCTGCCATGGTGACAAGACAAGGAACTGAGAATGGGCTGAAGGGGAGCATTTCCTTTGAAGCCTTCGGGATAAGTGCAAAATGGGGGGGCTCCCTTTCATACACAGTCTGCTAGGGAACATGTGCTCCTGTCTAAACACCTCCTCCCTGGCACCCACCCCTACTTGTGCCCCCAGGTTCCGGTTCCTTCAGGGTGAGGAAATGAGGGACACCTAGGATTATGATGTCTCCATGGGGAGGGAGCGTGAGGGGGTGTTTGAACTGACATGATCACAGATGCATGCATACACTGGCAGACCCAATGTCAGTGTGTCAAGAGCCATGATGCCACACTTCATCCACTCTTTTGTCATGTAGACACAGGCCTGCACAGTCATTTAATTACACATGTACACTAAAACAAAATCATACACCTACGGCAAATAACAGAATCAGACACACTACCACACAAAAATAATTACACAGATACACTTACAAATTACATTACAAATAAAACAGTACAAATAGCTCTCAATCAGACTCAAGCATTTACACATGCACTCACATACCCAGATATCTATGAACATTCAAAGTAACTTAATTTTGTGAGCATTAACTATATGCCAACCTCAGAACTAGATGTATTACATGTTACTTTAATTAACCCTCACAACAACCCTATGAGGTACTGTTGCTGTCTATCCCCATTTTACAAAAAAGGAAATGAGGCACAGATGTGGCAAGTAACCTTACAAGATCGACAGTCTACCTCCAGAGCCTGCATTCTTCTACCCTATGCTTCACCCTGATTCCTCACACACACCTTACACCCAGGGCCAGAGGCGGATTAAGGTTGGTTGAGGCCCTGGACGCAGAGGAAAATATTGGGCCCCTTAAAAAAAAAGCAAGAGCCTGACCAGGCAATGGCGCAGTGGACTGAGCATCGGACTGGGATGCGGAGGACCCAGGTTCGAGATGCCGAGGTCGCCAGCTTGAGCTCATCTGGTTTGAGCAAAGCTCACCAGCTTGGACCCAAGGTCGCTGGCTTGAGCAAGGGGTTACTCAGTCTGCTGAAGGCCCGCGGTCAAGGCACATATGAGAAAGCAATCAATGAACAACTAAGGTGTCACAACAAAAAACTGATGATTAATGCTTCTCATCTCTCCCCGTTCCTGTCTATCTGTCCCTATCTATCCCTCTCTCTGACTCTCTCTCTGTCTCTGTAAAAAAAGAGAGAGAGAGAGAGAGACAAGGAAAATAAAAATACATGTTAACCATATTTTTAAATAAATAAAAAATACTATGTACTATTAATGTTAAAATTGGACATATGAAACCAAACTTGGTGTCATTAGAAAAAAGTGTAAAATTGGGATTTTGTGGAGCCCTTCAGAAGTTGGGGCCCAGGGCACACACCTGGTGTGCCTGCTGTTAAATCCGCTTTTGCCCAGGACAATGGGACAGAGGACAGCAATAGCGAACATAGCGAAGAAAGCCCATCTCACCAACACCAGAAGGAACAGCCTTGCACCCTCAAAGTTCTAAGTCTACACTTTAGCACTTGCAGGGACCAGGTTAAGGGCCAGTGACTAAATTTTCTGCCTCACTGTTGGCAAAGGCAAGGTTGGAGGAGGCAAAATACACAACTGTAATAGGAGGAAGCAGAGCCACCCACTAATCAGGCCCCAATGAGTCTGGAGAAAGGGCAGTGAGAGCCCCCAGATCTAAGGAGTCAGTACCAGTCTTGGGCTTCCTTATCCGACTTTGCCCATCTCCACTATTCCATTACTTCATCACCCCACTTCCCCGCCCTTCTTCATTCTTCTGCACCCCATCTCTTTCCCATCCTTTTGCTGCTCACTCCATCTCCCCTCTCTTCTATTCCTTGCTTCCCACTTCCCCTTCTCATCTTCTCCCCTCCTTATCCCCTATCTCCCCTCCTCTTCTCAGCCCCTTTATCTCATCTTTCCTCCCTCCTCTCCTCATCCCCCAAACCCCACCTCATCTCCATCCTCCTCTTACCCAACTTCCTTTCCTTCCTTCACATCCCACACTCCTTTACACCTGGGATCCCCATAGTGAGTACTAGAAAGAGGACAGGTAGTAGAGCCTATGCAGTCCTGACTTCAGGACCCCTAGGCCTCTCTCCTGCTCTGCTCTGTAGCCTAAGTACTGATGCTCTCTCTACAAGCCTCAGTCTCCAGCTCTATCCAGTTTGTATGACCTCACGGAGGTACAAACTTTATCTGAAAAAAACGTCAAAGAGAGGTAAATGAGAGCTTCTGTCCTAGTCCTCAAATCCTCCAAGAATTCATTCCCCGTATTCACCCCGAGGTTACCCCCACCCCACCCCCAGTTCCCTTTAGCACAGATGGGCCTGGGAGACAGTGACGTGGGCGCCAGGCACCGTGTCTGCTCAAGCGTCGGCTTCCGCTGCTGGTGACCGCCTCCGCAGCCTTGCCTGCTCTGAACAGCGGGGACACTGGGTTGAGATTTAATAGGGAGTGGGGGTGGGGTGGGACTGAGATGGGAGATTCTGCTGGTATTAAGAAATGAGATCATGTGGACCTGAGATGAAGGATTAAATGGGGGACCTAGCATAGGAGAGATCACGAGAGCAGAAAGGATTAAAAATACGATAAGCCAAAAGATCTTGGGGTAAAGCCTGAAGATTATATGGGGCCAAGAAGAGGGAAAAGTAAAGGCGGGGGGGGCTAAAATGAGGAAAGTTAAAGGGTAAGTCGGATGAAAGAGTATAGAGAGAACTTTAACGGGGATTGTGGGGGTTGCTGAAAAGGGGGAACTGAGATGTGGAGATTATACAGAGAATGAAAAGGGGACTCAGAACAGATCTCACGGAGGAGTCAAACAGGGGGAGAACTAGCAGGTTACAAAGGAGAAAGTAAAAGGACACTTAAACTCTCCATGTCTACCCCGGCCTGTTTTGAAATTGTTAGGTCACGTCAGGTCACCTCTGGATCAAGGTAAGGTAAAAGTAAATCAGGTCAGGTCAAAATCAGTTCACAGTTCGACAGAATACAGGTTAAGAAGGGGTGACCTTTTGACCCTAGTCCAGACACCACACCTCCCAGAGTGCACTATTTTCTCCCCTACCATCCTAAATGATGAGGCGAAAGAATGCCCAGAGTCACCGCCAACTGGTAGGCGCAGTTTTCCTTTAAGGCTACCTTTGACACTGCACGAGTTCCAGAAGGTTCTCCCGGGATTCCAGCGGTGGCCAGTACGTCCCACCTTCCCAAACCGGAGATTGGACTAATAGAGTTGCGCACCCCACCTCCCAGCTCGAGTCTGAGTCCCACAGACCAACCAATAAAATCAAAGGGCGCATAGAGTTGCCGCCCTCTGCCCCTTTCACCAATGACACGACAAGTTAGCGAAGAGGTGTGGTTGACTGATCCCAGAGTGTACCAATCAGACCCCCACCAATCATTGCCAGGAATGTGTGCGCGTGTGGCCAAGTGACAGGGGTGGAGAATGGGCGGCTATCACTAAGCCACTCGTAGAAAACTATCCAATTACAACAGAGATTGAGCTGAGTGACGGGAAGACAGCGCAATGGGCAGCACGAAGGCGGAGTCGTGGGGGCGGGTCCCCGGGCCCGCTGTCTGAGACCGGCGGGCAGGCGACTCCTGTCCTGAGTGGAGGCGTCGGAGCCGGAGCCCGGGGAGGGGGCAGCGGCTATCTGACGGACCGCGGAGGCGCCCGCAGCTCCTCACCGGTGAGGGCGCCGAGCTAGGATTCGGGGGTCCTGGGATTGTGGGCGTCGCGAAGCCAGGGGTCCTGGCGTCAGGGGTTGGGACACGGAGGGCCCGTGGGCTCTTCTGCCAAAGGGGTGCGGGGACTCAGTTTCTGCAAGGTGCTCCTTGTCCGCGATCCTCTTACGCTGGGGGCAGCCAGCGTCTGAGCCGGGGAGGGTCGGGCCGGGTTGGATTAGGTTCCGCGGGGCGGAGGCGTTTCTGAGCTGGCCCAGCCAGCCAGCACCGGTGACATCACCGACCACCCTCCCCCGCCCGAACCCCCTCCTCTCTCTTCTCTTTCTCTCCTCGCCGCGCCTTTTGTCCCGGCAGGTCTCAGCTCTGCCCCGCCCCTCCCCGCCCATCTATGAGGGAGGAGACTCCCCATCAATGACTTCATTGAGTAGGTTCTTGGGGATTGGGGTCGGGTCCTCCCGGGAAAGAGAAGCGAGAAGAACACAGTGCATCTCAGGCCCTTACAGACAATCACACCTGTCACAAGGTACACACGCTGCCACTCACAGCACACGCTTGCACTGCCAGCCTCACTGTCACACTGTCATACAGCTGTTCACAACCAGACATTCCTGCACCTGAGAACAAGTGACCGCTGGACCCTATCCCTTCACTTCTACACCTGGGGATCAGGTCCAGCTCCTGCTGCACCGGACAGGCCTTGCTGGGCAAGTGCCTCAGAACCTGAGGAGGTGACTTCCAGAGCTGCAGCTTTCCAAGCAGGCTCCAGTGGAGCGATCAGAGGTGAGGGGCTGGGCTGGGCATGTTTAAGCGCACAGTGCTCTCCTGCCCATCCCCAGCAGCATCCCCACTACAGGCTCGAGGAGCTTTCCGGAGCTTCCCACACTTCTGGGGAGAAGACTTCTTAGCCAGCTTGATGTTTAAAATTCAGCTGGAGCCCTTAAAACTTCGAGCGTGGACGCTGAATGGGTTTGTAAAGTTTCGGTAAGTCCCACCGGAGAATGGCACTCATACCCATATCAAGTCAAATTCTCCATGTCACATCCCCCTCCATTGCCTACTTGCTTCCTCCATCTCATCTTCATCTCATCCCCATCTCATCCCCATTACATATAAGAGCCTCCTACCTCGCCTCTACATTTGAATGAAGTGTACCTTTACCATTCATCTCCTATACCAAACCCTTCAGGCATCCACCCCTTTTCCACAAACATCTCCAGGATTTTAACTCTCTACATCTCTCTCTCTCTCTCTCTCTCTCTCTCTCAACACACTAGTAACCCATTTTTTTTTCCTCAGCCATTTCCACTTGTCATCCCTCATCCCCCTCCATCAGTCCTTCATTTTCCGTATCAACCATCTCCCTGCCCTATACCAGTCCCCCTTGACATTTCTCCTCGCTTTTTATTCCTGCCTCTGCATTAACATCCTCTTCATTCTTCATTAAAGGCAGTGCCATGCCTTGGGTATCCTTTGTCATTCCAACATGTGGCTTGTGGGTAGGGAGAGGGAGGGAAGAAAGAAGGAAGGAAAAGGTGATTCCTGAAAGAGATTGCCCTGTGTCTGTGGAGGCAAGAGAATTATAGGTCTAGAACAGCTAGCAGCCAGCAGGTGGGGGCCAGGGAGAAAGCTGGCCAGATGAAGAGGTAATGCAGGGACAGCAAGAGAAAGGTGAAGAATTGGCAAGTCTTTCATTTGCCCTCTGCCTAGAAGCTGCTGTAGTTCTCTGGAGGCACCCTGTTGGTATGCTAGGATTCCTTCCCATTCCCAGGGGGAAGAAGGTGTGGGCTGAGGCAGAGATGGCAGACCACCCCCAGCTCCCTCTCAGACAGCTTTTACTGCTGCTTCCGAAAATGGCTGCCCTCCCCCACATGCTCTTTCTTCTCTGCCTCCTCCAACCCCAGCCTCCCCCATCAAGCGTGACATGCTTGTAGGGGAAGAAGGGGAGTACTGACCTTTTGGGTGCTTTCTTTTTGTCAGAGTGAGGTGACTCCCAGAACCATGAGTCAACCCAGCCACCTGCAACAGGCTTTGTGGGAGCAGGAGCTAGGGCCATTGTCCCTACCTAACTGGAGCCTTCAGGCCTCCTCCTACCAATTACAGCCCTCATTCCTGCCAGGAAACCTATACCCCTCGCTGAAGAAGTCACAGGCAGAAAAGCAGGTCTCAGCTGTGGCTGCCAGCCCAGGACATTGCTAGAAAGACTCTGGTTCTCTGGGCTTTAGCAGGAGTTGGCCAAATCTCTCAGAAGGGCTGGAGAATGTCTTCTGGCCATTCTCCCAAATAACTCTAGATACAGGAAAGTCCCCTCCCCTTCATATTCACCAGAGTCATTGGTGAAGGGAGATTAGCATGGAAGAATTAAAGCCTTATGTTTCTCCCTCACATAACAAAAGCCCCTGTATCCAACTTAGAAGGGACTACCAGAGGAGTGTGGGCCTGGCACTGGGACTGATCCTAAACCACTGGACAGATGAGAGGGAGGAATTGGTAGGGAAGGTTTTAAGGAAATGGTAGTTAGTGCCCATTTGTCTCCTAACAACTAAGGTTTAAAAAGGCCCTACTGCCAGGATGTTTTTGTTCACTAACATTGATGCTTAGGTGGCACAGACATGTCTTCACACACAGTTTTATGTGTAGACACTGGGAAATGAGTAAAAGGAACTGTTGCCCTGGTTGAGGGAAGGACAGTGTCATCCTGCTACTAATGAGGGAGTTAGAAACTGCAGTTTCTAAAGGCTGTGAGTCATCCTCTGATGTGAGTCACACGTGAGGCTTAGCATAGTTTGGGGATCTGGGGGCAGGGAGGCTGGGGTCTCCAGTGGCCAAGAGGACTCCAGGCACCCATACCCTGACTCAGCCTGGCTGGCCAGGACAGCTGACTGAAGACCTAGGCCTGTCCCCAGTCCTAGGCCACTGCCCCAGCTGCCCTTAGCCTGGGCACCATGCCTGAGGCATGGCATAGGAGACCATGATGCCCAGGTGACCTCACCCCCTACATTGATCTTCGCCAGCTTCTGTGTGTGGATCTGTCAGTTCATGGTGCCACCTCACTGAGAAGGGCCTTTGAAGGGTCCTCAGTCTGGCCCGAGATCGTGGGCCTTAGCCTAGCTCCACAAAGTGGGCCACAGCCCCCAGCTTCCTGCTGGGAAAACCCAGGAACTGAGGAGAGAATCACAGAATCCTAGAATGTCAGAGCTGGAAGAGATCATCTAGTCCAAACCTTTCATTTTACTGATGGGGAGACAGAGGCCCACAGGAAAGGCATGACCTGTTTTAAGTCACACAGTGACTTTTAGGGATTGCAGGATCATCAGGAGCAGGGCTGGGGCAGAAGGGAATAGAGACATCAAGGACTGGCCCTGGATTTCTTTCAGAAACAAGGAGACCAGTGCCGGTCCAGTGGCTGTGATGGGAAAGGATTATTACAAGATTCTTGGGATCCCATCGGGAGCCAACGAGGATGAGATCAAGAAAGCCTATCGAAAGATGGCTTTGAAGTACCACCCAGACAAGAACAAAGAACCCAACGCTGAGGAGAAGTTTAAGGAAATTGCAGAGGCCTATGATGTGCTGAGTGACCCTAAGAAACGGGGCCTGTATGACCAGTATGGGGAAGAAGGTAAGAGAGCAGTGCTCCAGCATGATATTGGACCACTGTCCTTATTTGGGGTCCTGGGGGTCCCAGTTCTCATAGCAGGGAACTGAAGACTGAGAGGGGGTAAGGAAGGCAAGTGTTCCTAACACTGACACCCAGAGGAGAGGAGAGACAGCCCATTCCCCGGCCTTGGCTTGCCTAATTCTCCCCACCTCTCTCTGCCCCTTGCCCTGCTTAAGTTCAGGCCGCAGAGAGGTCTGAAGCTAGACCCAGAGGCCTTCCCCCTCCGGTTTTTTCCTCTCAGCCTTATTAGTCCTTCCTGAAGTCCCCACTGCTTCATTGGCTGATGGGGAAGGCTAGGGAAAGGGAGTGTGTGGCTCTCTGAGGACAGAGTATTTACATTCATCAGCATAAAAGTTTGACCCATAAGCCACCTGGGAATTAACCACTGGAGCACTGAGTTAGAGAGATGGTTGTTCCCTTCTCTGCCCCCTCCCTGCCCACTTCAGGCCATCTGAACAGAGTTGGAACTTTGCCTCCCAGGGGAAGTGGCAGGGATCCAAGGGTGTAAGGGAAACTGCTGCTGGCATCTTGCCCCCTCACTGGGGTAGCTGGTGGCCATGCACAGGGTGGCAGGAAAGGCCCAAATAAAGCCTCTGAGAGGGCGGCCCCTCCCAGCACATCCCACGGGCATGATGTAGCTGCTAATTCTGGGCCTACCCCTCAGGGCCGCCTGCTACCCGCCAGCCACAGGCACCTGTCAGGCTATATTAAGAGACATAGTCACAGCTGAGGACTCTCCTTCCCAGGAGAAACTGTCCTTCCTCCCTAACTGTATCCACCTTTCTTTCACATTCTCCTCCTTATTCTCCCCACTCTAGCCTCAAATTAGATAGGCTAACCATATGCACTGTACCTGATGCAGAGTAGGCACTCAAAGGAGTTTTCTTTTCCTCTCCTCCTTCTTGCTTTGTGTTCCATGACATTACCCTCTGTGCACCCAGTCCTCCCGGCTCCCTCTTCTGATTTTCCATGCCACTAGTTCCTTCCATTTTCCCCTGCTCACCTACTAAACTTGCCAACTCCCAGAGACACCAGGCGTCTCCTGGGATCCCCACTCTTCTCTCAGCTAAGATTTTTCCCCCCTCTGGGATGGAGGAATGGAAGTAGAGGTGGGAAGGGAGGGAAGCTGTGCAGACAGTGTGCCACCATGTGACCTGTCTAGGAATTGCACTTATTCCTCCACTTGGCCTCACCTTTGTTTAGGAAGGTGGGAGCTGAGAGAGAGCTACCTGGAAACTTCCCCTTCCTTAAGGACCAAGCCTAAGTGAAGGGCAAAGCTTCGTCCTTAGGCCCAGACACTGGGTTCTAATGTACATCTACATCCCAAGAGGTCTCCCAAGGATGCAGCACAACTTTAAGGGGCCATCCAGAGCCTGAGGAGGGAAAAACAGCCTTGGAAATGTGGGTTATATTTCTTTCAGCCCTGCCTCCTCCCCAACAACCAGACAGAACAGTTGTGTACATAGAATCTGTGCTCAGCCCTGGCTGGGGACAAGTTGTTCCCAGCTTGAAATGGGGGTGGCAGTGGTACAGCAGGAATCCCTACAGAGAAATTACCCCTTCCTGTCGTCATCAGTCCAACCTCCCTCTCTCACTGAGCTCTGCCAAGCTTCCTGAACTCACCTGATCATCAGACCTCAACAGAAGGGAAGAACAGCCCCTGAGTCTGAAGGAAAGGGTGAAAGGCAGCTGCCAGGAGTCTCTGAACTGTCTGCCACTTGGCCCCTCTAATGAAATCCCAATCTGCCAGAGGCTAATTTAGACTGAGGCTTGAAATTCTAGGTAAAAGGCCTCAAAGAGAAGAGTCCCTTCCTCTAGCTTGGGCCCCACCCTAAGCCTACATATTCTAGATCTAGATCTCAGGGTTAACCCCCCGCCCCACTCCTTCCTATGCCCCCTACTATCCCATCAGCACCACTGTCACCCCGCCGTTAAGGCTGCCTCCAGGAATCTGGGCCCCTTAGATAGGACCTGACGCCAGTGTGAGCAACTGGGGTCACCACCCACAACGTGCCAGCTCATTCATGCATTTTGGCTGCTCTGACATTAAGTATGAGGCGTAGGGCTTGGTGTTATATAACTCCAGGGAGCTCCATCCCCATTGTAATGTAGGTCTGTCTACTGTGTGAATGGTGCCCCCTGGAGTTGTGTAACACTATGAGCCCTGGATGTGGGAACAAAGCATTTAAAAACTTTTTCTAGAGAAGTAGCTCCTCATCTCCAAGCTAGTGAGCTTTCCTGCTTTTGGGGGCCCTCTTTATTTCCCATTTGGTCAGAAGTCAGGGAAAGAAGAAACTGCTAGAAGCAGAGCTTCCTCTTGAGCTGTATCCCCACCTTATTTGGGACAGATCACTACTAGAGCCCTGTGTGGTCAAATTTTATCCAATTGCCTCTTTCCCTGTGTGTCTTTGGAGATAAACATTTCAGAGCCAGATATGATGTGTAATGTGACGCCAGGGCAGCCACTCAAAGCATGTGAGAGGTATTTGGGTCCTCAGTACATGGGAGAGATTATAGGACTGGAACTCACATCCTCAGAGACTTTTAGTCTTAGCTTTTCCACCTATTGGGTGACTCAGTTTCTTTGAACCTCAATATATGCTTTATTAAACATATAATTAAGAGTAAAAATAATCTTGCCAGGGAGTTTTCTCACTGTACCAGGCCAGCCCTCTCTCTTGGAGTTAAAGGTTTCTTCTTTTCTAGGCCCATGAGTTGGGAGCTAGAGGGCAAGGAGAGGAGACTGGGGTGGGGCCCCGACCAGCCACACTGTCCCTAACTTCTCCTCCCTCCAGGCCTGAAGACCGGCGGTGGTTCGTCAGGTGGCTCCAGTGGCTCCTTTCACTACACTTTCCATGGGGACCCCCATGCCACCTTTGCCTCCTTCTTTGGTGGCTCCAACCCCTTCGATATCTTCTTTGCCAGCAGTCGCTCCACTCGACCCTTCAGTGGTTTTGATCCAGATGACATGGATGTGGATGATGATGAGGACCCATTTGGCGCCTTCGGCCGCTTTGGCTTCAATGGGCTGAGCAGGGGTCCGAGGCGAGCTCCAGAACCACTGTACTCTCGGCGCAAAGTGCAGGACCCACCTGTGGTGCACGAGCTGAGGGTGTCCCTGGAAGAGATCTACCATGGCTCCACCAAGCGTATGAAGATCACAAGGCGACGCCTCAACCCTGATGGGCGAACTGTGCGCACTGAGGACAAGATCCTACACATTGTCATCAAGCGTGGCTGGAAGGAAGGCACCAAGATCACCTTCCCCAAAGAGGGTGATGCCACACCTGACAACATCCCTGCCGACATAGTCTTTGTGCTTAAAGATAAGCCCCATGCACACTTCCGCCGAGATGGTACCAACGTGCTCTACAGTGCCCTGATCAGCCTCAAGGAGGTGCGGCCTGGGTCAGGTTGTGTGTTTGATGAGGGGGGATGATAGGGGACATTCTTTCCCCGCTTTAACCTTTTTCTCTCTTCCCAGTCACTCTACCCCATCTCTTCCTCACTCTCTGCCTGATTTTCCCCAGGCGCTGTGTGGCTGTACCGTGAACATTCCCACCATTGATGGTCGAGTGATCCCTTTGCCCTGCAATGATGTCATCAAGCCAGGCACCGTGAAGAGACTCCGTGGGGAGGGCCTGCCCTTCCCTAAAGTGCCCACACAGCGGGGAGACCTCATTGTCGAATTCAAAGTTCGCTTCCCAGACAGACTAACACCACAGACACGACAGATCCTTAGGCAGCACCTGCCCTGTTCCTAGGCTCTGCCCGGCCAGCCCAGAGTCTACCACAGCAATACCCCACACTCACCCCACCCATGTGCACCCAACTTGATGTCCACTGGACACTCGCAACTTTTCTAAAATGCAAAAAAAAAAAAGCCACTGGTTTTCAGGAAAATGTTCCTATCCCTGACCCCTTTCAGAGCTGGGCTGCCTTGGGGGAGTGGGAGGGAGGTGGGGAGAACTAGCCCAGGCCAGGGGACAATTTTCATGTCACTAGCTTTGAATCCAGTTCGCACTCCAGTGGCTGGAGAGTGACCTGAGTGCTACTTGAAGATATAGAGAATCCTGTCACTGCCTGTAAATAGCATGCCCTTCTTCCCTTCTCAGCTTTGCTAATACCTCTCCTCCCCCTCCCCTGTGGTTTTCTCCTGTAGGGAGGAAGGGGATAGAAAGGACACTGCTTTCTCACCCCAGCCCCACCACCAGGTCCACAATGGTCAAGGTTATCACACACATATTCACACACACAAAGCACTCATCTAGAGCTGTCGGTGCCTCTCCAGGGCTGAGATGGAAAGGGAAGATCCATAATCTATGAACCAGGCCATTGAGCATAAGGCACTTTTCATTTGGGGCAGAGAGGTGAACGGGGCCCTCAGCAGCTCCCTGACAGTTCCCCTGCCCAGATCCCAGAGCTGGAAGTTCTGTCCTCCCTGCTGCTCTCTGGAGTATGCAAGGATGGAGGAAGGGGAAGGGGGCCTGCTGTATTAAATCTAAGAGGTGGAGGACAGAGTCCATCACCCAGCCTTCATCAGGAAGGGACAGGGCTTTGGAGTCAGGTGGCAGCTATTCTCCAGCAAGAGATTCAGGGTCACAGGCTTCTCCCCACACCTCTGAACTCAGGGCCTTGCCACCCCCAAACTTCCAAATACCATTTTTGTGATATGTGAAGCTACTTACTTACCCTTCATGAGGCTGCGTGGGAAATTTCCAGCCCTTTGATGCCTGTGTGACGCCACCCCATTCCCACAGCAGTAAGAAGACCCAGTAGTGCAGGAGCTAGGGAAGACTGCTTAAGCAAGGGCCTGGGGTGGGGTCTTTAGGTTTTCTCACTTTGACAAGCCCTTGAATGTTTTTATAGTAGTTTTTGTATTTTTTTGTAATGACAGTATTATGAAAAAATAAAATATTTTAAAAATATGGCATCTGAGCAGGAACCTGGGTTGGAGGCGGGTGTGCAATGCCACTGTCAACCTTCCTCCAGGGCCCTGATCACCTCTGAGGAGCACAAGCAGGACCTCAATATAAGGTGAAGCTGATTCCTTCATTCCTCTAACCCCAGACTCCTGGGATTTCCAAGACATACTACCCCAAATAGCAAAGACAGAAGATAGCACCAATTAGAAGAAGCAAGTATATTTGCAAAGAATAAATATCCTTGGTTATGAGAAACAGAGCCTATCCTCTGAAGGATGTGCTATTATGAGAACAAATAGACTTTCTCTACATGGACTATAATTTTCCTTTGAGAAAAATGTCTCTCCTAGGAGGAGACGGAGAAGGACTTTTTGGATGAATAGAAGAGACATGTCCCGAAGGACAGGGCAGTAAAGAGGACAGCTGGAGGTACCTGGGGTCTTTGGTGTATGCTAGTGGGGTCTGATTGGGAACACAGGCTCTTTGGGAGGCATGAACATCATTGCTGGTCCTTAAATCTCAAAATTTTCTGGGGATGTATGTCCTGTTCTCTGAGCCACCTGTTCTGCTGAGACAGCTCTGGTCCTCAGGGCCTGCATGCTGTGCTGACTATATGATGCACCTGTCACTTTCCTTGGCTCTTGGTAGGGAAGAGCCCTATAGTTGAAAGAATGCCCATCTGCGGGCTCTGCCTGGGCCTAGAGTTCTCCTGGTGCTTATTTTCCTCTGTGCCTGTGCCCTGTTTCCTCTCCAGGATCAGGCCCAGGATGACCATGCCGTCCCGAGCTTCAGCATTCCCAGTGCCGTGAACACAGCTCTGTCTTTGCATGGTGCCGAGCTCCACACAAAAGCTGACACTGACTGGGATTTTAACATGGACCTTTCTGCCTTTGCCTTTTTTTCCTGAAACAATGCCAGTGAAAAAAGCTCCTTACCCTTTTCAGAAGGAGCATGTTCATTCCAATGTAGAAACCATGGGTTCTTACAAGGGTGTCTGCTAGTCCCCTGGCCTGGGCAGGGAGAGCCCCAGTCCTTCTTCCCCTACTTGATGCTCTTATGTTTCAGGTCTCCTAGGTTGACCCTCTTTACTTGGGGTTAAATTCTTGTCCTAGCTCTTCCCTGAGACCTGAAGCTCTGGGATCCAGGTCTTCTGGGCCAGACTGCTGCCTCTGGCCTCAGTGTGAATATATAAGACCTAGGAAATTGTCATGTCTCTTCTGAGCACACTGGGGATGGGACTCTGAGTCATTAGAAGCTAAGCTATCTGAGGCCAGGGGACCTCAATGAGAAAGCCATGAAGCTGTCTCTGTAGCTCTACCTGCAATTTTAACCTTATCCTCCTTAAAGGTTGCATGGGGGATTTGTGGTCCTTTAATGCCTATGTAACTCTACACACACATACACACACACAGATAAAAATTAAGATAGTAAAACAACTGGGGAAAAAGACTGGTTCAGCAAGATCCTGGGAAGTGGGGTCTTTATTGGTATTGGATTTTCTCACTTTGACAAGCCCCTGAATCCTTTTGTAGTAGGGTGTGTGTGTGTGTGTGTGTGTGTGTGAGAGAGAGAGAGAGAGAGAGAGAGAGAGAGAGAGAGAGAGAGAGAGAGATATCTCCCAGCTCACTGGATCTCATAACATTGTCTAGTTGTGGCTGAGGAGCTGGAATCTTCTTAGACTTCACTATATCCCTGGACTCTGGCCCTTGAAAGAATCCCTAAATTAGTCTCTAACATCCTATAGCTAAAGTGGAAACTCTCAGAAGATGCTCTGCTCCCCTCCAGATGCTCTTCTCCCTGTTGTCTGCCTCTGGGGCACTGCTCCTCTGTCTGGAGTCTGTTGGGGCATAACTCCATTCTCATCCCTTGGGTCACGCCCTGCCATCTGAACTGCCTTTCTTGTTCCCCATACAGTCCTACTCTGCTACAATTTATCCATCTTAATGGGTGGGAAGAGCTAAAAAGTTTGTTTACTCTTCTCCTTGGACTGAGGGTCCTGCATGAACCATGATCAACATCTTGGAGCCCTCTGGCCTTTTTTGCTCAAAGCTAAGGGGGAAAGGTGAGAACTATCCAGGGTGTGAATGAATGTTTTATGATCAAATTATCTCCTGACATGCCTAAAGGTTTCTTTCAAAGAGCTAAGCAAACTTGTCTTAGCCATCCCTGAAACATGAGTGACTGAAAGAGAAAAGTGAACTGGGAAAGGAGCCATGGTTGGGACTCTATCAACTTAACAGTTTTATGTATTCAAGGACCTTGAAAGGTAAACTCTTATCTCTGTCACACCCAAAGCCATATATAATCGAGGCTTCCTAGTGCTTGTCTAATGCCTAGATCAAGGAAGGAAAGTTTGCAAGGGTATTCAGGTAGTGTTTCTGATTTATTGAGCGTACCAAATTTCCAGTTTCCAAGTGGCTTATTTCCAAGGACTTCCCAGAAGGGGGCAATGTACCATTGGTAAAAAACCATGAACAATACACATCTCTAGGGGTCCCACTTTGACAGATCTGCCCCAGCTTCTTGCACAAGTAAACGTTTGGGGTATTTTTCAATTGCTTCAAATCTAGGTTCTCTTTTCTTAATCCATTCCCTGCGTGACTCAAAAAGTCACTTTTTATGTCCTCTGAAGCATCAGCCCCCAAACCTTACTGGCTAGCTTTCTGAATTCCTTAATAGCTTATACTTGGAGCCTTTTTCCAGGCTCTGCCTCAGCCCTTTCACTAAGTCATTCTCTAACTGGAACTTTGCTGAGCCCTTCACATGGAAACTTCCTGGGTGTCACAATACAATCTTAGATCCTTGCTTCCTTTGCACACAAACACAACAGGCTTTGAAAGTCTATGACTGTCATTTAGCTAAGATTTGTCTGTTAGTTGCCCTGAGGCTGCCTCAGGGCCAGAGACTCTTGGACCCTATAGGACAGGACCCTCGACAAGACTCTGAACAATACAGCTTTTTGGGTTCAAAATATTATCGCTTACAGGAAATTCTCTAGGAAGAATGGAAACTGACACAAAGACATGGGAAGCCAGGTTGAACTGAAAAGAAGTCAAAACCCACAAATTTTCAATCGGCCTCTGTAAGAGGTATTAACATTTCAGTTGAGGTGAACGGTCCTTGTGCTAGGTCCTAGGAAAGAATACTCCAAAGGCCCAAATCTGAGGTGGAGAAGAAGGTAGTGGAGTGGTGGCAAGAATTAAAGATAAGCCTGAGGCGCTCTCTCTCTCTCTCTCTCTCTCTTGTTAGAATCAATAAATTAAAAGGTCCTGGCCAGCTGGCTCAGTGGTAGAGTGTTGGCACACAGTGTGGATGTCCTGGGTTGGATTCCCAGCCAAGGCACAGAGGAGAAGCAACCGTCTGCTTCTCCACCCTTCCCCCTCTTGCTTTTCTCTCTTATTTCTCTTCCCCTCCTGCAGCCATGGCTCCATGGAGCGAGTTGGCCCGGGCACTGGTAATGGTTCTAGGGCCTCCGCCTCAGGCACTAAAAAATGGCTTTCGTTGCAACGGAGCAAGGGCCCCAGAGGGGCAGAACATAACCCCCTAGTGGGCTTGCCAGGTGGATCCTGATCAGGCACATGCAAGAGTCTGTCTCTGGCTCCCCTCCTCTCACTAAATTTAAAAAGAAAAAGAAAAGCCCTGGCCGGTTGGCTCAGCGGTAGAGCGTCGGCCTAGCGTGCGGAGGACCCGGGTTCGATTCCCGGCCAGGGCACATAGGAGAAGCGCCCATTTGCTTCTCCACCCCTCCGCCGCGCCTTCCTCTCTGTCTCTCTCTTCCCCTCCCGCAGCCAAGGCTCCATTGGAGCAAAGATGGCCCGGGCGCTGGGGATGGCTCTGTGGCCTCTGCCCCAGGCGCTAGAGTGGCTCTGGTCGCAACATGGCGACACCCAGGAGGGTCGCAACATGGCGACGCCCAGGATGGGCGGAGCATCGCCCCCTGGTGGGCAGAGCGTCGCCCCCTGGTGGGCGTGCCGGGTGGATCCCGGTCGGGCGCATGCGGGAGTCTGTCTGACTGTCTCTCCCTGTTTCCAGCTTCAGAAAAATGCAAAAAAAAAAAAAAAGAAGAAAAAGAAAAAAAGAACAAAAAACAAAGAGAAGCCCAGTCTTGAGGGTGAAAAGGAGAGAGTTTGGGGGGCACTAAAGTCTATTAGCAGAGATCCTGAAACAAAGATAATGGGGTCAAAGAAGTTTAAATGAATAACAAGGCACAGAGAACTCCCAATGGCAAGGAGAGCTCCAAAGATGGAGGATATAAAACTATCAGTAGATGAGTAAAATAGGTCAGTGAAAATATGGGGGCAAATAGCAGTGTCCTCCAATGACCGAAAGAAGGCCAGTGATTGGGAATGAAAAGAGTGATGTAGGCCTACAGCCCACTGGAAAGTTGGGGTACAATGAAAAGAAGAAAGACAATAAAGAAAGCTAAGATGGGGTTCAGTGTGGGAAGATGGAGCTCTACAGCATCCTCAGATTGACAGGGCAATAAATAGGGATAGTGTGAGAGGGCTCACACAGAGGGGCTCTGAACTGGTTTTCTAAAGGGATCTGGTGAGAAGGTAGAAGCCAAAGAGAGAGAGAGAGCTCAGACAGAGGACTGGTGGAAGCCAAAGGGGACACAGAGAACAACACCTTCCCCAACCTCCCCAAACATGAGTAGGTCAGCTTCTACAGCCCTTCCCTAAAGGTTTACCATCCCATGTCAATCTTGGCTGCACCGGGGCTCTGGAATCGCTTAGGCATGCTAAGAAGAGGGGTACAAGAAAGAAGAAAAAGAGACTCATCGACACCTGCTTTTCCAAAGAGCAACCAGCAGCCTGACCTGTGGTGGTGCAGTGGATAAAGCGTCAACCTGGAACACTGAGGTTGCCAGTTCAAAACCATGGGCTTGCCTGGTCAAGGCACATATGGGAGTTGATGCTTTCTGCTCTTCCTTCTCTCTCTTTCTCCTCTCTCTAAAATGAATAAATAAAGAAAAATATATACAAAGAGTAAGCAGCTCCCCTGTCACATGAGCTTTTTCCTGGTAAGCTCTCCAAGCTAGGAAACCAGAAACTCAGTCACATGAGGTGAAGGTAGGAGCAAAGGGATCTTATAAGAAGGTGTGTGTAAAATGGTCCTATGGGAGAGGCTTTTGGGAGACTAAACTGTGAGTCCCAAGCATTAGAACACAAGGTCAAAGAGTCAGTGACAACAACTGACAAGTTCAAGTATGGAATAACATTTTATACTTCATCCTGGCTGATCCTCATGAACATTCCATGAGGGATGCAGGCCAATGTACCTCAAGGAGGAATGTAAGCATTAAAAAGTTAAACAACTTGGGCCCTTGCTGGTTAGCTCAGTGGTAGAGCGTAGGCCCAGCATGGGGAATTCCCGGGCTGGATTCCCAGTCAGGGCACACAGGAGAAGCACCTATCTGCTTCTCCACCTCTCCCCCTCCTTCCTCTCTGTCTCTCTCTTTCCCTCCCGCAGCCAAGGCTCCATTGGAGCAAAGTTGGCCCGGGCGCTGAGGATGGCACCATGGCTTCCACCTCAGGTGCTAGAATGGCTCTGGTTGCAACAAGCAGTGCCCAAGATGGGCAGAGCATCGCCCCCTGGTGGGCATGCCAGGTGGATCCCGGTCAGGTGCATGTGGAAGTCTGTCTCTCTGCTTCCCTGCTTCTCACTTCAGAAAAATAAGAAAAGAAAAAAAAGTTAAACAATTTGTCCCAAATCAGGTTCCAAAGGTCCACCTTCAGATGTTCATTCCACTGCATCTTACACCACCACCTAATAGGCAAGACCCACTGGCCAGCTCTATCATTCTTTCATTCTCATGGATGAGCCTATCAGAAAACCTGGGAAGTGTTCCAGCTTCTGACTTTTTCCTATGAGTTTCCCTGCTGAGAGCTTTGTTTTCTAAGAGGGATGTCCTCAGAGACTGTGGACCTGGGTCTCATGGAAAGAAGAAATTAAGTTTAACCCTTGAGAACTTTGAACTGAATAGGCAGAAGCTTAACTACAAATGCTTCTTCTTTGCTCCTTTACTTCCCTCTGCACTGATGCTGAAAGACAAGAAATGAATGAGGGGATTAGATTATCATATTTTTCACTCCATAAGATGCACTTTTTTTCCCAAAAAAAGTGGAGGGGAAAATGCCCCTGCATCTTATGGAGCAAAAAATATAGCATATTATTAAATATTTTAACACACATTTGGTTCAGAATATTTTTTTTCTTATTTTTCTCCCTAAAACCCTAGGTGTGTCTTATGGTCAGGTGCATCTTATGGAGCGAAGAATACGGTAATTCTTATTCTCTCCTCTCTAGGCAAGTTGTACACATTCTTTATGATTTTCTACATTGAATTAATAAATTTCTGTGTTCTTACCCAGAAATTCATTATTTTTTTTTCATTTTTCTGAAGCTGGAAACAGAGAGAGACAGTCAGACAGACTCCCGCATGCGCCCGACCGGGATCCACCCGGCACGCCCACCAGGGGCGATGCTCTGCCCACCAGGGGGCAATGCCATGTTGCGACCACAGCCACTCTAGCGCCTGAGGCAGAGGCCAAGGAGCCATCCCCAGCGCCCGGGCCATCTTTGCTCCAATGGAGCCTTGGCTGCGGGAGGGGAAGAGAGAGACAGAGAGGAAAGCACGGTGGAGGGGTGGAGAAGCAAATGGGCACTTCTCCTGTGTGCCCTGGCCGGGAATCGAACCCGGGTCCTCCGCATGCTATGCCGATGCTCTACCACTGAGCCAACCGGCCAGGGCCCAGAAATTCATTTTTCTTTCAAGTTTTTTTTTTTTTTTTTTTTTACAGAGACAGGGACAGACAGATAGGAATGGAGAGAGATGAGAAGCATCAATCATCAGTTTCTCGTTGCGCGTTGCGACTTATTTGTTCATTGATTGCTTTCTCACATGTGCCTTGACCGTGGGCCTTCAGCAGACCAAGTAACCCCCTGCTGGAGCCAGCGACCTTGGGTCCAAGCTGGTGAGCTCTTTGCTTAAGCCAGATGAGCCCGCGCTCAAGCTGGCGCCCTCGGGGTCTCGAACCTGGGTCCTTCCGCATCCCAGTCCGACGCTCTATCCACTGCGCCACCACCTGGTCAGGCCAGAAATTCATTTTTAAAGTGAATATTGTGTTTTCCATATTTTCTTCTTTAAAAATCTCAAACAAATGTTTTCTGTATGTGAATCTCAGTTGGTTTTTGGTTAGTAGTCCTTATTGAAAAGGGAAAATAACCTCAGACCAAGAAGTACATATATGCTCCATTCAGTAGGATTTTGTCCCCTGAGTATAAAGTTTAGACTCTAGCATTACTCTCCAGGTCAGCTTAATCACAAAGGAAACACGTGACTGATGAATATGGGTTGAGGAACTGTGTTCTGCAAGAATCCTGAATTGTCTTCATAATTTAATTGTGTTATCACTTATGGTAGCCACTAGCCACATGTGGCTGTTGAGCATTTTTGAAATGTGGCTAGTCTAAATTGAGGTGTGTTGTAGTATAAAATATACACTGGATTCTTTTGTGTGTGTGTGACAGAGACAGACAGAGAGACAGAGAGAGGGACAGACAAGGACAGACAGACAGGAAGGGAGAGAAAGGAGAAGCAGCAATTCTTCATTATGACACCTTCGTTGTTCATTGATCACTTTCTTATATGTGCCTTGACTGCAGGCGGGCGGGCTACAGCAGAGCAAGTGACCTCTGCTCAAGTTAGCGACCTTGGGCTTCAAGCCAGCAACCATGGGGTCATGTCTATCATCTCACGCTCAAGCCAGCAACCCCGTGCTCAAGCTGGTGACTTCAGGGTTTTGAACCGGAGTCCTCTGAGACCCAGTACGATGCTCTATCCACTGGCAACCACCTGGTCAGGCTACACTGGATTTTGAAGACAATACCAAAAAAGGATGAAAGATGTGTCATTAATAATTTGTTTATATTCTTCATATGTTGAAATGATTGCTGAAAGAAAATTTCTTATCTAATTTGCTATATATTTTCTGAAAATGTCTCTTAACATTGTCCGTTTTATTATATGTGGAATTTTTTTTTATTAAGTGAGAGGCAGGGAGACAGAGAGACAGACTCCCACATGCACCCCAATGAAGATCCACCTGGCAACCTCTATCTGGAGCTAATGCTCTGCCCATCTGGGGCTGCTGCTCCATTACTTGGCAACTGAGCTACTTTAGCACCTGAGGTAAGGCCATGGAGTCATTCTCAGTGCCTGAGGCCAACTTGCTCAAACCATTTGAGCCATGGCTGCAGGAGGGGCACACAGAGAGAGAACGAGTGGAGAAGCAGATGGTTGCTTCTCCTGTGTGCCCTGACTGGGAATTGAACCCAGGACTTCTACAAGCCAGGCCAATGCTATTGCTGAGCCAAATGGCCAGGGCCAAAAATTTTTTACACAATAGTTTTTTTCATTTTTCTCTGCTGCAGAGCATTCTTTTCGTGTTTATCACCAAAAAACACACTTTTTTACAACAGATTTATGCTGCATTGGTGATAACCCTCACTGAACTATGGTCATCAGTTCTGCCTCACTTTATAGTCAACTCTGAGGACTCATTCAAGTGAATTTCCTCCACACAACATAAAGGAAATCATCTGACAAAGGCAATTTCAGTGCACAATATTACACACAATATTATGAGCACGATAATGGCACAATAATTATATTAAAATATATAAAGAAACAACTGTATATATTGTTTAAAACTTCAGATCTTGCCCTGGCTAGATAGCTTAGTTGGTTGGAGCATCCATCCAAAGCACAGAGGTTGCTGGTTTGATCCCTGGTCAGGGCACATACAGGAACAGATCAATGTTCTTGTCTCACTCTCTCTCCCCCTTTCTCTCTCACTAAAATCAATAAATTAAAAAAAAATCACTTCAGATATCTATATAAATATTTTCAAATATTGATGAGAAAATGAACCATGTCCTGTCATACATTAAAAAAATTTTTAATTGAATATATTGAGGTGACATAGGTTAATAAAATTATATAGGTTTCACAAGTACAACTCTATAATACAGAATTGTCACACATTTAAAATTAAGTGTTTGGGTTCCCACTTAAACATAGTAGATAAAACAGACTTATCTCCTCTCTTACCCAAAGTTCCATTAAAAGCAAAGAAAAAATAAAATAAACTATTGAAGATAACAAGAATGTAAGGGGATACATAAAAGATGTATCGGAAATCAAATGGAGAAATGGTAACTGATTTAACAGAGCAGACGTAACTACCAAGTTAAGCACTTACAGAAGAGGACAGGAGAAGTAAGCCAATTCACCCCATAAACCTCAGCAGACTCAGAAAGTGGGGGTGGGGCAGGGCAAAGAATTGTAAATGATTATTAGATGATTTTTGACCATGTGGTAAACAGGCTTAAATGACTACAAGTTTATATGGAAAAATAATGCCTGACCAGGCAGTGGTGCAGTGTGTAGCATCAGACTGGGACGCTGAAGGCCCAGGTTCGAAATCCTGAGGTCACTAGCTTGAGCGCAGGCTCAATGGCTTCAGTGGGGGTGCTGGCTTAAGGGTGGGATCATAGGCATGACTCCATGGTCACTGGTCGCTGGCTTGAGCCCAAAGTCGCTGGCTTGAGCAAGGGGTCACTTGCTCTGCTGTTGCCTCCCAGTCAAGGCACATATGAAAAAGTAATCAATGAACAACTAAGGTGCCACAAGGAAGAATTAATGTTTCTCATCTCTCTCCCTTCCTGTCTGTCAGTCCCTCTCTCTGTCTCTGTGAAAGAAAAAAAAGTTGTATAAAAAAGGAAACATAATTAGAGTATAATGTTTCACAAAACCATAAACAATATTCATATAGTCTAAATGCTGAACAATGATTTAACCAAAAATTATGAGTTTGGGGGAAGGAAAGTGGGGATGGTGGTGAAAGCCTAATCTTCCTCTTTCATAGTTAAAAATCAATATATAATGTCTAAAATTAATATATCAAGAAATATAGCCTGGCTTGTGGTAGTGCAGTAGATAGTGCATCAACCTGGAATGCTGAGGGCACTGGTTCAAAACTGGGCTTGCCCGGTCAAGGCACATATGACAAGCAATCAGTGAACAACAAAAGTGAAGCAACTATGAGTTGATACTTCTTACTCCCTCTCTCCTCTCTCCTCTTTCTGTAAAAATCAATAAATAAAATCATTTAAGGCCTGACCTGTGGTGGTGCAGTGGATAAAGCGTCAACCTGGAAACACTGAGGTTGCCGGTTCAAAAACCCTGGGCTTGCCTGATCAAGGCACATATGGGAGTTGATGCTTCCTGCTCCTCTCCCCCTCCCCTCTCTATAATGAATAAATAAAATCTTTAAAAAAAAAAGAAGTATTGGTAAAAGTATATTTTTTATAATAAGGAGGTCAACAATAAAAAAAATACTAAAGAACTTAAAGTGGTTGCCTCTATTAAGCAGGCCTTGTGGTCGAAGAAGCCTGGCCCATGGTGGCACTGTGGATAGAGTGTCAGACTGTAACACCGAGGTCACCAGTTAGAAACCCTGGGCTTGCCTGGTCAGGGCACATATGACAAGCAAGCAATGATCAACTAAAGTGAAGCAACTATGAGTTAATACTTCTTGGTCCTCCCACCTCTGTAAAATCAATAATAATAATAATAATAATAATAATAACTAAGAAAAAAGCAAACAAGTCTGGGACAGAGATTTCATTTTAAAAATCTACAAGTGCCTGACCAGGTGGTGGCGCAGTGAATAGAGCGTCGGACTGGGATGCGGAAAGACCCAGGTTTGAGACCCCGAGGTTGCTGGCTTGAGCGTGGGCTCATCTGGCTTGAGCCAAAAAAAAAAAGCTCACCAGCTTGGACCCAAGGTCGGTGGCTCGAGCAAGGGGTTACTCAATCTGCTGAAGGCCCACGGTCAAGGCACATATGAGAAAGCAATCAATGAACAACTAAGGTGCCACAACGAAAAACTAATGATTGATGCTTCTCATCTCTCTCCGTTCCTGTCTGTCCCTATCTATCCCTCTCTCTGACTCTCTCTCTGTCCCTGTAAAAAAAATAATAAATAAAAATTAAAAAAAAAAAAAATATTAAAAAAAAAAAAAAAAATCTACAAGTAAGCCTAAAATAGAATCCAATTTTTAAAATGAAGTCTACAAGATTTCCATCTCTGAAAATTTAACTAGGCTAGATATTATGAAATACCCTTGCACTAACCAACTAAATGCTGAATAAATTAGAATTTTTAAATGTATTTTCAAATGCATTTTTAAATGTATTGCTGATCTCACAAGAAGGTAAGAGAAGCTCTCAATATCAGAAAGGGAGAGAGAGGGAGGGAGGGAGGGAAGGAGGGAAAAAGGAAGAAAGAAAGTTTAGAGCCAAAATTAGGTGGAAAGCCAGCACAGACACCAGAACTGTCCTAAAAATATGCCCAGCCCAGAAACCTAAAGCTTTACTGACTATGAGCCCCAGCAAGAAATAGTATTTAGACTTGACAAAGGAGGGGACTTGTATCTAAGAACTTCACATAAAGCTAGGCACCCAAAAGGGCAATATCTTGAAGATGTTAACAAGAAAATCTGCATGCTGGCAACAAGAATCAACAAGAAAACCAATCTGTCTCTGGTGACGCTAAGAATGGGGAGGAGAGACAGATTTGAGAAATAGATAAAATTACCAAAACTGAGTGGAAAGACTAAATATTAATACTACTAATTTTCCCTCATAATTTATTTTATTTTTTTTAATAAATTTTTATTAATGGTAATGGGATGACATTAATAAATCAGGGTACATATATTCAAAGAAAACATGTCTAGGTTATTTTGTCATCAAATTATGTTGCAAACCCTTCGCCCAAAGTCAGATTGTCCTCCGCCACCCTCTATCTAGTTCTCTGTGCCCCTCCCCCTCCCCCTAACTCTTTCCCTCCCTCCCTCCCATGTCCTCCCTCCCCCCCCCCCACCCTTGGTAACCACCACACTCTTGTCCATGTCTCTTAGTCTCATTTTTATGTTCCACCAATGTATGGAATCATGTAGTTCTTGTTTTTTTCTGATTTACTTATTTCACTCCTTATAATGTTATCAAGATCCCACCATTTTGCTGTAAATGATCTGATGTCATCATTTCTTATGGCTGAGTAGTATTCCATAGTGTATATGTGCCACATCTTCTTTATCTAGTCTTCTATTGAAGGGCTTTTTGGTTGTTTCCATGTCTTGGCCACTGTGAACAGTGCTGCAATGAACATGGGGCTACATGTGTCTTCACGTATCAATGTTTCTGAGGTTTTGGGGTATATACCCAGTAGTTCCCTCATAATTTATAATCATAGCCCTAGTCTCATGCTGTCCCAGGATTTGAATTTAAACCATACTCAAAGTCTGAGAAATCCCCTCCAAGAAATAAGTAGAAACAGTTTCAGGTGGGTAATGTCCCCTGGCATCAGGAGAAACCAAGACAGATCATCTCAATCCAGGCCCTTCAGGGTTCACAAAGTTAAAGTTTTAACCAAATATATAGCTCCTAATAAAATATATTAAGCATACAAAGAAACAGACCTTTATAAACAAGAGTATAGAGAGACTCCAAACTGAAAAATAAGACATACTCAGACAGCAGTTATTAAAATGATAGGATATAGTACACAGAGTTTGGCCTTGGCCGGTTGGCTCAGTAGTAGAGAGTCGGACCAGTGCGTGGATGTCCTGAGTTTAATTCCTGGTCAGGGTACATAGGAGAAGTGCCCATCTACTTCTCCACCCCTCCCCTTCTTGCTTTTCTCTCTCTCTCTCTCTCTCTCTCTCTCTCTCTCTCTCTCTGTCTCTCTCTGTCTCTCCTCCTCTGCTCCTACAGCCATGGCTCCATTACAGCGAGTTGTCCCTGGGTGCTAAGGATGGCTCCATGACCTCCGCCTCAGGCTCTAAAAAATGGCTCTAGTTGCAACAGAGCAAGGGCCCCAGATGGGCACGGCATCATCCCCTAGTGGGCTTGCCAGGTGGATTCTGGTCGGGGTATATCCGGGGGTATCTCTGCCTCCTCTCCTCTCACTGAATAAAAATAAATAAATGAAAATAAAATTTATATTTTTTTAAAAAGTACACAAAGTAAATAGATTTAAAATGTTTTAAAGGATGTCTTAACTGAAAAGAGCAGAAAGAAGGGACATTTAGCTCAACCTGGATCTCCTCAGGGTAGGTTCCCTGAGGAGATGATGCCCTAATTGGACAGAGGGCAATTAAGAATTAACCAGATGGGCCTGACCAGGTGGTGGTGCAGTGGATAGAGCATCGAACTGGGACACGGAAGACCCAGGTTCAAAGCCCCAAGGTCACCCGCTGGAGCACAAGGTAGCTGGCTTAAGCATGGGATCATAGACATGACCCTATGGTCACTGGCTCGAGCCCAAAGGTGGCTGGCTTGAAGCCCTAGGTCACTGGCTTGAAGCCAAGGTCACTGGCTTGAGCAAGGGGTCCCTTGGTCTGCTGTAGCCCCCCAGTCAAGGCACATATGAGAAAGCAATCAATGAACTAAAATGCTGCAACAAAGAATTGATGCTTCTCATCTCTCTCCTTTCCTGTCTGTCTGTCCCTCTCTCTGACTCTCTGTCTCTGTCAAAAAAAATAAATAGAATAAAAAAAGAATTAACCAGGTAGAAAAGTGATGAAGGCATTCCAGCTGGAGAAATCAAAATCACGATGAGCAAAGATATGGAAGCAGGCCCTGGCTGGTTGGCTCAGCGGTAGAGCGTCGGCCTGGCATGTGGGGAACTCTGGTTCGATTCCCAGCCAGGGCACACAGGAGAAGCGCCCATTTGCTTCTCCCCACCCCCTCCTTCCTCTCTGTCTCTCTCTTCCCCTCCTGCAGCCAAGGCTCCATTGGAGCAAAGATGGCCCGGGCGCTGGGGATGGCTCCTTGGCCTCTGCCTCAGGCTCTAGAGTGGCTCTGGTCGTGGCAGAGTGACGCCCCAGAGGGGCAGAGCATCGCCCCCTGGTGGGCAGAGCGTCACCCCTGGTGGACGTGCCGGGTGGATCCCGGTCGGGCGCATGCGGGAGTCTGTCTGACTGTCTCTCCCCGTTTCCAGCTTCAGAAAAATACAAAAAAAAAAAAAAAAGATATGGAAGCATAAACAGCGTGAGGGACTCAGGGGGTAACTACAGCATTCCTCTGTTACTAGAATAACAAATACGTACAAGCAGGTAATGGCAAGAGAATCTAAAGAAGATAGATCTGCAGGTGGAGGGTTTTCTACACCACGTAGGAAGTATGGCCCCACTAAAATATTTTAAGGGGAGTATCATAGTCATTTTTGTTTTAGATAGATTTTTTTGACAGTATTGCTGGGAAAGGATTTAAGATAGACAAAGCTGGAGGAATGGAGATCAGCTACGAGGCTACTGAACAGTTTACGGGAGAAATAGGAGGGGCTGAACAACCAGGGGTCGCAGTATATATGGAGGAAAGAGACAGATTTGAAAAACAGCAGAAGAAATTAGCAAAAGTTAGTGACTGACTACTTATGGGAAAGATGAAGAAAGAGCAGCGTAGAATGGCTCCTATGTTTCTTGCTTGGGTGATTAGGTGATACTAATTGTTTTGGAGAATACAACAGGAAGGGCAGATTGGAACAAAATAAGAAAATGGCCCAAGTTATGAAGATGTTAGGCCTGGGGTACCTGTGGGAAATGGAGCTTAGAGATGTTTAGCAAACAATTGGAATTCATGAGATAAGTTCATAAAGGCAGTGCTGAAATAACTAACCATATAAGCAACTAACTCACTACTTCAGAGATCCTACTTCAGAAAATAATATAGTCATTAAAAATGATGTTTAGGAAGAGTTTACAATATATAGAAAAAGTTTATGCTCAAATACTAACTGCTTTCCTACCTTACAAAAACCTACATTTATTTAAACAATGTAAAAATATGAATAGCAATGTCTGAAAAGAAATGTATCAAAATGCTATCAAAATTATTTTGAGATTGAAAGTTTATGGGAGTCTTCCTTCTATTTTTTCATATCTTCTAAATTCAATATATAGCCTGACCAGGCCGTGGTGCAGTGGATAGAGCATCGGCCTGGGATGCGGAAGGACCCAGTTTCGAGAACCCGAAGTTGCCAGCTTGAGCACAGACAGGCTCATCTGGCTTGAGCAAAAAGCTCACCAGCTTAGACCCACGGTCTCTGGCTAGAGCAAGGGGTTACTCGGTCTGCTGAAGGCCCGCGGTCAAGGCACATGTGAGAAAGCAATCAATGAACAACTAAGGTGTCCAACGAAAAACTAATGATTGATTCTTCTCATCTCTCTCCGTTTCTGTCTGTCTGTTCTTATCTATCCCTCTCTCTTTCTCTCTCTCCCTGTAAAAAAAAAAAATAATAATAATAATAATAATAAATAAATTCAATATATAATACTTTCATAATAGGAAAACTGTTAAACACACACACACACACAGAGCAATATTTTCTCCTACCTCTGAGACCTTGCTAGAGTTTCTATCAAACACAGGATCTGACACATAGTAGTCCCTCAGTAAATGCACTAAAGCACTAATACCTAAGATTGGAAGACAACTGCCTTGGGTTTTCCTCCCTTCTAGAAGGCTGCGGCCTGTGCCTCACCACTGTCAGCCTCCACAGATGCGATCCAGGTCTGCCTCTGCCCCTCAAGACTCAGCCCGCCTCTGCCCACGGACACTGCCCCAATGGGCCTGGGCCGGCCTCCACTCACCATCCCCACTGGCCTTCCGCAGCCTCACAGTGGGCCTCACCCCTCCTGTGGAAGCTGGCCCCACAGAGAGAGTTTGAGAAACTGATCCCTCCCAGACGGGCGGTTCCGCGAGGTTTCACTGTCCTCTGGCCAGTCCTGACATTTTCAGGACACTGGGCCTATCAGGGGGCACTGGACAAGACCGCACCTAAGTGGCAAGTGGAGGTGGACCGCTGGCCAAGCCCTTAACTCGGCGGCCCTTTGTAGAGGAAAGGGGAGACAAGAGGGGGGCGGAGGAAGGGAAGAAAGAAAGGAAAGGGGAAGAGAAAGCGCAGGGAAAGGGAGAACCGCAGCCGCGCGCGGGCGCTGAGAGGCTCTGCTCCGGGTCCCAGGCGCAGCCGCCCCACCCACAGGCCCGGCCATCCGAGGTGGGTAAGTCCCGCGGCGAGAACGGTCCTGGGGCGTCTGAAAAGTCCCGCCTGAATCTCTGCGGAGCTTAACTACCCACCTCTGGTCCCAAGGAGGCTGACCTCGGCGTCCCGAGGCGATGCCTCCGGAGGTGGCCACTGGGAAGCCTAAGAAGAGTCCTGAGACCCAGCCCCGCAACAGAAATCCCGCCCATTTCATATTCTCCACTCAGAAATCACTGAGCTGTAACCAGATACAGTATACTAGACACCAGATGCTGGAGTTAAAACAGTGTACTAGGTCGACAAGGTCCCACCCAGCCCTCAGATAATTGAGACACAAACTATAATCTAGTGTGGAAAGTGCTAGTGGGGGAGGGGAGGATAAGGGCAGCCGTCCTAGCTTGGGAGGGTGAAGGAGAAGGAAGGCCTCCCGGAGAGACCTTTCACTGGAGCAGGAAGGAAGGAGGTTGAATGCAGCGATTTTTGACCATGGGAAGTTCCCATCTGATGGCTTCTGATTCCTCTGAAAAGTGGAAGTCTGACACATCAGCTGGGGGGGGGGGGGGGGAAGAGAAGTTAGGGAAAGGGAAGAAGCTTTGATTTTTTTAGTAGAAAGGGAAAGTTTTAAAGTAATGAGGTAAGCTCCACAGTCAGTGAACTTTGCCTGTTTTGATCACCAATGTACAGTCCTCCCTTGCCATATCGCAGTTCACTTTTCGCGGTCTCATTGTATCGCAGATTTTAAAATTGTATATATCTAATTTTGTATTGTGGATTTTTCGCTATATCGCAGGATTTTGCAGTATATAGGTATTTTTATATATTTATTATTTTAATTACTTTGCGGTAAAATAAGCCAAATAAGTGTGGAAAAGGTTAGTAACAGTGTGGGAAAGGTTTATGAGTGTGAAGAGGGTTTATAAAGCCTTAAAACATATATAAATAATAAAATAAATATAAAGTCTCTACTTTGGGGATTTTCACCTATTGCAGGGGCGTTCTGGAACCTAATCTCCACAATAGACGAGGGACCACTGTATTCCAAGTAGTACTTAGAACAGTACCTAGCACACAGAAAGCACTTGGTAAATGAAATTCATGAATAAATGCTTTTCAAGTGATGGTGGAGCTGACCATTAGTCATAGACCATGAGTTTATGGTCTCACCAACTTACTCATATGTGTGATTTTATTCCAGAAGACTGAGCCACTTCCTACAGAGCAGGTCTGGCTGAAACAGACAGTAGGGATCTTGCCAGGTGGATATGATGAAAGGAGAATGAATTGAGAAGCGTTTGGGTTGTTGACCATGAAGTCTACCGTGGAGAGGGGGAATGAAGGCATCAGGTTGCTCATGGACAGGGAGAAAGTGGAAGGATCAATGGAATGGATGTCCTGACAAGGTTGAAGAAGTGTCATCTTTAGGACAAATCTGAAAGTTGAAGTGAGAGGGTGGGATATCAGACTGTATTATTTCAGAGGCAAAGCAGTTCCTGATGATGAGGTTACAGTTATGAGCATAACTGGATTGGAGCAGAGGTAAAGGACTTTGAGATGAAAAGATCTAAGAATTGAGAGTCTAGCCTGACCAGGCGGTGGCACAGTGGATAGAGAGTCATACTGGAATGTAGAGGACCCAGGTACGAAACCCAGAGTCGCCACCTTGAGCACGGGCTCACTAGCTTGAGTGCGGGGTTGCTGGCTTGAGCCCAAAGGTTGCTGGCTTGAAGCCCAAGGTCACTGGCTTGAGCAAGGGGTCACTCTGTCTGCTGTAGCCTTCCCCCCCCCATTCAAGGCACATATGAGAAAGCACGAACAACTAAGGTGCTGCAACGAAGAATTGATACTTCTCATCTCTCTCCCTTCCTGTCTGTTTGTCCCTATCTGTCCCTCTCTCTGTCATCAAAAAAAAAAAAAAAAAAGAATTGAAAGTCTAGGTCACTGAATGGTTTATCCACACAGATATTTGGGTCTCCCCATAGATTCCCCCTCTAAGACCTCTCCCCTGGGCCCCATTCCAGACTCTTTCTCAACCTTCAGAGGACCTGTATTCATACTTCAAGATATCCTTAAATCGTAAAAGAGTACTGACATAGCTCTGGGCCAAAAGAACAGAATGGGAAAGTTAGAAAGGGCTATACTGGACATCTATTTTGTTTTATTTATTTATTGATTGATGTATTGATTTATTGATTTGAGAGACAGAGACAGGAAGAGAGAGAGATGAGTAGCATCAACCTATAGTTGCAGCACTTTAGTTGTTCATTGATTGCTTTCTCATACGTGTCTTGACTAGGGAGCCCAGCTGCACAAGCCAACAACCTTGGGCTCAAGACAGCTGTGGGAGACTGCAAAGTGACAAAAGTCCTCACAGTTTAAGGCTTAAGCCAAATGGCTAAGCTCTTCCCCACAACTTCTGATTGCTTGATTAAGTTGGTAAAGGCAATTTACATGCCCTTCCCCCCCCCCATGTTAACTATAATGCTGACGGTTTCTACTCCTCCCATCCCCCATGTCCCTCAATGAGACTGGAGGCAGTTTTGTTTTTACCCTTTGTTTTGTAAAGTTAAGAGGTTATGCATGGTGGGGGGTTTTCTGCACTTGGGAGAATTCTTGGTTTGCCTCAGAAATGTGAGTTTGTATCTGAGCTCTCTTTGCTTTTCTAATGGCTTTGCTTTTCTCTGCTCTATAAAAAATATGTTTTGGGAGTGGAGACTCGCTCTTGCAAGCCATCAGCTTGGCAGTGAGGCCTCCTGATTCCATCTATTTTCTTTCTGTGTTTATTTTCAAAACCTCCGCTGTTACCACTGGAGACCTGCAAAATTACAAGTCGCACTGGTTCGCGACAACAGCGACCATAGGAACACATTGATGACGCCATGCTCAAGTTAACAACCCCACACTCAAGCTGGCGAGCCTGAGTTCAAGCCAGCAACCTTGGAGTGTCAAACCTGGGGTGAGATGAGAAGAGAGGCATTAACTTGTACTGAGAAGGCAGAAATTGAAGAGTTGACATGAAACAGAGTGAAGGTTTTAGGGGGAAAAGGGGCAAATGATGAAAAATGGTAAAGCACATTTATTTGTCATTCTTTTTTTTATTATTCATTTTAGAGAGGAGAGAGAAAGGGAGAGAGAGAGACAGAGAGGGAGAGAGAGAGAGGAGAGAGAGGCAGAGAGAGAAGGTGGGGAGGAGCTGGAAGCATCAACTCCCATATGTGCCTTGACCAGGCAAGCCCAGGGTTTCGAACCGGCGACCTCAGCATTTCCAGGTTGACACTTTATCCACTGCACCACCACAGGTCAGGCTATTTGTCATTCTTAACATGAATGTTTACCAAAAATATCACAGGCAACCTAAAGTCAAATAAGACAGTTCTCAGCTGACATGAGATTTAAAAAAGGGAGAGAGAGAAAGAGAGGAAGCAGACTCCATCTGTTAAAGGTGGACTGAGGTTTATAATCAGGAACCATACAAGAAATATTTTGTGTGACCTGTGGTGGCACAGTGGATCAAATGTCGACCTGGAATGCTGAGGTCTCTGGTTCAAAACCCTGGGCTTGCTGGGTCAAGGCACATACGAGAAGCAACTATGAGCTGATGCTTCTCACTCCCCTCCCCCATTCACCCCCATCTCTGTCTCTCCTCTCTCTAAAAATCAATAAATAAATCTTTTAAAAAAAATTTTTTTTAAATGTTTAATATAGCGTATACACTATTCTAAGTATATAAATGTATTCATTTAATTCTCAAAAAACTCTATGTGGTAATAATTTTATCTCCATTTTACAGGTGAATAAAGGAAACACTATCCTGACCAGGCAATGGCGCAGTGGATAGAGTGTCGGACTGGGATGCAGAGGACTCAGGTTCAAAACCCCAAGGTCGCCGGCTTGAGCGCAGGCTCATCTGGTTTGAGCAAGGTTTACCAGCTTGAGCTCAAGGTCACTGGCTTGAGCAAGGAATCACTTGATCTTCTCTAACCCCCTGGTCAAGGCACGTATGAGAAAGCAATCAGTGAACAATTGAGGTGCCTCAAAAAAGAATTGATGCTTCTCATCTCTCTCCCTTCCTGTCTGTGCCTATCTGTCCCTCTCTGTCTCTTTCACGCATACACACACACACACACACACACACACAGCCCACAAAAAAATGAGGCACTATAAGATTAAGCTTGACTGAGATTTCACAGGTAGGAAGTAGCAAATTTAGGATTTGAATGAAGCAGTTTTGATGCTAGAACCCATGTCCTTACCCCCACAATGCCTGAAGTGTAATTCTGACCTAGGTAATCAAGACAAAAGGGGATCATGCAGGTTTCACTGTATGAAGTATGAATTGTCTTGTGGAGACAACTTTTTGACCCTAAATTCAGGGAGAAGGCTGTTAGGCATGTGGGGGATGGGAGTTCTATGTTCTGTGATACAATGATGACATCAGGATCAACTGTCACTAGGCTGAGGAAAATGGACTGGCTGCTAGACGGCCTTTTTGAGGCTAAGGAGGACACAGGGCTTCTCTGGGGCCAGCTGACCCATGCCCTGGCCTGCAAACACTGTGGCAGCAGCTGCCTCCAGAGTACAGGGAATATAGTGACACTACTCCTGTTCATGGTTTGGCAGGTCCGGAGGTGGTGGCAGCTTGGGAGCTGGCGACATCTCCAGCCCTGGTACTCTGGGGACATAATGCAAGGCAAGGTGAGTGACATAGATGTGCAGAGGGCTAATGTTGACATAACATGTGAATTTTGGTGAGGAATCATTGACATGAATGCAACCCCAAGTGACTATAAGCCTTAAATATGAGGCTGGGTAGCTGACCATTGACATTTGATTTGAAGCCAGATGAATGATATCTTACTCCAGATGTAGAATTATGCAAGGAATGCTGACCTCCACATGTGGGCTGGGTAATGGCCATTAACATTGGATGGGTAAGTGATTGTTGACCACAGATATGGGGCCAGCAGAGTAACTGTTTACCCTGGATGTAGAATAGAGACAGAGCTTCATGACATACCTTGTGTCTCTGAAAGGGCTATGATAGTATCTTTCTCCATTCCCCAGAGCCTACCACTTATGTACTGCGTGGCATTCCTTGGTCATCTGTGGAGGCAGAAGTCAGAGAAAGAGGAAGAGGAAGAGGAGGGGGAAGAAGAGGAGAATGAAGAGACAATATCTTTGGATTCATTGAAGCCACATTCTCTTCCCAAAGAAGCTTCTGTTGGAGAGCAAACCACCACAGCCCCATCCCAACCACCCTGTGATTCTGAGAGCTTCAACAAGGCCACAGAGACACCAGAGCTAGTGCTCAAGCAGAACCTAAACCCTTCCAGATCATTCCCTACCTTTCAGATCCTGACCAACCTGCCTGCAAGGCAAAAGACAGCACCAGGGAGTTACCTACAGCAGAGAAAAAGCCAGCTCTTCTGGGGACTACCTTCTCTGCATAGTGAGTCCTTGGATGCCATTATCCTGAACTCCGGTGGCCCCTCTTCCCTGAAGTTATTTGTTGGTACTTCTGTATGCTTCAACAAGCTTTCCTTCCTGCATAGGTCCAACCTGCTGTCTCCTCAGAATTGCTCCCCAACCCAGTTTCCTACCCGTAAAGCCCATACTATGAAAGGTATGACAGAGATAGCCCCCAATCCTCAGCAATTACCCCCTCCATCTTCCCCTTCTGTCCCATCACTACCCCTCCTTCTTAAATCCTTTCCCACAGACCACAAAGGAGTCTATTCTGATGTTCAGGCACATACACAGTGGCTTCTGTGGCAGAGAGTGGCCCCTTGGATAGCTGAGGATCAAGCCCTGCACCTACAGCATGAACTCCAAAGAACCAAGCCCTCCAAGTTTTCCCCTTTCCCCGAGGTCTGGTGGGGGATGCCATGGGATCCTGGCCTCCCACAACACATTCCAGACTCACTCTCTGCCTCCCTGCTGTATCACTCTAACCTTCCGGGAGTCCTGACTAGGTTTGAGTCCCCATGGAGGACCATGGTGCAAAATGAGGACTCCAAAGCCTCTGAGCCAGCAATGCCAGTTCCCAGCCTAACCCCAGCCGCTCCACCAGAACTCCAGGGAATCAGCTCTATAGGAGGCCTGTATAGATCTGAGGACCGCTGGAAAACCACAAGCCAAAGAGAGAATCCTCAGATTTCTGAGCCTCCAATCCTGGCGCCTTGCCAATCTGTAGCCCCTATAACAAAGCCTCAAGGAACTAGACCTTTGGGAATTCCACCCGGATGTGAGACTCAGTGGAGAATCACAGGACATAAAAGGAGTCCCCAAGCCTCTCAACCCCCAATTCCAGCCCCTTACCAACCCCAAGATTCTCTGTCAGAACCCCAGAAAATCAACTCTGAAGGAGGACCTTCTACACCTAAGGAGTTCTTGGGGACCACGGGGCACAGACAGAAGCCTCAGGCCTCTGGGTCTTCAGTGCCAGCTACCTGTCCTCCCTCAGACCCCCTGCCAGAACTCCAGAGAGGCAGTCCCCTGAGAGATCCATCTGGATATGAGCCCCATTGGGGATGCAGAGAAAATTCAGGAAACCTACAGGCCTTTGAGCTCCCAGCCTTGGACCTCAACCCAGGGTTCTATGGAACCAGCCCTGCCAATGTCCCAGCAGGATCTGAGACTCTACGGAAAGGCACACAAAACAGGAAAAATCTTTGGGTCTCTGCAGATTCAGTTTCATCTCCCAGCCTTCCCTCAGCTTGTCTGCTAGAGTCTCTAGGAATGGCCCCCCGGGGAGTCCCGTCTAAGTCCAAGGCTTTGTGGGAGACCACAGGGCAGATAGAGAATCTCTGGCCCTCGGAGTCTACAGCCCCTGTTGGTGGAAACATGAAGCAGAAAGAAATCTGTTATAGTCCTGTGTCCCCATTCTGGGGCCCCAGCCCGCCTCCAAACTCCATGTCAAAGTCTCACTTAAATGAGCCTTTTGGAGACCAAAGCAACTGTAAGCCCGAGGGGGAAGCAGTAGAGCTGAGAGAGAACAGCTGGACCACTGAGCTCCCAGCCGCAACTCCCAACACACACTCTACTCCTCTACCAGATCCACACATTGACCTTGAGTTTGTGTGGAAGAATGTGCAACAAAGAGAGATCCCCCAGGGCCCCAGTCCTCTAGCAGTGGACCACCTGCAGCCAATACCCTGGGCTCCCCCACTAGCTGAAGCTCTGAAGACTGAGTCCAACCAGCCTGGCCTACCTAGGGAAGAGCTGTTCCCAGGAGCTAAGGCAGAGATCCCACCCTCCCAGAGAGAAGCTGTCCCAGAGGTATCCACCCACTCTGGGATCCAGGCCTGGCACTGGAGTAGAGAATTAGAACTCAACCTGAAGAAACTGCAGCCAAGTCCTGCTTCCAGATACCCTGGCCCAAGTCAACCATTTGGCAGTTCCCCTGCCCTGAGCTCCACAACTCCAGGCACTTGGAGACTCTCTTTCTGCCCTTCACAGCAGTCTCATTCCTGGAATCTGTGCCCCCACTCTTCAAGCTGTCATACCCCCAAAGTTGACAGCACAGAAACTCAGCCTGTCCAGGTCTCCCACTGTTATCACTCCCTCTCCTCTTCCTATCCACAGCCACAAGGGTCTGGTAGGGCAGAACATAGTTCTCAGAGAGAGGAAAGAATGAAGGCAAAGATGATGGCCCAGGTTTCACTTCAGAGATCATGTATTCACATGAAGGCTGATGAGAGCTTCCCAGACTTGAAAGAGCCCTCAAACCCTGAGATTCCAGCTTCAGGTAAGAGACTGGACAAGGCTTCAACTTTACCGTCAGCTAAAAAGAGAGAAAACCCCAGGAAACCCAAAGCAGGAGACCACAGAGGAGGGGATGCAAGTTTGGGGTCATTCACAGTTACAGGAAAGAGTCACCCAGCGCAGGCTGGAAGGTTAGTGGAGGCTCCTGTAAGCCTTTCCCAAAGGTCTCAGCACAGGAGCCAGAGCTCTCTACACAGTGCTCTCCACCAGCAGCTTCGCTTCAAGGCTACAGGTCCTCAAAATCAGCGAGGAGCAGGACTGAGAGCTGGTGATACCCTGGTTCCTCGGCACTGTAAACACTGCACTTTGGCCCACATGGAGAAGCCTCTCTCTTCCCCCACACCGCCGGCTCCCCTTACCAGGGTTCTCCAAAAGGTGTTAGCCAAGATTATCGGTACCCATGGACCCCTGCCCACCAAATCCAGTCAGAATGAGAAAAAGCCGGTATTACTGGTGCCTAAGGGCTAGGGAGACAAGCAGAGGAAGTTTTAATAAACTAGCTGAACTAGACAGATCTTAGCTTATGTCTTCTTTGGAGTCTGGGGTACTGGGAATGTCAGTTCCCTATTAACTTCTGCAGCAGCTGTATTCCCTCAGAGTTAGCTCCCCAGAGAGCTCAGGATTCTGCAAGTTTAACTTTCCTTTCAAGCCCTTCATAGATGATCAATCTGGGATCCACACTTCCCTAATCTACAGGGTGAGGCTGAAAGGGCAGGGGAGCACCATCCAGTGCTGCCCTTGAAAAAAACTTCACAGCAAGTGAACGGAAGAAAAATATATCTATTCACATGAGCACAACTGGTCTGTATCTCAGCAGACTCAAGGAATACCTGGCTATAGCCTGTTCCCTTCTTCACCCACTTGACCCACAAGTTATCCACATATCTTTCCAATCATTTCTTCTCAGCCTCTGATCTTTTCACTCTTTGGGTCAGCTCAACAACCATTCATTCCCAAAGGTACAAAAACCTTTTCATGTTTAATGGTCATCTGGATTTCTTCTAGAATTGCATGTTCATATCCTTTACCCATTTTTCTACTGCACTGTTTGTTGGATGTTATATTGGTTTTCTATTGCTGTCATAACAAATTTTACTACAAAACAACACAAATTTGTCAGAAAAATAAAGAAGTTGACAGGGCTGCATTCCTCTCTGTAGGCACAGGGTATGATTCATTCCTTGTCTTTCCTGGGTTCTAGGGGCTGCCCACACTCCTTGGCTACTGGCCTTCTTTCTCTATCTTCAAGCTAGCAAACGCAAGTTCTCGTATCACATCACTCTACAGTGTGTCCATAAAGTCATGGTGCACTTTTGACCAGTCACAGGAAAGCAACAAAAGACGATAGAAATGTGAAATCTGCACCAAATAAAAGGAAAACCCTCCCAGTTTCTGTAGGATGATGTGGCAGCATGTGCGCATGCGCAGATGATCACGTAACACCGTGTATACAGCAGAGCAGCCCACGGCCATGCCAATCGAGATGTGGACGATACAGAGGAAAGTTCAGTGTGTTCTGTGGCTCGCTAAATCCAAATCCGTGACCAAAGTGCAGCGTGAATATCGGCACGTTTATAACGAAGCGCCATCACACAGGAATAACATTACTCGATGGGATAAGCAGTTGAAGGAAACCAGCAGTTTGGAGGAGAAACCCAGTTCTGGTAGGCCATCAGTCAGTGACGAGTCTGTAGAGGCTATACGGGATAGCTACCTAAGGAGCTCTAAAAAATCTATGCATGAGCCCACATCAAACTGCACTGAATAGGTATGAAACTGGGAGAGTTTTCCTTTTATTTGGTGCAGATTTCACATTTCTGTCGTCTTTTGTTGCTTTCCTGTGACCGGTCAAAAGTGCACCATGACTTTACAAACACACTGTACTTTCTACTGCTTCCCTCTTCCACTTTTTTTTTTTTCTTCTACAGTGACAGAGAGTCAGAAAGAGGGATAGATAGGGACAGACAGACAGGAACGGAGAGAGATGAGAAGCATCAATCATCAGTTTCTGTTGCAGCACCTTAGTTGTTCATTGATTGCTTTCTTTTTTTTTTCAATAAATAAATTTTTATTTAAATGGGGTGACATCAATAAATCAGGGTATATATATTCAAAGAAAACATTTCCAGGTTATTTTGTCATTTAGTTCTGTTGCATACCCATCACCCAAAGAGAGATCATCCTCCGTCACCCTCTATCCTGTTTTCTTTGTACCCCTCCCCCTCCCCCCCTCCCTCCTTCCCTCCTCCCACCCCCCGTAACCACCACATTCCTGTCCATGTCTCTTAGTCTCACTTTTATGTCCCACCAATGTATGGAATCCTGCAGTTCTTGTTTTTTTCTGATTCGCTTATTTCACTCCGCATAATGTTATCAAGATTCCACCAATCTGCTGTAAGTGATCCGATGTCATCATTTCTTCTAGCTGAATAGTATACCATGGTGTATATGTGCCCCATCTTCTTTATCCAGCCTTCTTTTTTTTTTTTTTTTACAGTGATTAAAAGCCTTTAAGCAAACTCTTGGCCAATACAGCAAGAATCCATAAAAGAGTAGTGTCCTTAACATGTTCACCAAGTCCAAGTTGGCCCCATCACCATGCCAAATCCCTGAAAAATGCAACCCAACCACAGTTCAGTCTGTTAGGATCTGTCACAGGGAGCAGGAGTCCAGGAAAAGTCCACATCCAGGAAAAGTCCGCATGGCACTGGAATTGTCACCATTCTATACTTTGCAGCTCATGTCCAAGTCCCAGTGACCGCTGCTTCTAGCTGGTAATGATTCAGGTAGACTGGAGAAGCCATTTGCAGCATGCGTGGATATGGAGCTTCTGTTCTCCTCTGCCTGGAGAGATGAGACTAGGTAGCTTTTCCCTGGAGCTCTGCGACTGTGGCATGGTAAAGAGAACCTTGGGATACACTAAGTTCCCGCCACGCGAGTCTCTCCCTGTTGCCGTTCACTCCGGGGAGCTGGGCAGCCCTCTCCGTGTTTCCGCTTTTCCTACCAGTCTCGGTGTGGCTTCTTCAGTGTTCCTTGGTTGAAGAGTCCTCTTAGTTTAGTCCAAAGTTGGTTTTTCCAGATGATAGTTCTTAAAATTAGTTTGTATTCCACTTTGGTTCTGGGAGGTAGATGTTGGTACGTCCGCCTACTCCAGCGCCATCTTGTCTTCCTCATTGATTGCTTTCTCATATGTGCCTTGACCGTGGGCCTTCAGCAGACCAAGTAACCCCTTGCTCAAGCCAGTGACCTTGGGTCCAAACTGGTGAAGCTGTGCTGAAACCAGATGAGCCCACGCTCAAGCTGGCGACCTTGGGGGTCTCGAACCTGGGTCCTCTGCATCCCAGTCTGGCGCTCTATCCACTGCACCACCACCCAGTCAGGCTGTCTTTTCCACTTTTAAGGACACTTGTAAATACATTGGGCTCACCTGAATAATCCAAGATACTATTCCTATCTTAAAGTCCATTGGTTAACAACTTTAATTCCACTTATAGCCTTAATTCCCTTTTCCATGTAAAATAACATTTACAGGTTCCAGGGATTAGGACATGGACATATTGGGGGAGCCATTACTCTGCCTAACATAGGTATTAACATGCTATGTATGTTACAGGTATTTTCTCCCAATCTATGGCTTATTTTCTAATTTTGTTTAAGGTAATTTTTACTGTACCAAAGTTTAACTTTTTTTTTTTTTTTTTTTACAGAGTCAGAGAGAGGGATAGACAGGGACGGAGAGATGAGAAGCATCAATCATTAGTTTTTTGTTGTGCATTGCAACCTTAGTTGTTCATTGATTGCTTTCTCATATGTGCCTTGACAGTGGGCCTTCGGCAGACCAATTAACCCCTTGCTCAAGCCAGAGATCTCTGGTCCAAGCTGGTGAGCTTTTGCTCAAACCAGATGAGCCCGCAATCAAGCTGGCAACTTCAGGGTCTCGAACCTGGGTCTTCCGCATCCCAGTCTGACGCTCTATCCACTGTGCCACCACCTGGTCAGGCCCAAAGTTTAACACTTTTATGTAACCAAATCTACCAACATTTTCCTTCATAGCTTGTAAAGTATTTTATTCTGGCACTTTTGTAGTTTTTTTTTATTATTATTTAGACATTTAATTTTAACGGGGTGACATTGATCAATTAGAGTACATAGATTCAGAGAAAACATCTCCAGGTTATTTTGGCATTTGATTATGTTGTATACCCATCGCCCAAAGTCAAATTGTCTTCCATCACCTTCTATTTGGTTTTCTTTGTGCTCCTCCCCTCCCCCACCCCCTCTTTCTCCTCCCTTCCCCTCTCCCTGGTAACCACCTCACTCTTGTCCATGTCCATGAGTCTCAATTTTGTGTCCCATCTATATATGAAATCATACAGTTCTTAGTTTTTTCTGATTTATTTCACTCAGTATAATGTTATCAAGGTCCATCCATGTTGTTGTAAATGACCCGATGTCATCATTTCTTATGGCTGAGTAGTATTCCATAGTATATATGTGTGTGTATATGTATGTGTGTGTGTATATATATATATATATATACACACACACATCTTCTTTATCCAGTCTTCTATTGAAGGGCTTTTTGGTTGTTTCCATGTCTTGGCCCCTGTGAACAATGCTGCAATGAACATGGGGCTGCATGTGTCTTTACATACCAATGATTTTGAGTTTTGGGGGTATATACCCAGTAGAGGGATTGCTAGGTCATATGGTAGTTCTATTTTTAATTTTTTGAGGAACCACCATACTTTCTTCCATAATGGTTGTAATGTAAAGCGGCACTTTTATAGTTTTATACATTCATGTTTAGATTAACACAATTTTTGAGTATAGTGTGTGAAAATCTAACTCCCCTCCCCCCCAAAAGATGTCGTTTTACCAGTACCATTAAAGTATAGAATGTCTTAAACCCATTCCATTAAGTGCCATATTTCAAAACATGGGTAAGCTTTTAAGCAACTTTAGGCTTTAGCTCCACATATCCAACAGCCTATTAGACATCATTTCACGTTCAACTTGTCTAAAACTTACTCATTTTACCTGTAACCTTTACCTCCAATGTGCCAATTCCTATTGAAGGGTACCACATCTACCCCAGTACCAAAGTCAGAAGCCTGTCATCCCCAACTCCTCCCTTCCTCTCACTCCCCACCCTAATTCATCATCAAATGCTACTAGTTATACCTATAGTGTGTATTTCAAACCCATTTTTTACCTCCACCTTCATCACTGTCAGTTCAGTAATCATTTCTCACCAAATTAAGCAGCTCATTCCTTCTAATCCATCCTCCAAATAGCAATAATTCTCTGGAGGTCAACTGACCCAAACTCTTAAACAAATGTCATAAAAGTTTGAGTACAATAAAGTTTTTTAAATTACATAAACACATAGAGAGAAAAATACTAAGGAAAAAAGTTTGAGTAAAGAAACATAACAGATGCAACCTGTGGTCCTAGACTGGAAATTGGCTTGGTCAAAATAGTTGTGTTGTGAATGACTTATTTGGGACACTTGGGAAACTGTGACTATGACACGAGGTTTAAATAAAAACTTAAAGAAAGGCAAAGGTGGATATTAATGTTAAAAAGTTATAAAGCACCCATGACTGGTTTGCTCAGTGGATAGAGCATCAACCCAGCATATGGACATTCTGGGTTCAATTCCCAGTCAAGGTACACAAGAGAAGCAACCGTCTCTCTCTCCCTTCCTTAACCCCTCCCGCAGCCAGTGGTTAGATTGGTTCAAGTGTCAGCCCTCGGCACTGAGGATAGTTTGGAGAGCATGCAGCAGCCTCAGGCACTAAAAATAGCTTGGTTGATTTAAGCATCAGCCCCAGACGGGGTTGCCAGGTGGATCCCAGTTGGGGCACATGGGAATGTCTCATTATCTCCCCTCCTCTCACTTAAAAAAGTTACACCTGACCTGTGATGGCACAGTGGATAAAGTATTGATCTGGAATGCTGAGATTGCTGGTTTGAAATCCCTGGCTTGACTGGTCAAGGCACATATGGGAGTTGATGCTTCCTGCTCCTCCCCCACTTCTGTCTCTCTCTCCCCCCTCTCTAAAATGATTTTTTTTTAAGTTATAAAGCAGGATGATCTCATTTTGATTTAAAATACATGTACACACAGAAAGACTCAGAAACATGAACAAAGTTAAGATGGCAATCCCTGGTTATTGGTAATATTTTTAAATTTTTGTTTATATTTTTCTAAATTTCTATAATGTACATTACTGCGTCCATAAAAATAAAAGGTTATTTTTGGCCCTGGCCAGTTGGCTCAGTGTTAAGTAACGGCTCAGTATGTGGACAACCTGGGTTCAATTCCCAGTCAGAATGCATGCAGGAGTCTGTCTCCTCTCACTTGAAAAAGAAAAATGCTGAGGTTGCGGGTTTGAAACCCTGGGCTTGCCAGGTGAAGGCACATGCAAGAAGCAACTACTATGAGTTGATGCTTCCAGCTCCTCCCCACTGACTTTCTTTCTCTCTAAAATCAATAATCTTCTAAAAATAAGAAATAAAAATTTTAAGTGAATTGCCTATGCTATACAACTTGGTAGTTAGGTAAATATTTTCTTACCTCTGAGCTTTCTGCTAATTGCTCTCCTACACTTCTCCATGTCAGGTCTCCCACCTTCAATGTCCAGCTTTAACTACTTCCAGAGCCTTCTAATTCTTTCTGTGTGGTTTACCCCTTCTTGCAGGCTCCTAACAATTTGTTCCTTGTTGATAGCACATTTCCTGAACATGTGACAATTAAGCCCTTCAAAGAAAGTAAGATTCGCCCTGGCCGGTTGGCTCAGCGGTTAAGCGTCGGCCTGGCATGCGGAGGACCCGGGTTCGATTCCCGGCCAGGGCACATAGGAGAAGCGCCCATTTGCTTCTCCACCCCCCCTTCCTCTCTGTCTCTCTCTTCCCCTCCCGCAGCCAAGGCTCCATTGGAGCAAAGATGGCCCGGGCGCTGGGGATGGCTCCTTGGCCTCTGCCCCAGGCGCTGGAGTGGCTCTGGCCACGGCAGAGCGACGCCCTGGAGGGGCAGAGCATCGCCCCCTGGTGGGCAGAGCGTTGCCCCTGGTGGGCGTGCCGGGTGGATCCTGGTCGGGCGCATGCGGGAGTCTGTCTGACTGTCTCTTCCCGTTTCCAGCTTCAGAAAAATACAAAAAAAAAAAAAAAAAGTAAGATTCTATGAGGTCAAGTCCACATTCCCAACTCAGTGCTCTTTCCATTTAAAAATATTCCCCCTTAAAAAAAAAACCAAAACAGTAAGAAAATACATGTACTTCTGCCATCTCTCACTAATATCAGATTCTATTTGTTATTTATAGCCCAAACCTGAGGGTCTGAGTCCAAAACTCACCACCTGCTGACTAAAGGTGGAACTGAAGGTACTCTCCTTCTCCCTACCTTTCTCCCCCTACACATCAGCACACCCTAGTCTCCAAGACAATGCATGAATTTCTGCTTGACACCAGGTCGTTTAATAAATCTATGCATCTCTGGATAGCTTTAGAAAAGTCCAAGTCTTTGTAAGGACTCAGTAGGTTGTAGAGCTGGCAAGAGTAACAAGCCATTTAATGTTTGCCACAGTTCACTCAAAGTAATGATTGGCAGGCCAAATTTATGACTGGTGGAACAATGTTCCTCATGGGCACTGTGTGACTACTAGACTCTCTAGGCAATCTGTAGGATCAATATCTTGGATCCAAATGTATCTCAAGATGTTAAGACTTCTAGTTCCACCTGTGGCATACTATTAGTCCTCTATGATCTATTTTATGCCATATTCAGTTAAAAGTCCATCTTTTTTTTTTTTTTTAGAGACAGAGTCAGAGAGAGGGATAGGGACAGACAGAAACGAAGAGAGATGGGAAGCATCAATCATCAGTTTTTCGTTGCAACACCTTAGTTGTTTATTGATTGCTTTCTGGTATGTGCCTTGACCGTGGGCCTTCAGCAGACCGAGTAACCCCTTGCTCAATCCAGCGACCTTGGGTCCCAGCTGGTGAGCTTTGCTAGAACCAGATGAGCCCGTGCTCAAGCTGGCGACCTCGGGGTCTTGAACCTGGGTCCTCCGCATCCCAGTCCAATGCTCTATCCACTGTGCCACTGCCTGGTCAGGCAAAAAATCCATCTTTTAATCACAGCACAGACCCTATGATTAGCTGCAGTTAACCCGGTCCAGCCTTACCAGGTGGTGGTGCAGTGGATAGAGTGTTGGACTGGGATGCAGAGGACCCAGGTTCAAAACCCTGAGATCACCAGCTTGAGTGTGGGCTCATCTGACTTGAGCAAGGGTCACCAGCTTGAGCCCAAGGTCGCTGGCTTGAGTAAGGGGTCACTCATTCTGCTGTAGCCCCCCATCAAGGCACATATGAGAAAGCAATCGATGAACAATTAAGATGCTGCAATGAAGAATTGATGCTTCTCATCTCCCTTCCTGCCTGTCTGTACCTATGGGTTCCCGGTCACCAAAAAAAAAAAAAAAAAGCCCTGGCCGGTTGGCTCAGCGGTAGAGCGTCGGTCTAGCGTGAGGAGGACCCGGGTTCGATTCCCGGCCAGGGCACACAGGAGAAGCGCCCATTTGCTTCTCCACCCCTCCGCTGCGCTTTCCCTCTCTGTCTCTCTCTTCCCCTCCCGCAGCCAAAGGCTCCATTGGAGCAAAGATGGCCTGGGCGCTGGGGATGGCTCTGTGGCCTCTGCCCCAGGCGCTAGAGTGGCTCTGGTCGCAACATGGCGACGCCCAGGATGGGCAGAGCATCGCCCCCTGGTGGGCAGAGCGTCGCCCCTGGTGGGCGTGCCGGGTGGATCCTGGTCGGGCGCATACAGGAGTCTGTCTGGCTGTCTCTCCCTGTTTCCAGCTTCAGAAAAATGAAAAAAAAAAAAAAAAAAGGAAGACCGCATTCCAATTTCTTTCTGAGAACACTATGGGGGAAAAGACTGACTGCTGATACAACTTACCTCTTAAGTATGCAGGCCTCTGCAGATGAAAGCTGACAAACAATCCCTCACTGCTTCCTATAGTTTACAAAACACTGTCAGTTAACCATTTTATCAGAAAGCTACACAGCTATAAGCTCAAGCACCAGCACTAGAACCAGGCCTCTGGTGTGGTTTTTCCTGAAGTCTATAGAGCTCCAACTATTTTCCCAATACACACATTGTGTGACAAAAGATAAAAAAGCAATTGTTCCAACACAAATTTCCATCACTTATCAACTAGCATCTCTACATATTTTGTGTGAGAATACAACTTGCCTTCTGTTACACTCCCCATAGCTTGATGCAGAAGTATTAAATGTTTTTCCCTAAAAGATCTTGTCTTTAGCCCTGAGGTTAGCCAACCCACAGGGATGAGACAGAATAACAATGTTCAGAGTGGGAACACTGAAGGCTAAAATAGTGTCATAGAAAAGGGGCAGACCATTCAATTCCCCAAAGTGCAAAAATACTATTTCATAGCACCTGAGTTCAAGGTACCCCAGTTTAATCAGAGCAGCCAACATCATTATCTTGTGTCTCTGAAGATAACCTATTGAGACCAGATAAAGAGCCTGGTATAGGATAAGCAACACAAATTTGACTGAATAATTTTCTGAGGACAACCAACACAAATTTGACTCTAAATAATTTTCTCTGCACCATATACTTTTCTTTAGTACTGACCCGAGAAATACTAAATGGATTATGATGGTAGTAGCTGTTGAAAAAGAGGATACTCTGTACCTAGACGAAACTATGCAAGCAATCATCTGAAAAAGAATAAGGATGTTTTAGAAAAAAACCACATCCAATGCTACAATTTTATATTAGGAAAAGCTATTTTTTATAATGCAAATTACATAAAGTAAAGATAACACAATTGTAAGTGATCCTCAATCAGAGCTCGAATGTTTGGGATTTTCTGATACAACAAAAGAACATCAACCTCCAGAAAGAGATTCTATCATTCTGCAACCCTAGTATTTTTGGAGGGCATCCCAATCCAGTCCTGGGTCAGGTAATGGGAGTCTCTGCAAGCCTAGTCTTACCATCCACATCAAATACAGGTAGAGGATGCCACATTGTCCATATCTGGAACTCTATGAGGCTATCCCCCATCTACCACAGTCCTATCCAGTACTACACCAGACATGGGGCTGGGCAACAGTATCATACCAATGTTAATCAGGAGGGGGGAGAACAATCTTACAGGATTTCACATTTGAAAGAATGCCTTGGCAGTGAGGTGTAGCCTAAGGCCCTTCCCAGAAAAAGAAACAGGCACAAGTGCTAGGACTCAGGCTCCATTTTGATTCAATGTTTATTGTCCTTTTACAACATGTCATTTTTGGTTTAGAAACTGCTTGTGATTAGTTTTCCAATATTAACTCAAAAGCATGTAAAATAAAATCAACCTACTCTCTATATAAACACCCAGCAACTGTGGCCCTTCACCCTCCGACCCAGGTTGGGTAAGGGGAAGAAGAGAGGGCTCGGGAAACATTGAGTGAATTGCAGATGCTTTCCTGTAGGGAGTAGCAGTAGTGCTTTGGTTCAACCCACAGGACCCCTGCACTGTCCCAAACTACAACAGAAACGATGTAGGCCCAAGGCCCAATTCTCTGTTGGTAATTCACTTTCTGCCTCCCAAATGAAAATCACTTTTATTTTATCGCTTTTGTTTTGCTGTGTTTTTTGTGTTTTTTTTGCAACAGAAACCCCCTGTCCAGAGTCTGACTGTAGCTGAACTGTTCAGACAGAGGAATGAAGCAGGCCGTGGGCGCAGCCCTGGTCCCTCCTGGGCAAGCGCCCCTACCCTCAGGGAACAAGGTTCAGCCAGGCCAGCTCGCAGCACACTGGCCACCACCACTTAGCCATACAGGTCATCATCATTGTCTTCTGTGTATACACTGCCACCTGTGCCACCTCCACTGCCCTGACTGGGGCCAGCTCCACCCTGGTTTCCTGAAGGGAATCTGTGTGCACAAAAACAGAGCAAAAAATAAAAAGGTTAGGACAGGGCCCACGTAGGAGTTTCACAACTACCCCTCTAGCCTACTTTGGACTCCCAGGACCTTGGTTGTGTAGTTCCCCAAGACAATTTAAGCATTTCCCACTGCATCTTACTTACCTGAAACTGCCAAAGCCCCGACTCTGCTGAAGAGTCTGAGCAAACATTTCGTATTTTCGAATATCATTGTCACTGACAGAACGACGGGCAAAGCGCATGGCTTCTTCAAAGTGATCTCGGCGGATCTCGGGCACTGGATCATCCTCTTCTACCTCCTGCAGGGTTGGTAAAAACAGACCATCAGGGCCTGACCAGACTGTGGCACAGTGGATCAAGTGTCAATCCGGGACACAAAGGACCTAGGTTCAAAATCTTGAAGTTGCCGGCCTGAGCGCAGGCTAGCTGGCTTGAGTGCAGGGTCACTGGCTTGGCTGTAGCCCCCATGTCAAGGCATGTATGCGAAAGCAACCAAGGAACAACTAAAGTGCCGCAATGAAGAATTGATGCTTCTCATCACTCTCCCCTCCTGTCTGTCTCTCTTATAAAAAAAAAAACAAAAACAAAAAAACAGACCACCAGGGAGTATTGAGGCCAAGCCTAGATCCCTTACCTGGCCTTCCTGCCACTCCTAAGTCAAGTAAGTCACTAGGTCATTTTCTCTAAAATTGAGTCACTGTCCTGCTTAAAAACCTGCCCTGCTTAAAAACATTGTGAAAAAGGCAAAACAGAATCAGTGGTTGCCACGGGCTTAGGATGGTAAAAGAAAAAACAACTCAGCCCTGGCCGGCTGGCTCAGTGGTAGAGCTTCGGCCTGGCGTGCAGGAGTCCCGGGTTCGATTCCCGGCCAGGGCACACAGGAGAGGCGCCCATCTGCTTCTCCCCCCTCCTCCCCCTCCTTCCTCTCTGTCTCTCTCTTCCCCTCCCGCAGCCAGGGCTCCATTGGAGCAAAGTTGGCCTGGGCACTGAGGATGGCTCTGTGGCCTCTGCTTCGGGCACTAGAATGGCTCTGATTGCGACAGAGCGAAGCCTCAGATGGGCAGAGCATCACCCCCTGGTGGGCATGCCAGGTGGATCCCGGTCAGGAGCATGCGGGAGTCTATCTGACTGCCTCCCTGTTTCCAGCTTCAGAAAAATACAACCCCCCCAAACAAACAAACAAAAAACCAACTCAAGTGACCCAAGGGAACTTTTTGGAATGACAGAAATTTCTTTATTCCTCTCTACCTCACTTTCTCTCTCTCTCATCTCTCTCTAAAAATCAATAAAGTCTTAAATTAAAAAAAAGAAAAAATATCAATGGCTCTTGGTGTTTACATCTGAATTACACCTTACCTTGTGGCCTTACTTTCCTTAATACATGCCATCTTAAACCTACCCAGGTTTTCTCAATTTCTGTAATTCTACTTCACAGCAGTTTATTTGGGCTGCATATTTTCTTTATCCAAATTCAAGTATCCCTTCAACACTCCAGTTCAAACCCTATCTCTTCCATTAATAAGCCATACCAATTGTTGTGACTAATGAGGCTGCTCCTTGGAATTAGTTTATCAGTTTTTATACTTTTATGAGAGACAAGAGGAATGTTACAGACCCTCTCCAAGAGTTAGAGAAAACCATCCATTCATTTATTCTCTAACATGGTGCCACAATACAGTGAGAAACAAGCGAGATAATATAGACCTTACATTCAAATGTCAAATCTACATTTAGTTTCAGGAGGTCCATGAGACCAACAATGAAAGAAAGGTCCATGGATCCAAGGTTCTAAGCTCTGCTTTATTTGTTTATCTGTACGATCATGCTTTGATTTTCCTCATGGAGCCTATTTCACACTGAATGTACAGCCTGTCCAACTCTTCTCAGTCTTCATAATTCCAGAATGAAGGAGTAAACCGTTATTCTTTCTCTTCAATACCCTACTGAATACCTCAGTTAGATCATCTTTCCAAAAACCTTACACTCTAGGGCATGGTGGAGATTGTCCCCTGGCTCCCTATGACTGGCATATTTGGGGTAAGGATTCAAACTCACCATAGCTGATGGGTTGGTCTGCCTCTCGCGGTCTCGCCTAATCTCACTCTCAATGGATTCACGAATGGCAAGCTTACAGGCACGTTGGCAAATCTCTGTCAGGTCAGCTCCAGAGAAGCCATTAGTCATCTTAGCCAGGAACTCCAAATCCACATCCTAAAAGAAGTAAACAGAGTATCTTAGCATTTAGTCTCTACTCTTGTGACACATAAATACCTCTGAGCCACTCTATCACTTCCGATTCCAATTTGTCCCATCTTTCACCACTGTTTTATACCCAATTCTAGATTATCCTTATACTCTTAATTTGAGTAGTACAAATGTTCATGTACGCCCTCACTCAAAGAGTAAACAAAAAACTCAATACTCAAAGGGTTAAATCTTCCCTTTACAACCTTAACCCCAGAAATCCCAACGAAATTTTGTCTGGGAACCAAATAGCACTTTACACTGGCTTGAGGATTCAAGATCTTGCACCTGCCTTGGCTACTGGGGACTTGCGCAGGTTGGCCTTGAGGATGGCAACACGAGACTTCTCATCAGGGAGCGGGATGTAGATGAGCTGATCAAGGCGGCCAGGTCGTAGGATGGCCGGATCAATAATGTCAGGCCGGTTGGTAGCGCCAATGATAAAAACATTCTTTTTTGTGGACATGCCATCCATTTCTGTTAGAATCTGGTTGATAACTCGGTCAGCAGCCCCACCACCATCTCCAATGTTACCACCACGGGCCTTGGCAATTGAATCCAGCTCATCGAAGAAGAGTACACAGGGGGCAGCTTGGCGGGCCTGTGGGAGAGAGGCAGACTCAAGCATTAGCACAAACGGGTCTCTCAGACCTGAGAAGAAAAATAAAGTGACCTTCACTGCCCCAGCTGAGCTGACAGAATGAGATGTTTTTAACTCTCCCAAAGAAACAGCCTCTATCTCTACCTTGTCTCCAATCAAGTGAATAGACAGCCTAGATTCTTTTTTTATTTATTTTTTGACAGAGACAGAGAGAGTCAGAGAGAAGGATAAATAGGGACAGACAGGAAGGGAGAGAGATGAGAATCAATTTTTCTTTGTGGCACTTTAGTTGTTCACTGATTGCTTTCTCGTATGTGCCTTGACCATGGGGCTATAGCAGATTGAGTAACCCCTTGCTCAAGCCAGCGACCTTGGGTCCAAGCTGGTGAGCTTTTATTATTTTTTTTTATTTTTTTTATTTTTATTTTTTTTAATTTTTATTTATTCATTTTAGAGGAGAGAGAGAGAGAGAAAGGCGGGGAGGAGCAGGAAGCATCAACTCCCATATGTGCCTTGACCAGGCAGGCTCAGGGTTTTGAACCGGCGACCTCAGCATTCCAGGTCGAGGCTTTATCCATTGCGCCACCACAGGTCAGGCCAAGCTGGTGAGCTTTGGTCAAACCGGACGAACCTGCGCTCAAGCCGGCGACCTCAGGTCTCCGCATCCTAATCCGACGCTCTATCCACTGCACCATTGCCTAGTCAGGCGACAACCCAGCTACTTACAGCTCACCTTGTCAAAGATTTCTCTGACATTGGCCTCAGACTCCCCAAACCACATGGTGAGCAGCTCAGGACCCTTGATGGAGATGAAGTTGGCCTGGCATTCATTAGCAATGGCTTTGGCCAGCAAGGTTTTCCCACAGCCAGGAGGTCCATAGAACAGTACTCCTTTGGAGGGTGTCATACCAAACTTGAGGAATTTGTCGGGGTGCTCCACAGGATACTAGGAGGAAAACAAAAGAGAATTCAGGGATACCTATAAAGTCTGAAAGAAACCTAACCAAGCAGGTGCCAACCCCCCACCATTCCGTGGTGTTAAAATCCAGGTTCCCTAGGAGCAGGGTCCTTAGTGCCTCAAACATGAGAATAGCAGGTTCCTGAATTATTCTCTCACAATTCCTGCAACGAATGTGCCAACACCCAAAGACTAACCAACTCAATTACAAATGCTGAAATTGTGACTCACCCTGAACCAAGCTACCCTACCTGGACCAGTTCCTGAAGCTCACGTTTGACATCCTCCAGGCCCCCAATGTCTTCCCAGGTTACCTGTGGCACCTCCACCACAGTTTCCCGCAGTGCTGATGGATTGCTCTGGCTCAGGGCCCACTAAAAAGGGAAAAAAACATGGGGATGAAACTTGCCAGAGAATGAGTCAAAGTGCATGTGTGCAGATCTAAGATGGGAGTGCAGTCCTTACCCGGAAGTCATCCATAGTAACTGCCAAGGAGTTCATGACTTCAGCATCAATGGTTTCATCCTCTAGGTCAATGAGGTCCATCTTCTTGCGAATGGCCTGCAGAGCGGCCTCTGAGCACAAGGCTGCTAAGTCAGCACCCACATGCCCGTGAGTCTCATTGGCTACCTGCAAAGAGAAGATCTGCTTATTATCCTGTCTCTTACACCTAGCTGCCTCAGGAGGTCAAAGAGAACAAAATCCTGACCTCTTCCCTTGACTTCTATGTCTGAGTCCTCCCATTTATCTGAACATATACTAGCAATCCTTTCACTGGCTAGAATTTAAGTATTTAAGCCTGGGCTTGGGGCTTACAAACAAAGCTGCCCCCAAAATTCTGGTTTACTCTAATACAGTGTCAACCAAGAAACATGTCAACTCCAGTTTTTGGAATTTAATCTCAAATCACTTCCTTTTTCCTGACCAGGAATCAGAATCAGTCTCTTCACATGTTCAATATATATTCCTAGCCAGTTCCCTTCAACTGATTAGAAATAGATATCCTAAAACTCCTGGCCAGCCCTCATCACTACTCCACCTGTTCCAGGTCCACATCATCTGCCAGTTTCATGTTCTTGGTATGGATCTGAAGAATTTCCAAGCGTCCTGTAGCATCAGGAATTCCAATATCTACCTCTCTGTCAAAGCGACCTGTGGGAAAGGTGCATAAACATAAAAGGGCTCATTTCTGGTCCAGAGGGGAGAAGGGATAGGCCTAACGTGACCAACCATCCCAATCTGCCCAGGATGGTTCTGATGTCAGCACTCAAAGTCCCATGTCCTGGGAAACCCTTGAGTCTCAGGCAAAACAAGATGGATGGTCACCTTAGGGCATGTGATAAGGAAAAAGATCTTCGAGCCCCATCACTACAAAAAACTTCAAGAAATGCACAGGATTAGATGACTTAGCTAAAGGACAGATACGAGATTCAAGAGATTAAGCCCAATAGAGTTATAATCTCCCTGTAAACAAGGACAGAGCATAAAGGAATTTAAGATCCTTACCAAATCGTCGTAGGGCTGGATCAATGCTGTTGGGTCTGTTGGTTGCTGCCATGACAATCACATGTGCTCTCTGCTTTAGGCCATCCATAAGGGTCAACAACTGTGATACTATACGCCGTTCTACCTCCCCATGGGTCTGCCAGGACAAGATATCTGGTCAGAAGTGAAGTCAGAATCTTTCAGCCCCCCACTAATCCCTCGGGTTAAGGTCCTACTTTTTCTCTTTTGGGAGCAATGGCATCCAGCTCATCAATGAAGATGATAGCAGGAGCATTCTTCTCAGCCTCCTCAAAGGCTTTACGAAGGTTGCTCTCAGACTCGCCAGCCAATTTGCTCATGATCTCAGGACCTGAGCGGACACAGAATACAGGCAATGACAAAACTACATCCTTCCTCATTCCCAAAATAATCAGATTTTATTTGCCCAGCCCAGAGACAGGTCCTTGGTGAGGTGACAGGGAACCTCTGCCTACTTTTTTTCCACAACCTCTATTTAGCCACCATCCCAAGACAGCCACCAGGCCAGGCTGAAGAAAAGCCAAGGACTCAGTATATTTATCTCACAGTGGAGCTAAAAGTGTGAAGACAGAAGATGCTATGGGACTTCTTGCCAGAGAAGAAGCAGCAGCACAAAGTTGGACCTCTAACAGCTAAATAATGATTCTTTTTTTTTTTTAACAGAGACAGAGAGTCAGAGAAAGGGATAGATACGGACAGACAGACAGGAACGGAGAGATGAGAAGCATCAATCATCAGTTTTTTGCTGCAACATCTTAGTTGTTCATTGATTGCTTTCTCATATGTGCACTGACCATGGGGCTACAGCAGACCGAGTAACCCCTTGGGTTAAATAATCATTTTAAAGAGCCAGGTAACTTTCCGCCAAACCTTCTACAACAAACTAGCATAGACTTTTTTGATTTCCCATCCTAACTTGCTACCCCTAAATGTTTTCAGCCTGTCTTTAATCTTTCCCAAAGGGGGATAGGACAGGGGCACAAGAGTAAAATATCTTCCCCTTGTTTCTTACTTAGCTATAATGTATCCCAGCAAAAAAAAAATGCTAAAGTGTACACAAGGATATGTGTGCAAATGTGTCCATGATTTATCCAGTTCAGGAGACTGGGTCACGCTTAGCTCAGAAATGGGTCCAAACACAAGGTGAAACAAGTCTCCCTACCGTTGATCAAAAAGAAGAAAGCTCCAGTCTCATTTGCCACAGCTCGAGCAATTAGGGTCTTCCCAGTTCCAGGAGGTCCATAGAGCAGGATTCCCCGAGGAGGCTGAGGACCAGTACAGAGTATGATTAGGTACAAACTCCCACCTTCTCTCAATCCCATCCACCCTAAAATGGCTTGAATAGGGCTCTATCTAGGGAGGGTGAGAAGCACAGCTCATCCCTGACACCAGTATGAATAAGTCCTCAACCACAGGTACTAGGAACACAGCTTACTTCAGGCTACACTCACTCCTCTTAGCAGAGAAAATACTGATAGAAGGCTGACATTTATGATTAAAACTTGCACAGCAGAATAAGAGCAGAGAAACTGCCCTAAGAAACTATCGTGAGTCTGAAGACACTGCAATTAGGCAAAAGCAAGAGGCCATTAAGCCAAGGGCTTGACTCCAGATAGACCAAGAGCCAGGGACTAGCTTAGTCATTTAAGAGTTTTGCCAAAGACTCATTCATTCCAAGAATCACAACTCATCAAGATTTATCATGTTTGAATGCTTTTCCTTACCGCCAACCACAAGTTTTTCTCTTTGAAGTTATCTTTTGTATGGCCTTCACAGGCAGCACATGGGCAGTGCCCACATAGAAGGTCAAATTATTTATACGATGCATACTAGGAGAAGAGTAATAATTTCATCTTAGTGCATCCCATGACATGGAAATGGTTGGGAAGCTACGATCTAGACCAGCAGTTCTCAAATGTTTTAGACTCAGGACCCTTAACGCTCTGCAAATTTCCTAATTTTCACTTTTATTGAGCAGAACTCTTCTAGACAGGCTGGCAAGCTATGGTGAGATTTGTTTATACAGGGTCCATGAGAATGGCTTTGTGTTTTTAAAGGGTTTACACACACACACACACACACACACACACACACACACACACGGCAGAGAACTTCATTGGCCCACTCTATTCTAGATCATTGTGTAGCTTTAATAAATTTAGAGCCCTCAATAAACTCAAAGAATTTATTATTGCCTCTCTAATCAAAGAAAATATTGAAACATATATAAAAATAGGTCCCAGGATTAGACACCAAGCAGTTGTTAATCACCACCCTACACTATATCCCAAAGCCCAAGATGCTTACCTTCACACCAATTGCCTTAAATAGGGCAGGATGTCTCAGGGGCAGCTCCACCATCTCTTTTATCTGAGCTAGCTGTTTCCTGCAGCCACCAATGTCATCATAGCCTACTTCATTCAAAGACTCTTCCTCATCCTGAATATGGAGAAGACAAAGAAAAGGAGAAGGCAGAACACTACTATCAGCAATCGCTGAATTTCTTTAAATCCTTACACAATCTGGAGTGAAAATATCTGCTGTATTAAAGACTCTCCTCTAAAGGGACCATGCCTCAAAGAACAACTCAAAGCCCCAAAGCAGAGATTTCTAGCATAGCTTTTTCCCTCTCACACTGTCCTTAGTCTTACTGAGAAGGGCTCTCCTAAGATCTGAAGCTGGAAATTCTGGTAAATGGGCTTCCAGCCCCACCATCATTATTTCTTCAAAAATTAGTCCAACCACTTAGATCATTTTGGTTCAATCTAGATTCTAAAAATTGCTGGTATCAGATACTTCTAAGAAACACCTAGGCCCAGAAATGAATACCTGGGAGGTTTCCCACCTCTACAAAGCAGCTTAGTTCCACAGAGCACCCCATCTTGCTAGTTACATGACTGCGTCACACTGAGTAACCATGTAGTCAGGTATCAGGATCAGAGAAAGAACTCACCTCTCGTTTGATAGGCTCCCCTTCACAGTGGATAACCGTGTCTGGAGCAACAATGCAATAAGGGCTGGGGTCTGTTTCCACTACTTTGAACTCCACAGCACGCATTCCACCTCGGACAAGGAAAATGTCTCCTATGGGAGCAATCAACACAAGAGCAATTAGAGGTGTCAACTACAAGACCAAGTGAAAATTACTCATCAGATTCTGGGGTCTAGAATGCCAAGTTCACTAGATACTGCCCTCTTCTCTCCCCACCCCCATGATCTTGATAAGCATCAGGCAAAAGGAGAAGGCTAACCTGTGAAATGTTCCTCTACCTCTCAAGAGGACAGTGAACAATCTGATGTGCCAGAAGCCCATCAGGTTTTGACTTCTGGGTATAAGCAACCCAAGCTTTTATAACAATCACCAATGGTAAAGCTGTGCTGAATATTAAATACACTTTGGACTGTGATACAGCCAAAATGGCCCACCTCCCCCTTCAGAGATTTAAGAAAAGGTAGCTTACTCTCCTGGAGCAGAGAATGGTAATGGGGTAATGAGATAATGGCGTAACGGGGGAATGGGGGGAAGGAGGCAAGGGTGGTGGGGAAAGAAGAGAGTACACATGTATACATATATATGAGACTAAGACAGATATTCCAAGGTTTACTACCAAGTATCCCTAACAACCATCCTTAATCTCAGTTCCTAGAATTATCTCTCACCTTTACGAATGGGTCGATAAGCTTCCAGGAAGTACGGCTTAAGGTACACCTCAAAAAGATTGCCAGTGATGCCTTCCACTGTGTCATCAATGGGTAACACGTGGATACGTTTGCCATACTTCACATCAGGGCATGGCTGGATGCTGAGAATGACAAGCAGACTCCACGTTACCAGCCACATTGCGGCCCCAAGCACTGGGTGTCCGAAAGGGCCTGGCACAGAGAGCTGATGGCAAGTGAAAGAGAAAAGGCAGGGACGGCTTTAGGTGAAGAGAGGCAGGAGGATAGGGTAGAAGCAAAGAAAAAGGAACAGCCAGGCAGAACTAAGACAGTCACACTCAGGGAGGGGGTCATAAAAGCTATTAGAAGAAGCTTCTGGGGCTGCCCACTCCCAATCAGTGAACCAAAGGAAGACCCACACATCTGGAACCCCTACAAAGAAGACAAATCTGGAACCCTTTCAGTGAGAGATATCCAACGATGACCCGTTCTGGCTAATGCTGGTGACCCAATATTACAAAGGGAAGCCTTAGTCTGTTAAACGTCACGGTCAGAGAAATAGAAATGAAAAAATAATCTCAGCCAGGTGGTCAAAGCACCTTGAGAACACTGACTAAGCACCTCCAAAAAGGCTACACGAAACCCAGAATCTATAAAAAACAATCAAAAGCCTAAGATATTCCTGGCCAGGTGACAGGTGGTTGGGTAGCAGTAGCTAGAGATGACTACAAAATGGGAAAGTTTCTAGCCTAAAGTCCAAAATCACTCAGACTTCAGCTATCCTGGGTCTGACTCAAACTATGCCTCTCTCCTAGATTAATTTGGATCCTTAAAAAGACCTGCTAGGGCCTGACTAGGCGGTGGTGCAGTGGATAGAGCGTCAGACTGGGATGCGAAGGACCCAGGTTCAAGACCCCCGAGGTCGCCAGCTTGAGCGTGGGCTCCTCTTGTTTGAGCAAAGCTCACCAGCTTGGACCCAAGGTTGCTGGCTTGAGCAAGGGGTTACTTGGACTGCTATAGCCCCACAGTCAAGGAACATATGAGAAGACAATCAATGAACAACTAAGGTGTCGCAACGAAAAACTAATGATTGATGCTTCTCATCACTCTCTGTTCCTGTCTGTCCCTATCTCTCTCTCTCTCTGACTCTCCCCGTCTCTGTAAAAAAAAAAAAAAAAGACCTGCTAGGAATCCACCTTCCATATCCAACACTCCCACCTTATTCTAGTCCTAACACAATAATGAGGTTATTTGGCAGATACACGCCCTAAAATGGCATCTTAAACCAGGGTCTAAGGTGTGGTAGTTATACCTCTTGTAGTAAAAAGAAAAAAAGCATCAAGAAAGTTGTAGAAATGCCTTTGTCCCAAAGGTCAAGCAGAAGCAGATTTTAAAGTCCTAAGGAGACAGAACCAAAATCTCAAGACAACCCTGATACATAAGTCTTCCCATAGTTAGGAGGCTTCTTATACCTGCAGATGCCAAGGCCTTCATAGGGGTCCTGACCATAATGCAGGCTGTCTCTTGCCTCCCATCCCTGAGGGGCCAAGAACCCCACACACACCTGATGACATCCCCTAGGCGTACACGAAGGTTATTCCGAACAACTCTATTCATTCGAATCTTCTCATCAGAACATGTGTCATCAGAAAGCACAATGCACACAGCTTCCCGCCTCTTCTTTCCTTTCAGCAACACTGTATCACCTCGGAACAACTGCAGCTCATCCATCTTGGGCTGAGGAAAGAAGGTTAAGGCCTTTGGGTCACTGAGCCAGGGGGTAAGCAGCAGCCCTGGAGGTTGGGATTCCCAGTAAATCCCACTGTATCTGTGGGCACTGCAAGAAAAATGGGGAAATCCTTCAGATTAAGTGCAATAAGAAATGACTGAACTGTGGACCTAACTTACCTGAGACAAGGACACTACACTGTTGTCCTCATTGATGGCTTCATCGACAATTAACCGATTGGGACGATTCTTCTGTTTAAGAATGGCTGTGGATAAGTCATCACCCTTTGAACTAAAAAGAGAAAAAAAAAAGTCAGTCCCAATATACTCCAGGGACCCCACTAATTTAAAAAATTCACACTTAGAAAAGAAATAACGCCCTGGCCGGTTGGCTCAGCGGTAGAGCGTCGGCCTGGCGTGTGGGGGACCCGGGTTTGATTCCCGGCCAGGGCACATAGGAGAAGCGCCCATTTGCTTCTCCACCCCCCACCCCCTCCTTCCTCTCTGTCTCTCTCTTCCCCTCCCGCAGCCAAGGCTCCATTGGAGCAAAGATGGCCCGGGCGCTGGGGATGGCTCCTTGGCCTCTGCCCCAGGCGCTAGAGTGGCTCTGGTCATGGCAGAGCGACCCCCCCAGAGGAGCAGAGCATTGCCCCCTGGTGGGCAGAGCGTCACCCCTGGTGGGCGTGCCGGGTGGATCCGGGTCGGGCGCATGCGGGAGTCTGTCTGGCTGTCTCTCCCCATTTCCAGCTTCAAAGAAAAAAAAAAAATAACAAATAGATGAAGCTGTCCCTATATCAGAGAGCTCAGATAAAGGAAATTCGGCCAAGGTCATGAAGAGTAATAACACATATTACAATTCCCATTCCAGTAGCTCTCAGTATTCTGAGTACTAGTAGCCTAGCTGTAAAGCCTAAGGGTCAGAACACTATGGCCTAGCCCTGGCAGAAAGATCAGTGTCTCTTTTTTTTGTCTCTCTCTCCCTTCCTCTTTCTCAAAAATAAATAAATAAAATGGTAAATAAATGAAAGAAAACTATAGCTTAAAAAGATGAAGTGGAGACTAAGCACAATTAGAGAAATGAAAATAATCTTAGATAGGATATAACAGTGAATAAGAAAAGGGGTCTGAATCCCAACCCTGCCATTACCTAACTGTGATCTTGGGCAAGTTATTTAACCTCTCTGGAAATTGACATCCTAATCTGTAAAATGAGTGAGAATATGTAGCATTGCCCTAAGTAAGAGTAATGAATGCAAAATGTTCAACACAATGCCTGGCATACGGTAATAACAGTCAGTGTGATTAATTAGCACAAGTTCTTTCTTTGCTAACCTTTGTGCAGAATGAAGTTTATCAAGACAACTTTGTAGGGCTCAGGGAGGACCCAAATCCCATCACGCAAGACTGGGGACTATGAAGCAAAATTATCACTACCTCCCTTTCAACTGGCTACACTGCTGAATGCCAGGGTTTTCCATAAGCCACAGAAATGCCAAGCATAAAGACCATCATATTTAGCCTGACCAGGCGGTGGCGCAGTGGATAGAGCATTGGACTGGGATGCAAAGGACCCAGGTTCAAGACCCCGAGGTCGCCAGCTTGAGCGCGGGCTCGTCTGGTTTGAACAAAAGTCCACCAGCTTGAACCCAAGGTCACTGGCTCCAGCAAGAGGTTACTCAGTCTGCTGAAGGCCCTCGGTCAAGGCGCATATGAGAAAACAATCAATGAACAACGATGTTGCAACACGCAACAAAAAACGAATGATTGATGCTTCTCATCTCTCTCCGTTCCTGTCTGTCTGTCCCTGTCTATCCCTCTCTCTGACTCACTGTCTCTGTAAAATATAAATAAGTAAATAAAGTTAAAAAAAAAAAAAAAGACCATCATATTTAAAAACACTAACAGATCTGCAATCTCCAGAAAAAGGGTCAAGCTCTGTAAAGACACACAACTCCATGGAGTTGGCTCAAAGGATCAAAACCAAGAAATACTGAGATATGGGGCAAATTCAAATTCATCTCACCCAAACCAAGGTTGCCTGAATTTACACTTGGTTTAAACTATCCAGTTTCAATTATTTCCTACAAGAAAAGATCATTTACCCAACACCAACTTCTTATCTAGCTTATCTCCAGCCTTCACTAACTAAACTCAGTGGGCTCTCCCTTTGAAGAGCTACCTCCTCTTAGTAAGGTCAAAAAAACATGTGCATTAACCACAACAAGGAGGCCAGACAATGAAGAAAGCAAAGTAATAAATAAAAAAGAATGTCGAGCCTGACCTGTGGTGGCGCAGTGGATCAAGTGTCAACCTGGAAACGCTGAGGTTGCCGGTTCAAATCCCTGGGCTTGCCTGGTCAAGGCACATATGGGAGTTGATGCTTTCTGCTCCTCCCCCCTTCTCTCTCTCTCTTTCTCCCCTCTCTATAATGAATAAAATAAAATTTTAAAAAATAATAAAGAATGTCTTCTTTGCCTGACCATACAGTGGCGCAGTGGATAGAGCATTGGACTGAGATAAAGAGGACCCAGGTTCGAGACCCCAAGGTCGCCAGCTTGACCGCGGGCTCATCTAGTTTGAGCAAAGCTCACCAGCTTGGACCCAAGGTTGCTGGCTTGAGCAAGGGGTTACTCGGTCTGCTGAAGGCCCGCGGTCAAGGCACATATGAGAAAGCAATCAATGAACAACTAAGGTGTCACAACAAAAAACTGATGATTGATGCTTCTCATCTCTCTCCTTTCCTGTGTGTCTGTCCCTATCTATCCCTCTCTCTGACTCTCTGTCTCGGTAAAAAATAAAAAATTTTAAAAAAGAATGTCTTCCATGAATTATTTCTTCATTCAACAAATTAACAAGTGTGTGTGTGTGTGTGTGTGTGTGTGTGTGTGTGTATATATATATATATATATATATATATATATATATATTATATTCCAGGCACTGTTCTGGGATCCAGGAGTACATTAGTTAACAAAACAAGACAAAATAGTATTCCTGTTAGAAACAGCTTCACAACTTGCAAGAAAAAGAGAATACCTGCTATGGAGTTACAGGGTTTATATATCTTTTGGTCCTGATATACAAACAGAAAGACAAATCCCATTCACATAATAAAATTATAAACTTACTGCTGACCCTCTCACATAGGTTGCATCTTTAGTTATCACCTTTAAACTAGTTTCCAAGTGTGGAGTCCCCTAGGCTTAAACTTGCCTCTCCCAACCCAAAAGTGTGGCACTTTGGGCATAATGCAACAGAGCAGACAAATATTCGGGGGGTGGGGGGGCTTATCAACACCCTGGAGGGCAACCATGGTCAAGGCGATCGCTGAAAGTAATTTAAACCCATCAATTCTCCCTCTTCCTCACACCTCAAAATACCCTCCAAGCGCTGCCTATTTTCCTGCTTAATCTATAGAACTGGCACTGAAGAAAAATAAAATCGTTGTTGCCTCTAATCATCATAATTTGTATTTTAACCCCAAAGCTGCATTCTAGGAAAACCTCCAATCTGCCTACCAGTCCTGACCCTAGCAATGAAGGTGAGTGGTATTGCTCTTTCCTTACGACAAAGTCCTTTAGTGCCACATCTACCTACTGAGATCAAAGCAAGGAACCTCTAAAAGAGGAATTCAGTCTAATCATGACCCACCAGCAGTCCTGGATGCTCTTGCATTGTCTTCAGCATGAGTCAGGCCCTTTCCAGAACCCCAATGGGCCAGAACCCCATAGGGGACTTGACTTGGAGGGAGTTCAGGTAAGAGTTATCAAGATGACATAAGGTTAGAAACCATCTATTATGGATTTGTAGTTTTAGTTTTGAAAACAAAAGACTGACTGGAAAACCCAAGGTAATATTTTAAGTACTAATAAGTGGTCCTTTTAAATAGGTGACTAAGTGATACTTCACTTCGATTCAGAAACTTGAAAAAAAAAGGAACACACCAAAAAAACAAATTTTCTTTAAATCAGGAAGATGATTTGCATAAAAGTTTCCATAGGATGGCTGTCCTTTTTTTTTTCCCTCTCAGTTTGTAAAGCTCTTGATTCTAAATTCAGTGGACAGAAGTGGTCAGGTTTTATCTGATGCTTTCCTCAGGACTGGAGGGCCCAGAAGTTCTCAACATAGAAGCTCGAGGGGAAAAAACGTGTGTGTTGGAAGAGTTAGGGCAACTCTAACCTTCACACCACGAAGGCTGAAATCTAGGAAGGCCCAGAAAATAGGTACTCAGATTCGAACGATATAGCCAAGAACCTAAAATAATAGAGAAAGGAAAAGTGCCTTTCTCCCTGCACCTACTTCATAACATCCTGGAAAACTGACTAAAATTCACTCGTTCGAATAACTAACCTAAAATAGGAAGAAGACCAGAAGCGAAAAGCAGGGCGCACTGTCTCCCTCACTACTCAGGTAGCACACGAACCAACCAAGAGCCAGGCGGATCCGGCTCCGAAAGTGCCATGGTCAGTTTCCCTGAGCTCGCCGGGCCTTCCCCGGCTCCGGCCTCCGCCTGTGTCTCTGGGCTCCGAAGGCCTTCACGTGGCCCCAAGTCCACGCCCACCGTGCCCGGTTAGGGCGTCGGGGCCTGCTCTCTCCGGGAACCAAAGGCCTTCAGCGGGTGGTGGGCCGAATCGCAGGGGGCGCCCCCAGGCCCCGCGGCCCCGCGCCGGCGATGTGGGCTCGCAGACCTCACTAGGCCGGTACGGCCCGTCCCAGGTGAGCCAATCAGACTGGCTGGGGCCTGCATGACACAGCACGATCCGGCCCAGGCCCCGACCCGGGCCCAGCGCAAACCCCGCCTAGGGGGCGCGCGGGTGCGTAGCCAGCCCAGCAGGGCCCACAGCCCCTCCTTCATTCCCTTCCTCTCCTCTAGTTGCATATCCCCTTCATTCCCAGTATCCACATCTTAGCGCCCACGGCCAGGCCCCACCGGGCCTACCCAGCGCCGAAGTGTCCCCGGTGCGTGCACCCGCAGCGAGCGCGCGCGCACATAAATACACACACACGCAAACACACACACACTCACTCGGCTCCGGAGGCCATGGCGCGCGCCTCTCAGCCGGCGGATGTGGCGGCCCGCGGGTAACGGCTACGAGGGGTGGCTGGCGACCGACTGGATCGGGGCTCGGCTCTCCCGAGCGAGTGGCGAGCGGCGTTGACAAATCACAGGCAGCCTCCCTCTCGCTTCCTCCAAGCGGCACCCGTGCGGTGGGCGGGCAGGAGTCGTTGGCTCCCGATCTGCGAACGGGTAGCAGCGACGACTCCAACGACAGCTGCAGACGCTTCAGAAACTGAGCTGAGAAGAGCCGAATCATCGGAAGAAGAGGTGCTCTCACCTCAACCAATCAGCGCCTGCTCTAGGTACTCCCGCCCGCCTCTCGGTGCCTCTCCCCAGCAACCCGCGGACCACAGCCAATCAGGAAATTCGTTTTGGCCTGGCTCCCGCCTCAGGGATGCAACGCCACGTCAATTGGCCGCAACGCTACGCTTCCTGGACGGATTGGGATTCTCCACCAACCAACGAAAGGAGTGGGGCAGATCGACTAGCGAAAGGAGTGTTAAACCCTTGGAGGCGGGCTCTCCCACTTGGCTTCAGTTCATTGGCTCCTGAGTTTATTCTGCTGGAAAAATCTGGCACAATAGATTGAATCCTTTTATTAATCTAGCACTGTTGCATTTATAACCCACACCTATCTTCTTCCAGAACTTGAGGATTCACCATAAAAAAGCTGGCTCAAGCCACTCCTACTTTGGACCGTTTGACTAGTACTCCAGATCTTAATCCACGCTATCCTATAATCATTGCACCTCCGATTCCCTGGTTAACCCTAATCACTCAAGGCTTTACAGTTCCTCCGGTTGGAAGTACAGGCGTCCTCCTACCACTGGGTATTAATGATTTGCGGAAGGAGGGCACTCAAGTCCAGAGAGGAGTCAGAAGGCTACCACGGAACACACAGCGGATTCAATACAGCCCAAAGCAGCAGGAAAACTGCATGCTGAGTTGAAGTCTGGGCTCAAAATGCCAGCTAACCCTGTCTATATTCAATAGGCAGCATCCTTCATCCCGATCCACACAGACACATTTGACTGAGGCAGTCAAATTTCAAATTTATAGAATTTGGGATTAAGGAGGGGGTGGGAAGTCACTGTGAGACTCAAATCTGCTTGTATCTCCCCTCTAAAAGTCAAATACCTGATTTTGTCTAAGAGACCTGCCTGGACCACCTACCAGGGCAGGCCTACCTCCACTCAGTCACTTCATACAGGATCTTAGGCTTTGGGCCTCTGCCTCTAGACAATGGGAAGGACTCAAGTCATTGCTTTTTTTTTTTTTTTTTTTTTCATTTATTGATTTTAGAGAGAGTAAAGAGGAGAGGGAGGAGCAGGAAGCATCAACCTATAGTAGCTGCTTCTCATATGTGCCTTGACAGGACACGCCCGGGGATTTCAAACTGGCGACCTCAGCATTCCTGGTTGACATTCTATCCATTGCACCACTGCAGGGCAGGCTGGTCATTGCTTTCTGTGTAAGGATTCTTGTAACCCGTTCTTCTACCGACCTCCAGTCAATAGGTAGATGATGGGATAGAGCACCTTACACAACCGGTACTCAACTAAATCAGACAGCTATGAGCCACTCCACTCAAGTCATATGTAGTAGGCAGACGAGATATGAGATTTTACTCAACACCAGAAAAGGGGAAACAAGAAAAAAAGTCAGCAGGAGCAGTCAATGCCTTGTTGGTGGTGCTGGGGGAAGGGAGTCCTCTGGAACTAGGTGGAAGTAACCAGGCCAACAAATTTTGCCACCAATCTCTCCAAAGCCAAACTAATATAGGAATGGTCAGCTCCAGACACATTCTCCAAGGATGGTAAAACAGAAAGCCCTCCCCATATAAAGATGGCCCAATGGGCCCCAGCTCAGACTTTTCAAAACTTGGCAGCTATAGGTCACAAGGCTCCAGCAGAGATGTCTGAAACTCTTCCAGAAGGGTTTCACGGTCAGGAGGACGGATCCAGCTCAAATAGGTTTCAAGGTACAGGGGGAGAGACCTGGAGAGCAATAAGGGTGAGACCTAAGAATAAAGCATAGGCAGAAGGTTGGGCAGCCATTCTTTCCCTTTCATTCATCACCACCCACCCCAACAGACCCAAGGATTCCAGGACATCAACTGTTCCTCAAACCCAAGTCAGCAGGCCTCACCATGTAGCATTCTCCTGGGGCAACTTAGTTTGGACCTCCAGCCTTTGCCAAAGAGCAGTGGCCTCATCCCTCCGATCCAGCCTCCTTAGAGTCTGAATCAAGTGAAAGGAAGCGTCTCCATAACCTGTAGCCCCACCCCAGAGTACAGTCTTAGAACTTGACCCAGTCTGAAGCATTTTATAAAGGGGGAAACTAGCCTAACCAGGTGGTGGTACAGTGGATAGAGCGCTGACCTGGGACACTGAGGACTCAAGTTCAAAACCCCAAATTGAACTTGGGTCAATTTGGGTCGCTGAATTGAACACAAGCTCATCTGGCTTTGAGTGCAGGATCACCAAGGGTTGCCAGCTTGAGCTTGGAATCATAGATATGAGCCCATGGTTGCTAGCTTGAACCCAAAGGTTACTGGCTTGAGCCGAAGGTCAATGGCTTAAGCAAGGGGTCACTGACTCAGCTGAAAGCCCCTGGTCAAGGCATATATGAGAAACAATGAATGACTAAAGTGCCACAACTATGAGTTGATGAGTCTCATCTCTCTCCCTTCCTATCTGTCTGTCCCTGTCTGCCTCTCTTTCTCACTAAAAAGAAAAATAAATCAGTAAAAATAAACAAAAGGGGAAACTGAAGCATAAAGCAGGAAACTATCTTGCCTACAGTTACACACTGAACCATGACATTCCCAACCATTCCTAGCACTAAGCACTGCCTGCTCAGGACAAAGGGCTCAGCTAATTCTGCTCCTGCCCAACACACTCCCAACACAAGTCATTGTCTTTGTGTCTGAGGACATTGGGAAGACTGGGGAACTCCTGAGAGGCCTTCGTACACATTTGTTTATGTCTTGTGTGTCTGTACACCTGGGTATTTCCCTAGGTATATGTAGCACAAACCCATTCATCCCTCCTATCTAGGAACATCATTCAGTACCTCCCTCCCTCCATGGGCCTCTTTGTCCTTGTGCATCTCTGCTTAGCTGACATCATGTAAGTATACATACCTGGGCACACCTGCACACCGAGGAGGAAGTCCTGTAGCGCTTTGGTATCCTGGCCACTAGCCATCCATTCTAGTCCACGACTAATCAGGGCAGCTGCTCGAAGCTGCTGTAGTGCCACATCTGATGTACACCCCTTCTCACAGTTGGAAGCAGGTCCTAGGGACCACCCCCAAAGTCAAGAAGTGTGTTCCCAACCACATAGTCACCAAAACCCCAAGTTTCCCTCTATCTCTTGTGTCTGGAGTCCCTTTCTCTTAAATCTCCTGTTTGGCTGGGCCACATGAAAAGGGAACTGATATCCACCACCACCACATCCAGGAGGGAAGAGGAAAAGTGAGAGTCTAGATCACCTTGTTCTTTGTCCTTAGGTGTGGCCTGGAAGAGCAGCTCAAGGCACCTGAAGTGGGACATAGAGCAGGGGCAAAAAGGAGTCAAGCTCAGAAACTCTGGGGTGAACAGTTAAAAAATGGAGCTCACCAGTTCAGGTCCCAGTCAGAAAAGTACCCCTCCACATTTCCCCTAGGACCCTGATTGGCTTCCTGGGCTCACCGGCTAAATTCACTAATTGCCTGTTTTGGGGCCCCTAGTTGTACCCAGGCTTGGCCCTGAAGCAGGTAGGTGGCAGAGATCCAGGGTGGGCAGTGTGGTGGCTCCTTGGTTCCTTTTCTGGCATCTGTGAACAGCCGGGGCTTCTTAGGGATCAGAGATGCTGTGCGGCTCAGCAGCTCCTCACATACGGTCAAAGCATCCTGAGCTCGGCCTGCCTGGATCAGTGCTGCTGCTGCCTCCAAGAACACCTCAGGCATGCAGGGCCCTGTGGGGGGTGGGGAGAACTGGGGTGGGGAAAAGATGCAGTCTTGAACAAACATAAGCCACCATCCCTAACCTCTTCACAAGGCTCTGGTACCTTATGGAAAAAAACCACCTGTTACTTGTATCCCTAAACCCCTTGCTCTGGGAAGCCTTCCTGGTCTTGCCTAGTCAGATTGGCCAGACAGAAGAGCAGAGGAAAAACCAGAAAACAGCATGAGCTCTGCTCCAAAGGAAACTCCAACCCTTTCCCACCCCAACTGCGAAAAACCTTGAAGATATACCCACCTTTGGCTCTGAATCATCCAGCAACAGGGCCAGTAAGTCCAAGTAATGCTCTACAGCGTCTTCTGCCCTGAGGAGTTATAGCCCATGAGCCTTAAATTAGATCCTTGCAGTGCCTTCCAAGGGCTCTTAGCTAAGGGAGGGATGCTCAAGGGCCCTGGGTAGTGGGTGTTTGGGCTTTGATCTTGGCTCAGTATGGCTATACCCTACTTACAGAATGGATTTGGGAGGAGATGTCAAAGTTTTTGTTTTGTTTTTTTAATGAAAGAGAAAGGGGGGGGGGGACAGACAAGAACAGGCTGGCAGGAAGGGAAAGAGATGAGAAGCATCAATTCTTCATTGCTGCACCTTAGTTTTTCATTGATTGCTTTCTCATATGTGCCTTGATGGGGGGGGGGGGGGCTCCAGCTAAGCCAGTGACCCCTTGCTCAAGCCAGCAACCTATGGGCTCAAGCCAGCGACCATGGGGTCATGTCTGTGACCCCATGCTCAAGCTGGATGAGCCCACTATCAAGCCGGATGAGCCCGCACTCAAGCCAGAGACATTGGGGTTTCGAACCTCGGTCTTTCACATCCCAGTCCGACACTCTATCCACTGCACCACCGCCTGGTCAGGCAGGAGACTTCAGAGTTTTAAAGAGATACAAGGTAGTCTCTGGAGGAAGAGTTCTCAGTTCAGGTCTAGTGGCAAGGCAGGAGAAGGAGTTGAGACCTATGTCCTGCCACTGACTTGTCTACCCCCCTGACTCACAAGAACAGGAACAGTCACAGGGGAGGCATCAGAAGTGAAAAGAGGAGTTCACGTGAGCAAGGCAGAACCTCACCTTCCTGTCTGTAGGCATCGGCTTGCTAGCAGGTGTTTGATCTGGCTCAGTGTGCCACAGCAAAGGGGTGAGGCTGGGTCAGGTTGTGGGAGTAGCAACTCTACTTCAATAAGAAAATGGGGGACTTCGGAGCTAGGAGTAACACTTAAGGCCTAAAAAGGACAAAAGAAGAAAATAACAATCTTTGGGAGCCATACTTCCTTCTGCTTATACCTTGACTAGATGCTTCAACACAAGCACCTCAGCAATCCCCAAATCTTCCACTGGCATAGTTCCTTACCTCAACCAGAAGCTCCAGACTCTCCAACTCTGCCACTGTGTTGCCTAGTTGCTGATATAGCCTGGAGGCTTCCAGAAGCGGCGGACCACAGATTGATCCCCCTTGCAGGGCTGCAACCAAGTAGAGCAGAGCTCTCTGTGGATTGCCCTAGAGGGGTAAGAGGACACAGGCCTCAGGTAGCTACCCTCACAAAGAAAAAAGCTGTCCATAACATTCATGGTTTCTCCAACCCATGCAGGCACTGTCTTTACCATCTTCCGGAGACAGGTCCCCAACGCTGTGTACACATGGACCAACACAGGCCGTGGGCACAGACCTGAGGCTGCTTCGTGCAGGTTGCTCAGTGCCCTGGGAAGATTCCCTGTGTTCAGCTCCTGGAGACCTGAGATCAATCAGGGTATGAGCTTAAAGAGGCCCATAGGGCATAAATTAAATAAGACATGACAGGAAAGTCATGAGCCTAGAGCAGGGGTCCCCAAACTATGGCCTGCAGGCCACATGTGGCCCTCTGAGGCCATTTATCCAGCCCCCGCCACACTTCTGGAAGGGGCACCTCTTTCATTGGTGGTCAGTGAGAGGAGCATAGTTCCCATTGATATACTGGTCAGTTTGTTGATTTAAATTTACTTGTTCTTTATTTTAAATATTGTATTTGTTCCCATTTTTTTTTTGTTTGTTTTCATTTTTCTGAAGCTGGAAACAGGGAGAGACAGTCAGACAGACTCCCGCATGCGCCCGACCGGGATCCACCCGGCACGCCCACCAGAGGCGAAGCTCTGCCCACCAGGGGGCGATGCTCTGCCCATCCTGGGCGTCGCCATGTTGCGACCAGAGCCACTCTAGCGCCTGAGGCAGAGGCCACAGAGCCATCCCCAGCGCCGGGCCATCTTTGCTCCAATGGAGCCTTGGCTGCGGGAGGGGAAGAGAGAGACAGAGAGGAAAGCGCAGCGGAGGGGTAGAGAAGCAAATGGGCGCTTCTCCTGTGTGCCCTGGCCGGGAATCGAACCCGGGTCCTCCACACGCTAGGCCGACCCATTTTGTTTTTTTACTTTAAAATAAGATATGTGCAGTGTGCACAGGGATTTGTTCATAGTTTTTTTTATAGTCCAGCCCTCCAACAGTCTAAGGGACAGTGAACTGGCCCCCTGTGTAAAATGTTTGGGGACCCCTGGCCTAGAGGCTCCTTAAGATGGGGAATGAGGAAGAAGGAATGAATCAGACTGCTAACTGACCTTGGCGACAGGCCAATGCTGTAAGAAGGACATCCTTCAAGCCCTGGGCATCCTGTAGGGTCAACGGGTCATCTGACGCCTTAGCTGGGGGGCTCCAAGTTTTTAGAAGGAGAAGCAGATCCTCAGAGGCCCCACTCTGGGGAGAGAAGGACATCAGAGGATCCAAGCTGGTAGCTATTTCTTCTCCTATCTGTCCACCCTGGCTAGACCTTGAATTCAGGTCCTCCTGATTCCTGCTCCCCCAATACTAAGGGATAGATAGCTGTGGGGAAAGGATAAAGGGAGGAAGAAAAACCTGGGACAGACCCTGGCTGAGTAGCTCAGTTGGTTAGAGCATCATCCCCATATACCAAAGTTGCAGGTTCGATCTCCAGTCAGGGTACATACAGGAATCAATCAATGAATACATAAATAAGTAAAACAACAAATTGATGTTTCTCTCCCCCTCCCTTCCTCTCTCTCTAAAAATAAAAATTTTAAATTAAAAGAAAGAAAAACTTGGGACAATGATAAGCTATTCTAGTGTACTTCCTCACTGAGGATAAATCCATGAGGACACAGGGCAAGGACCATGTTTGAGTTACTGATGAAAAGAATGAGACTGGGAAGTGACTCCAGCAAGGTCATGACAGTTCTAACCTCACCCCAAATGTTTAAGCTATTTTAAAAATGCTCCCAAGAGAACCCTCAAAGGAGGGACCAACCACAGCAAGGCTACCTAAGGTTCCTTGAGAGAATCCAGGTCTTCTGACCACCAACCCAGCAGCCTTTCCAGCACACAATGATGCTACTGCAGCTGGAAGGGATGGGAGGAGGGAAAAGACCCTTAGATACAAGTTACTTCTCAAATTACCTGGCTGCCATTCAGGGTCTGCAGCAGGAAGGTCAGGTCCCCAAGATGGTCCGTGCTCAGCCAGAGGGCAGCCTGCAGGCCAGCCAGGTGGTGAAGGGCAGGGAGCAGCTCTGGCGGAAGGGAGGAAGCTCGAAGGACCGAGTTCCACAGCCCCCTGCACCCATGTTCCAGCCTGGGCCCCAGCTGCTTCTGGGTCTCCATCACTGTAGAGTATACACACAGCTGAGACAGAACCTCAACTCTAGCTTTTCTTTTTTGCAGGAGCCCAAAGACCACAAAAGTACTCCTGGTCTGAGGAGCACATGGAGGATCAGAGAAGGGCATCTTTCTCTTCAAAGGTGAGATTATGTCCCCCTCCCTGTCCCATCCCCCTCCCCCCCATGCAAAGACTTAAACCCAGACTGAGGCTGGCAGGAAACATGAGAAACAATCTCTGACCCTCACCTCTCTCTAGGCCCCGTTGGATATCCTGTGCCTGGTCCTCAGTGAAACCCTGGGCCAGGCTGGCCCTCAGGGTAGTGAAGTTGCAGATGACAGTCAATTCCAAGGGGAGAAGAAGAACAGCTGCAGGGAGCCCTAAAGCAACAAAGGCTAGTCTCACAGTCTGCTCCCCCATGAAAGATTCCCTGAATAAGATCCCAAACCAGATATCATCCCACCTCAACCAAATGGCTTCAATAAAGAACACACCCTTTGGATAGAGTTTGGAAAAAGCAGAAAGTTCTCCAGATCAGACCATTCTGAAAACCACTTCTTCAAATGCTGCTCCGTGTGGGTATATGTGTATAACAAGGAGATTCACCTGTACAAAGTCGATGCACTCCAGTCTTGTCTGTGCCTTAAACAGGATTTCCTGTCCCCTGAGTAACTGCCTTAATCTCAGAAGTGGAAAAGAGGAACTGGTCTCTGGCTGTGGAGGGGGTGGGGTGCGGTGTGCTGGGATGGAGGGAAGACTGACCATCCTGGGGAGGACCCTGCTTACCCTGCAGACTATGGAGGAGTCCCCTGAGCCCCTCTAGCACATCTTGAGCCAAATGTTGTCGCCTCAGAGAAAGACTGGAGTCCTGAGCCACCTGCCAAACATGAAGTATAGTGTCACTGAGAATAAGTCCTTTCCTCTCCCCTGCAGCAGTGGCATGAAAAGTCATTTTCCAGTCATTACTGGCTTTCCGGAGAGGTCAAGCTCAGCCCCACCCCATTCGCTGGGATAAATCCACAGCAAACCCTCTTACTGGTATTTTGGGGCTGCAAAGCCAGAGTCCGAGCAGCCGCGTTACCTTGGCCTGTCGTACTAGCCAGTCATTCTTTTCCCTCCACAAGTCCAGGCAGTTGGCTTGTGGCACTGACGAGGCCAGACGGGTCTGGTGGGACATGGTGGCCAAGCCTGGGCCGGGACACCTGAAGAGGGTTGCGAAAGGGTAAGCCTGTTCCCCGCCCCGCCAAAGCCCCCACCCGAGCGGGAAGGGCCCGAGCACTTCCGCACCCTGCCGCGTCTCCTCCGCTCCCTCGGGGTCCTACCGCGTCTCCTCTGCTACTCCCCAGGAGAAAAGAACTCTCTCCTCGCTGCCTGGCGGGGCTCTCTCACCCTCGCCTCTGATTGGCGGAACCAGCAAAACTCTTGGCAGCGGTTGGTCGTCTTCAAGGTATTTCCCAGCGGGAAACTCGAAAAAGAAACGAGTCCAGCCAGACCAGCAAGGAAGGCCGAGGCCGTGGGGGGCCGAAGGTGTGTCTGATGGAGAAGGTCGTTACCACTCGCCGTTCCACCTGCTCAGCCCTCGCCGTGGCCTTGAGAAATCAACATAGAAACCAGAGCCCGTGGCTCAGCCCTTCCCTTGCAGGTTTGCTGAATTTCCCTTCCTCGGAGGGCTAGCCCGTGCGATGCATGCTGGGAGTTGTAGTACGGGTTAGAGCAGCTTGAAAAGTCCGGCCCGGAAGAATCTCCGAAAGGAACGGATAGACCAAAGTCCTTAGTATCATAATTGGGCCATCCTTCCTTTGCTCACCGTGGAGCATCAGCAGCTCACCCGCAGTCCGCTCAACTGCATACGGACTGACTGCTGGTAGCATAGCCCTGTGTTTGTGCCGCCTGCACTGCTCCCTGGTACCTGCCCAATCCTTTCAGCAAATGGAGCTAGGGGAATTCGATATTCGTATGCAAAAACAAAAGGGGAGGGGGGGGGGACTATGAACTCTTATGCTACAAAGACACCATCAAGAAAATTTAATGGACTTGTATTCATAACGTAACTCTCAAAGCTCAATAATACAGACTTATTTGAACCATTTTAAGGCAGGTAGAAAAAATATTAGACACTTTTACCAAAAAGATACATGAATAGCTATTCTTAGCCATTTGTGTGGCTATTCTCAGCCACACAAAAGAATAGCCACACAAAAAGATGCTCAACATCACTGACCATTAGGGAAATACAAATTGCAACCATAAGATACTACTATGCACATACACACATAGAATGGTCACAATAAAAAAAAATACAGATAATGCCAACTCCTGGTGAGGATGTGGAGATACTGGAAACTTCATACATTATTGGCAGGAATACAAAATGCTACCATTACTTTGGAAAAGTTTGGCAGTTTCTTTAAAAGTTAATCAAAAATTTTCATATGATCCAGGAATTTCACTCCAAGGAATTCTCCCAAGAGAAATGAAAACATATGTTTACACCAAGTCTTGTATGCAAATGCCCATAGCAGTGAAAAAATACATATATTCACAATAGCTGAAAACTGGAAATAATCCAAATGTCCATCAAGTTGATCATAACCATGCTTTGGATTGGAATATATGAATGACTAAGCAATAAAAAGGGGCAAAAGCCTGACCTGTGGTGGCTCAGTGGATAAAGCGTCGACCTGGAAATTCTGAGGTTGCTGGTTCGAAACCCTGGGCTTGCCTGGTCAAGGCACATATGGGAGTTGATGCTTCCAGCTCCTCTTCCCCCCCCCCCCCCCCGTCTCTCCCTCTCCTCTCTAAAATGAAAAAAAAATTTTTTTTAATTGTTTAGCCTGACCTGTGGTGGCGCAGTGGATAAAGCGTCGACCTGGAAATGCTGAGGTCGCCGGTTTAAAACCCTGGGCTTGCCTGGTCAAGGCACATATGGGAGTTGATGCTTCCTGCTCCTCCCCCCTTCTCTGTCTCTCTCTCTCCTTTCTAAAATGAATAAATAAAAAAATTTTAAAAAAAGGGGGGCAAAAATGATACATGCACCAACATGGAGGAATCTCACAAACCTTATTCTAAGTCAAAGGAGCCACATATTGCCCTGGCCGGTTGGCTCAGTGGTAGAGCGTTGGCCTGGCGTGCAGAAGTCCCGGGTTCGATTCCCCGGCCAGGGCACACAGGAGAAGCGCCCATCTGCTTCTCCACCCCTCCCCCTCTCTTTCCTCTCTGTCTCTCTCTTCCCCTCCCGCAGCCAAGGCTCCATTGAGCAAAGATGGCCTGGGCGCTGGGGATGGCTCCTTGGCCTCTGCCCCAGGCGCTAGAGTGGCTCTGGTCACGACAGAGCGATGCCCCGGAGGGGCAAAGCGTCGCTCCCTGGTGGGCATGCCGGGTGGATCCCGGTCGGGCACATGCGGGAGTCTGTCTGACTGTCTATCCCCATTTCCAGCTTCAGAAAAAAAAAAAAAAAAAAGGAGCCACATATTGCATGATTCTAGAAATATGAAGTGTCCATAAAAGATAAATTATAAAGACAAAAAAAAAAAAAAAAAGGCTGACCAGTGATGGCAAAGTGGATAGAGTGTTGACTTGGAACACTGAGGTTGAGGTCGTCAGTTTGAAACCCCAAGGTCACTGGCTTGAATGCAGGCTTGTCAGCTTGAGCATGGGTTTGCTACATTGAGCTCAGGGTTGCCAGCTTGAGCATGGGGTCACTTGCTTGAGCATGGAATTATCGACATGATTCCAAGGTTGCTAGATTGAGCCAGGGGTCACTGGCTGGGCTTGGGCCCCCTAGTCTAGCACATGCAGGAAGCAATCAATGAACAACTAAAGTGAAGCAACTATAAGTTAACGCTTCTCCTCTCTTCTCTCTCAAATCAGTAGAGAGAGAAAAAAAGAGACAAAAAATGATCAGTGGCCTGGGTTGAGGCTGGGAATTGACTGTAAATAAAGTACAGGAAATTTATGGGAGTGATGAAAATTTTTTCTTTATTTTAGGTGAGAGGAGGGTAAATAGTAAGGCAGACTCCTGCATGTGCCCTGACCATGGCAACCCCTTCTGAGACTGATGCTTGAGTACCGAGCTATTTTTAGCACCTGAGGCTGATGCGCTCCAATGGAGCTATCCTCAATGCTCCAGGCCACACTCGAACCAACTGAACCACTGGCTATGGAAGGGGAATAGGGAGAGAAGGGGGGAGGTGAAGGTGGGGAGAAGCAGATGGTCACTTCTCCTGTGTGCCCTGACCGGGAATCAAACCTGGGATGTCCATATTCGGGGCCAACACTCTATCCACTGAACCACCAGCCAGTGCCTGAAAATTTTCTAAAACTAAGTTGTTGCACTTGCTAACAGTTTCTTACGCATTCTATAAAAAGAACAAACGGCAAAAGAAAAATAGGATGAATTTCATCTTAAAAATTTTGTTATGAGCCCTGGCCGGTTGGCTCAGCGGTAGAGTGTCAGCCTAGCGTGCAGAGGACCCGGGTTCGATTCCCGGCCAGGGCACACAGGAGAAGCGCCCATTTGCTTCTCCACCCCTCCGCTGCGCTTTCCTCTCTGTCTCTCTCTTCCCCTCCCGCAGCCAAGGCTCCATTGGAGCAAAGATGGCCCGGGCGCTGGGGATGGCTCTGTGGCCTCTGCCTCAGGCGCTAGAGTGGCTCTGGTCGCAACATGGCGACACCCAGGATGGGCAAGGCATCGCCCCCTGGTGGGCAGAGCATCGCCCCTGGTGGGCGTGCCGGGTGGATCCCGGTCGGGTGCATGCAGGAGTCTGTCTGACTGTCTCTCCCTGTTTCCAGCTTCAGAAAAATGAAAAAAAAAAAAAAAGAAAAAAAAATTTTGTTATGTGCTATACAAATAGTTGAACATTACCTGACCAGTGGTGGCACAGTGGTAAAGCTTCTACCCGGAATGCTGAGGTCGCTGGCTCTGAGCAAAGGCTCATCAGTACAGGGTCACTGGCTTGGTCAGGGGATTGTCCACATGATCCCAAAGCTTGCCCACTTGAGCCCAAAAGGTCGCTGGCATGGAAAAGCCCAAGGTTTCTAGCTTGAGCAAGGAGACACAGGCTCACCCTGGTCAAGGCACATCTGAGAAGCAGTCAAAGTACAACTAAAGCAACTAACTACGAGTTGATGCTTCTCACCCTCTCTCTCTCAAAAAATAAATAAAATAATTGAAGGTTAATTAGCAGTATAAGTAAATATTAATGCTGCCAGTCTCCTTCAAACAAACAAAAAAAAACCCACAAAATTTTTGTGCTTCAAAAGATACTGTCAAGAAAATGAAAAGATAACACACAGAATGGATAGTTTTGTTTTGTTTTTGACAGAGACAGAGAGAGGGACAAATAAGGACAGTTGGGAAGGGAGAGTTGAGAAGCATCAATTCTTTGTTGAGGCACCTTAGTTGTTCATCGATTGCTTTCTATGAGACTTGATGAGAGTGGGGCGTGGGCAGGAGCTACAGCAGACTGAACGACCCCTTGCTCAAGCCAGCGATCTTGGGCTTCAAGCCAGCAACCATGGGGTCATGTCTATGATCCCATGCTTAAGCCAGTGACCCTGCACTCAAGCTGGTGAGCCCATGCTCAAACCAGTGACCTCGGGGTTTTGAACCTGGATCCTCCGCGTCCCAGTCAGATGCTCTATCCACTGTGCCACTGCCTGGTCAGGCTGAATGGATAGATTTTTATATTTTATTTATTTATTTATTGATTGAGAGAGACAGGAAGGGAGATAGAGGGTTAGAAGCATCAACCCACAGCTGCCTTCACTCTAGCTGTGCATTGATTGCTTCCGAGAGTGAGAGATGAGAACCATCAACCTGTAGTAGTCCTCACTCCAGTTATACATTGAACTTCCCTTGAGTGCCTTGACCGGGGCTGTGCCAGTGTATCCCTGCTCAAGACAGTGACCTCGGACTTTCCATGCCAGTGACTCTTGGGCTCAAGCTGATGAGCACTGGGATCATGTGGATGATCCCCCACTCAAGCCAACAGCATTGTGGGTCAATGCTTTATCCACTGCACCACCACGGGTCAGGCAAGGATTTTTTTTTTTTTAAGATTTTATTTATTCATTTGAGACAGGGGAGAGAGAGAGAGAGAGAGAGAGAAGACAGAAGGGGGAAGGAACAGGAAGCATCAAATCCCATATGTGCCTTGACCCGGCAAGCCCAGGGTTTTTTGGTTTTTTTTTTTTTTTTTTTACAGAGGCAGAGATAGACAGGGACAGACAGACAGGAACAGAGAGAGATGAGAAGCATCAATTATCAGTTTCTCGTTGCGCACTGCGACTTCTTAGTTGTTCATTGATTGCTTTCTCACATGTGCCTTGACCGTGGGCCTTCAGCAGACCGAGTAACCCCTTGCTGGAGCCAGCGACCTTGGGTCCAAGCTGGCGAGCTCTTTGCTCAAGCCAGATGAGCCCGCGCGCGACCTCGGAGTCTCGAACCTGGGTACTTCCGCATCCCAGTCCGACGCTCTATCCACTGCGCCACCGCCTGGTCAGGCAAGCCCAGGGTGTTGAACCGGCAACCTCAGCTTTCTAGATACATGCTTTATCCACTGCGCCACCACAGGTCAGGCAGGCAAGGATTATTTTTAAATCAAATACTACGTAATAAGGGACTTGTATGTAGAATACATAAACAATGCTAATAACTCTATAAAAAGATAACCCATTTAAAAAACAAAGGATTTGAATGGACAGTTCTACAATAAGCACAAAAAAATACTCAACATCATTAATCATCAAGGATATGTAAACTAAAACCACAATGAGCCTGACCAGGTAATGGCACAGTGGATAGATCGTTGACCTGGGAGGATCCAGGTTCAAAACCTCGAGGTCACCGGCTTGAACATGGGCTCATCCAACTGAACACAGCTTGAGCCTCAGGTCACTGGCTTCAGCAAGGGGTCACTGGTTCAGCTGGAGCCCCCCCCCCCCCGGCCAAGGCACATAAGAGAAGCAATAAATGAACAACTAAAAGTGCTACAACTACAAGTTGATGCCTCTCATCTCTCTCCCTTCATGTCTGTCTCTTTTGTAAAAAACAAACCAAAAAAAACTCATAATGAGATACCACTTCACACCCACCAGGATGGTTAGAAACAAGATGGATAAAAAAAATAAGTATTGGCATAGATGTGTAGAAATTGGTACTCGCATACACTGCTGGTGGGAATATAAAATGGTGGAGCAGCTTTGGAAAACAATGGTAGCTTTTCAAAAAGTTAAATGTGCCCGACTTGTGGTGGTGCAGTGGATAAAGCGTCAGCCTGGAAATGCTGAGGTTGCTGGTTCAAAACCCTGGGCTTGCCTGGTCAAGGCACATATGGGAGTTGATGCTTCCTGCTCCTCCTCCCTTCTCTCTCTCTCTCTCTCTCCCCCTCTATAATGAATAAATAAAATCTTAAAAAAAAATTAAATGTACAGTTTAACATTTTAAAACAACTTTTAACTTTTCTTTTAAAGATTATATTTATTGATTTTAGAGACAGAATATAAAGAGAGAAGGGGGGTAGTGGAAAGCATCAACTCATTGTAGTTGTTTCTTGTATGTGCCTTGACCTGGCAAGCCTGAGTTTTCAAACTGGTGACCTCAGCATTCCAGGTAGATGCTCAATCCACTGTGCCACCACAGTCAGGTGACAACTCCTCAAAAAGTTAACCATAATTACCATGTGACCTAGCAATTTCACAATATACCATTAGGTAGGTATATAGCCCCAAAGAACTGACGTGTAGCCTGACCTGTGGTGGCGCAGTGGATAAAGCGTCGACCTGGACTGCTGAGGTCACCGGTTTGAAACCCTGGGTTTGCCTGGTCAAGGCACATATGGGAGTTGATGCTTTCTGCTCCTCCCCACTTCCCCACTTGTCTCTCTCTCTCTCTCTCTCTCTCTCTCTCTCTCCCTCTCTCCCTCCCCTCTAAAATGAATGAATAAATAAATATTTAAGAACTGACGTGTATTTTAATGTCCAAACAAAAACTTGTGTCTGAATATTCATAGCAGTATTAATAACCAAAAGGTGTGAACAACCCAAATGTCCATTAACAGATGAATAAATGAACAAAACGTGATATATCCATACAGTGGAATATTATTTGGCCATAAAAAGAAACAAAGTACTGATATATTCTGCAACATGAACCTTGAAAACATTAGGCTGACTGAAAGAAGTCTGACAGAAAGGGCCACATATGAAATATCCAGAATAGGCAAATCCAAAAAAAAAAAAAAAAAAACCCAGAAAACAGGCCCTGGCTGGTTTGCTCAGTGGTAGAGCACTGGCCTGCTGTGTGGATGTCCTGGGTTCAATTCCCAGTCAGGGCACACAGGAGAAGCAACTATCTGCTTCTCCACCCCTCCCCCTCTCCTCTCTATCACTCTCTTCCCCTCCTGCAGCCATGGCTCCACTGGCACAAGTTGACCCCAGGCACTGAGGATGGCTCCATGGCCTCACCCCAGGCACTAAAATAGCTTAGTTGCTGAGCAATGGAGCAACGACCCACGGTGGGCAGAGAATTGCCCCATAGGGGGCTTGCAGAGTGGATTCTGGTCAGAGTACATGCAGGAGTCTGTCTCTCCGCCTCCCTGCTTCTCACTTATGAAAAATAAAAACCAACCAAACAAAAAAAACCAGTAAACAAATTAGTGGTTGTCAGAGGCTGGGAACATAGGAGATTGGAAATGAATGCTAATGCATGTGACCTCTTTTGGGGGTGATGGAAATGTTCTGGAAATAGTAAGGATGGTAGCACATTGTAAATGTACTGAGGGCCACTGAATTGTACACTTTTAAATAGTTAATTTTATGTTATATAAATTTTACCTCAATTTAAAAAGAGAAAATAAACTGATACATGCTACTATATGGATGAACCTTGAAAACATTATGCTGAGTGAAAGAAGCCATTCACCAAGGGCCACATCTTATATGATCCCATTTCTTTTATTGTTTGTTTGTTTGTTTTTAATTTTTTTCATTTTTTTTTTATTTATTCATTTTTAGAGAGAAGAGAGAGAGACCGAGAGAGAGGAGAGAAAGACAGAGAGAGAGAAGGGGGGGAGGAGCCGGAAGCATCAACTCCCATATGTGCCTTGACCAGGCAAGCCCAGGGTTTCGAACCAGCGACCTCAGCATTTCCAGGTCGATGCTTTATCCACTGCGCCACCACAGGTCAGGCCAATCCCATTTCTTTTAAATGTCCAGAACAGTGGTTGCCTAGGAATAGGAGCGCAGATAGGGAAAAATGGAGGATGATAGGAAAGAGTTCCTGTGTGGGTTGATGAAATGTTCTGTGATTAATTGTGGTGATGGCTATACAACTCTGTAAATATACTAAAAATCATTAAATTGTGTACTTTAAATGGGTAAATTTTATAGTACACTGTACCTCAATAAAGCTCTTTTTTAAAAAAGAAACAATGAGCCTGACCTATGGTGGTGCAGAGGATAAAGCATCAACCTGGAACACTGAGGTCATTGGTTCAAAACCCCGGGCTTGCCTGGTCAAGGCATGTATGGGAGATGATGCTTCCTCCTCCTCCCCCTTCTCTCTCTCTTTCCCCTCTCTAAAATGAATAAAATAAAATCTTTAAAAAAAATTCTCAATTAAAAAATAAATATAAAAGAAACAATGAGTTAGTGTGAAGTAGACTTTTTGATGTCAAGTAAAAGGCAGAAATAAGGCCCTGGCCAGTTGGCTCAGTGGTAGAGCGTTGGCCTGGCGTGCAGAAGTCCCGGGTTCAATTCCCCGCCAGGGCACACAGGAGAGGCGCCCATCTGCCTCTCCACCCCTCCCCCTCTCCTTCCTCTCTGTCTCTCTCTTCCCCTCCCTCAGCGAGGCTCCATTGGAGCAAAGATGGCCTGGGCGCTGGGGATGGCTCCTTGGCCGCTGCCCCAGGCGCTGGAGTGGCTCTGGTCGTGACAGAGCGACGCCCCTGGAGGGGCAGAGCATACCCCCTGGTGGGCAGAGCGTCGCCCCCTGGTGGGCGTGCCGGGTGGATCCCGGTCGGGCGCATGCGGGAGTCTGTCTGACCGTTTCTCCCCGTTTCCAGCTTCAGAAAAATACAAAAAAAAAAAAAAAAAAAGGCAGAAATAAGAATTATTAATAGTGTAAATCAATGTGCTAACATATCTTTTTCTAAAAGAATCTTGTAGCTAGGTCAGGAGAAAAGGGAACAGTAGGTTACAGATCAGACTATCCTTCGGCTCCGAGGAAAGGAGCTCCTTGCAAAGAAAAAGCAGGAAGGAGCAGGGAAGGGTTCCTGAGGACAAAGTGAGGTAATGGGAATGGTCTGATTCCTAGGGATGGAGAAAAGGTCTTCATTTCTTTTCACAAAGGCATGGTCTGCTCACTAAATGATGCTGGGGAATTATGTCCACCAGATTAAGGGAGGGGAAGGCATTTTTTTTCTAATTCATTTTACAGGCTATCTGGGGCCTAACTTCTCTCTTTGTAATATTAAACCTATCCCTGCCAGAATCCAATGTTCTATCCTTTAATTGCCTGAAACAGTATGCACTTTTAATCATCTTCCTATTGGACCTCTATAGCACTATGTCATTAATAATTATAATTCTTCCTTTAGCTACCACAGCAGTGAATGCTTATACTGCACAATCACTGTTACTCAGCTTCTCTTCTTACCCTGCCAAGGAAAGGTAGGTGCTATCCCATAATTCTAACATGTATTCTTTTCTTTTAGTGGTCACATTTCTTCTTGCCCTGGGCATTCAAACCCCAACCCCCCCACCCTGACTCTTCTCTTTGGAGGCTATTCCCCACTCTTTGATGGCCATTTCCACAGGGATTAAATATCAGCACTTCCACATGACACAGAAGTAGTAAGGTGGACAGAGGACACAGGAGACATGCATGAGGAGCATTAGATTCATACAGTTTTGGCATCAAGTCAGGGTCTTTTGATCCTTTTTCAAAAAATTTGGGGTCTAAAAACTGGGTGCGTCTTATACAGTGGTTGTGGCATTTCAAATGCCATAGATGGAACTGAGGACGAGGCAACAAATGAAGACAGTGATTTGTCATCAGACACAGGTGAGGACAAACTAATGGATGGGAATTGTGACAGTGATGAGGAACTGTATGAATTCTATGATGAATAAAACTTGAGTTCAATAACTTTTTCAAATTTCGTGCCCCAAAATTAAGGTGCATCTTATACATGGGGAAATGTGGTAATGAAATAAGCTGCATGGCAAAGGAAAAGAGCTGGTGGGATAGTAGGAGTAATTTGGAAAGTATTGGGGAAAGTCAATTCACACTACTCCAACCATTTCCCAAATGTTCTGAGGCACAGCAGTTCTGCAGAACTGATCCCATCAGTGCCTGGTGAAAAGGGAGAATGACCCTCCCGCTAGCCCCTATAGGACAGTGGGGGTTTCCCCACATCTCAGACGCACATATTTACATTATTATTTTATTACATTTTGGAGACCACCCCTCCCAGTCCCTCAGATGCATCCAAAGTAGGAGTTAAGTATCAGGCCCCATCTGGATTCTTAATAATAAAATTAAATAAAGTCCCAGATGTCAATAGCTCCTGGCTGCATGGTGGTAAAAGGTATGGCTGAGCCTCTTTTGCAGATATCCAGCACCCGTACAGGACAGACTAGACTGTTCACCAGTTCTTCCTGTGGCCAGGAGCCAAAACTCACATCCTAGGCTACCTCTTCTGGGCCAGAACTAGCTGCTGGAACCAGGAGCTCACAGCAACATCCACTCGCATCACCAAAGCTAGGCCCAGGAAAAGTCCCACGCTGCTCACAATGAAGCCCATGGCTTCAAAAATGAACCTGTAAAGAAAGGTGGAGAATATCAGAGGACACTCAGAGTAGGTCTAGAGCTTTTTCCCTGCTGAGGCAAAACCTTGTCCCCCCTGGATGTTCATTCTTTGTTCCCAGCTTCACCCTCCCCGACACCTCTACTTCTCAAGCAAAATCCACTCACTTGGGGGCGAATACTTTCCAGACCATGAGATGCCTGCGGAGGATGGAGGCTGCCAAAGCACAGGCCAGAATCTAAGGGAGGAGAGAAGGAGTAAAGTTACTTTGGAAGGGGAGGAGGAAGACGGTCAGAGAGAGAGTTGCTGTAGGCTTTGTGAAGAATGAAAATAGTAGGAAAGTAGTGTGTGTCAATGGAAAAAACCCTGGGCTTGGGTAAACACTTAAGAGACCTAATTTTTTTCCTGGCCTCACCATGACACACTGAGTGATCTTGTGCAAGCACTATCCATTTGTGCTGCTAACACTCAGGCTCTCCCAGGGTGGAGGAAGATGTCATAGTCATACCCTCTGCCTCTGAATGAATTGAGGAGGATCCATGACCACAGTTTGGGAAAGAATCCTGGCTATTACTTCAGCTTTTCCAGGCTGAAAACCAATGGAGTAATCCCCAAATGCAACCAACAGGGGCCAAATCTAGCTTGTAGAGAGGAAACAATCTAAGTCTAGGATCAAGATACAGGTTCAAGTTGATTCAATACTGCCATTTGAGGCCACCAGTTAGCTTTTTGTACCTTAGTCAAGGATCTCTCTCAGGGTTTTGGCAAAGTATGAAAGAAAGAATGTGCTGTATACACATGAGAAGAGGTCACTAACTCCATGATCTCTCCCCCGCACCCACCTGAATACCAAGGACAAAGAGGTACTTGAGGCCCAGCTGCAGGAGTGCTACATTGAAGTGGTGAGGTGCATCCCGGAGCCGCATCTCCATCAGTGGTTCCTCCTCTTCCTCAGGCCTGACTCTGGCCTCAGCTTCTTTCCCTGGGGGCTGCTGCCTCTTCTGGGACCCCAGACTCTCACACAAGAAGGGCCAGAGTAGAAGCAATGGGCAACCTACTGCCTCAAAGGAAGGCAGGGCTAGAATCAGTGGAGGACCCAGGGTCCAGGCCAGCTCGGCCCTCAACCACCCTACCTTGCTTAGCCTTCAATTAACAGAAGCCAAGGGATGACAGAGATCCAACAAAATTTTATCTCCCCACTCAAATCCAGGGAGTTCCTTTCCTTCTACAAAACCAGAGTAAAAATGAAAGCAAAGGAGGAATGAGGAGGTACCTGCAAAGAGGAGGTGGGAGGCAAAGGTGTTGGCTCCCACCAGCAAAGCAGGCAGCCAGGTGGAGGAGCCATGACCCTCTGGGAATCCCACGAAGGCTGCATGCCAATGGATGGTTGGAAAAACAGGCTGGTGACCCGTGGAGTAGAAGGTCTGTGTGGCCATGAGGGCCCAAGCAGAGACAGCCTGCCAGGGCACAGTAAAAGGACCTAGGGAAAAAATCATTCCTCTTTCCAGTCATATCCCACTCCCTCATCCTTAGCCAAATGCCCCATTATCATATACTCTACTACTTCAATGCTAATTCTCATATACACAATATACCCATTTCCCCAACCTCCAACAGTCAATACTCTGTTATTCTAATTCCCTCTAAGGCACAAAGCCCCATTACTTTAATCTGAACCCCACTGTGATCAATCTCTTCCTCACATATACACATAGTTCACTGACATTATATACTGATAATTCACCACTTCCATGATTGGAAAATCAGAAAATGCACTCATGAGCATGCAGCATTTCCTTAAGAAGGAGTCTTGGAGTATTCCTTGTCTCCCTCCTTCATGAACCCTGCTGGCCTTGAGAGCCAATGGGAGGGATCGATTAGTTTGGCTATAGCAGATAAGAGAGGATATCACAGCCCTGGCTGGTTGGCTCAGCGGTAGAGCGTCGGCCTAGCGTGCAGAGGACCCGGGTTCGATTCCCGGCCAGGGCACATAGGAGAAGCGCCCATTTGCTTCTCCACCCCTCCGCCGCGCTTTCCTCTCTGTCTCTCTCTTCCCCTCCCGCAGCCAAGGCTCCATTGGAGCAAAGATGGCCCGGGCGCTGGGGATGGCTCTGTGGCCTCTGCCTCAGGCGCTAGAGTGGCTCTGGCCGCAATATGGCGACGCCCAGGGTGGGCAGAGCGTCGCCCCCTGGTGGGCAGAGCGTCGCCCCATGGTGGGCGTGCCGGGTGGATCCCGGTCGGGCGCATGCGGGAGTCTGTCTGACTGTCTCTCCCTGTTTCCAACTTCAGAAAAATGAAAAAAAAAAAAAAAAAAAAAAAAAAAAAAAAAAGAGAGGATATCACAAATACTGTCCCAGCGATATGGAGCATGAGACCCTGTGTCACGCTAAAGAACCTGAGGAGCAACACCATCCTGAAAAAAAGACTGAACACGCATCCCTGCTGTCCTTGGAGAAATCAGGGCATCGAACTGTATATATTTACCAGAGGTGCTGATGGGTACTCCAGCTGCAAGCAGGTGCAGGAGAAGGAAGCTCTGCAGAAACAGAAGCAGGAACACAAGGCTAACGCGCTCTGTGTGCAACAGCAGAAGTGGGAAGGCCAAGAGGGTGATGGCCACGACTATAGCAGCTGAGTAGACACTCCCCAACTGAGAGGCAGCCACGATGAGGGGACCCTGAGATTTGGTTCTCTCCATCCGGCCCCGGAACTCCTCCTGCATATGTCGGTAGATTTGAGGAACCACATAATCCAGGTCAGCCTGAGAAGTGGGGGGCCCTGAGAAGGGAGTGAGAACTGTCCTGGTCCTTGAAGCACCCATTGTAGTCTTTGCCAGCACTGTCACAGGCCTCCAGAGCAACAGCAAGAGCCCTGAAGCAGCCAACCCTACCACAGCCCTAGGCAGCACAACTGATGCACCAGCGACCAGGGCCCGGAGACGTGGGGGTGCTTCATCTGCCCCTGATGCCAATGCCCAGTAGGCAGCAGTGCTCAGTACCATTAGGGGTAGCCCCCAGCGTACAAAGAGCACAGGGGGCTCAGGACTCTTGAGATTACCGTAGCGGCTAAGCCATAGGCGCACAGCAGCTAACAAGGTCACCAGGGCCCCCACACAAGCTCCATACCACAAATTCTTGGCTCGACCACCCACCATTGACGCCAGGGGACTCAACCAGGGAGAGGAGTGGCAAGCAGGTGTCTCTTCAGGACAGCGATGAAAAAGTCCAGCTAGCCTTATACATAAAAGCAACCCAACTCCAAGCCCCAGGGCATGTGTTCCCTTGTGCCGTGTGGGGCCCACTGGGGCGGAAAAGCTAAGACGGGGCATTGCAAGTAGCTTAGGTGGCAGCAGCTTGCCCTCCCAGTGAAGCTGAGCAATCAGGAGCAAGATGAGTGAGCCCAAAAGGAAGCGGGTGGCCCTGGCCTCAGCTACAACAAAGCTATCAGAGAAGAAAGCAGCAAAGCGTATAAGTAGGAGTATTAGGACAGGCCTAGGGATGGAAAGCAGGGCTGCCAGGGGCCTCTTGGACCCCCAACCAGCCCAGGCTTTCCACAGAAAATGCAGAATTGAACCTGAGGCAGCCACAGCCCCTAGAACCACAGGATCCAGTTTCAGCCCAGTAGTTGCCAGGAGGCCAGCACACCCTACAACCCCAGCCAGGCCCCAAGCCACAGGTATTAGGAGGAGAGGGCGGAGGCAAAAGTCTGGGGATGTTGCCCATTGGGATATCAGCAGGCAGAGAAAGCACGCAGCAGCCAAGAGAGCAGCACCTCCTGCCATGCGCACTAAAGAGAAATGAGCCCAAGACTCAATGCACATGGCCCGAACTCCCCGCAGGAACTGCTGCAGCTCAGTAATCACTGTTTGTAGTGCTGCCTCGGCCCCCTGGGGGCTCTGCAGAAGTCGATGGTAGTCAGCAGAGGCCTTGGAGAAGAGGTTATGCAGCCGATGAAGCTCCTTAAATTGGAGGTCCTGAGCAGCAGCTGAGTAGGTGTGAAGAAATCGGGACACCTGGCAGAAAATGTTAGAGAGCAGGGGGAACAGGTCAGACACTGGGACGGAGGCAAGGATAAGATTACCAAAGGGGGTATCTGGAAATCAGGGACACAAACTCTGTCCAGGACAGCGGGGAAGGGAGAGATAATGAAAGGAGGACATGGCCATGGAAGGTGAGATTAAGATTGAACAAAGGACAACAGAGTGAGTCATTATGCTTCTCCCTTGTCCACCCTAACTTTTCCACCTGAAAGTCCAGCCCATTACCTACCTGCTGGGCATTGAGATAGAGAGCTGAAGCTTGGGCCAAGGCAGAAGAGTGAGGCTGGGAGTCTTCAACCTCTGAGAATAGCTCAGCCATTACCTCCCCGATGTTCCCAAATGGGATGGGCAGGCCCAACAGCAGGGCCAGCGTAGGAACAAGGCTGATTTGAGGAACTACCTCTGGCTCCTAGAGGACAAGGACAGGGGTCAATAGGTTCACCAAAAAGCTGAAGTCAGTGATTGGGATGGCAAACGTAGGGGGATAGGTAGAAAATGAGAATGGGGGATGCCCAGAGGTCATGAACTTGAGGGCCTAATATAAAGGGATCCACAGGATGCTGAGATCATGATATGGGCTGAATACTTGGGAACCAAAGCACACCGCAGGCCTCACCTCTGGTGGGGCCCTGGAGAAGAGGGCTGTGGGGCTGTACAGAAAAAGTGCAGCTGAGACCTCCAGCTCACTGTCCCCTCCATGGTCCCCATTCTTGGTCATCCCATGGTCCCCAATCACCACCAGCAGTGTGTCATTCTCCAGACGTTCAATAACTCCCCTGGGGGCCAAGAATGTGTCAAGGGGTGAGGATGGATAAAGTTTTCTCAGAGGCCCATCATCCTCAGCCATAACTTCCATTTTTAGGGCCCAGGCCTTTGGCAGAGAGATACTGCGTCAGTAATAACCCTACTGCCCAAAGCCATACACTGAACTTGGACTCTGGAGACAGGGAAGAGGCTCCAAGGCAAGGACTTTTTCTCTTGGGACCATATATTCTGAGATTCTTAGACCCAAACCCAATCCCCCAGCCAATATCCCACACTCACTGGATCATCTGGTCCATCTGACTAAGTTTCTTGGCCATTTCAGGGTGATGAGGGCCATGCTTGTGACCACAGTGATCCACACCCAGGAAGTGAGCAATCAGCACATCCCATTCACCACTGTCCACTGTGAAGGGGAGAACACTGAGCACAGTGACTAAGGCCCATTCCTCAAACACAGCCACACTCTGATGCTCCTCTGTCCTGGGATGCAAGCCCCGGCCATTGACTCACTGGAGGATCAGAATTTATGGACTGAAGCAGCCCTCCCATCCCCCAGTCTTAGTTAGGCTTGCCTCTGGCCCCATGCTCACTGGTTGGGTAGAGGTGTTCCAGGATGCCATTGTCCACTGTGTGCAGGTCTCTGACATTGAAGGAAGGGAAGAAGAAAGCTTGGGAGAAGGCTTCAGGAAAAAGTCCTTTCCAGGTATCATCTCCCATGAAGACCACACGCCTTCCTAGAGGGACATGAGAATGGGTTATAGCCTGAGCAAGAGTCAGAGCAGCAGAAAAGAGGAGAGGAGGCCCTTGAAAGATACACTGGAAATCCCAAATTTTCTGCCAGGAAGCTTTTCCTAATAACCATACCCATCCCAGACCTCTCCTTCTTTGTTCCTACAAAAGGCTCTGCCAGTTCTCAGTCTCTGGCTATCTAAGCTGCTGTTTTTCCTGGGTGCATCTTGCTTTTTTTCAAGTCAATGAGTGGACAGGTCCTGACCCTCTGCTCTCTGACACTTGTGATGGTATCTAGACCTACATCTTCTTCTCTTTGTCTCTCTCCTTCTTTTACTGAGTGTCCCAAAAGTAAAAATAACACCCCTTGCAGATTAGAAACTCTAGGACAAAGCTGGACATGTGCTCCCAGGATGCAAAGACCTGGTCTCTTTCTCCTCCTGTCTTCCCACAGCATAGTCAAGCATGCAGCTGGACACCCCAAAGTTTCCTAAAGAAGAAACTTGCCCAAGTACTTTAAGTCTCCAGTAGAGGCACAGACTAACCTGCACTGGCAAACTGCTTAATGAGATTGTCTTCCACTATGGCATAGCTAGCGAAGTTACTGCCAACATCGATAAAGGTAGGCAGAGAGCCAGTGGTGAGGGCCTTGAGGCGCTGCATCGTGGTGGTGGGAGGATCAGCTTTAGATTGGTAGAGCCTGGCATGGTGGGGTTGAATCTCCAAGATCTTCTGCAAGGAACCCAATTTGCCCAGGAAGGGCAGGGAGTCAGAAGGCTCCTCAGGAATGTGTGAGCGCTGCGGCTGGGCAAAGTCAAATCGCAGAGCATCTATCAGCACCAGTACAACCCGGGAAAATCGAGAAGCCATCCAGCAGGCCCCAGGCTCCCCTTGGCTTCTCCATGGCAGGGGCCCAGGGCCTGGGGGCTCTTGGCAACTGCTATGGTTGGTGAGCTCCAAACGGGTGAGCAGGAAACCACTAGTGAAGAGGGCAATGCCAGCGTAGAACAGGAAGCAGACCCAGACTAGGAGGAGCAGCACTGAAATCTTCTGCATCCTGGTGGGGGCCGGGTAGAGAATTCATCACTGTGGGGCAAAGAACCAGTGGGTATTCTGGTGCTTCAATACCAAGCCCACCTAGAATCATTTCCTCTTGGAAACCTTCCTGAAGATAAACAGTTTCATAGCCAACCCAATGCAATGTTCCTCCCCACCAGTTATACCAGTGTTTCTGAAGGTGAGATCCGTAGACTACGTAGGCAGCAACCTGGAGTAGTTATTTAAAATGCTGTTTTCCAGGCCCCACTCCACATCTACTGAATAAGTTTCTTTGGGAGTGGAGCAAAGGAATTCACAGATGTACTCCAGGTGATCATAATGACGAAAGACACAGTCCACGAGGGAAACTTATTCCAAGTGGTAGACTGCTCTCTGACGGCCCGTTTCTTCACCTCTCCGTGCCAATCTCAACACCCCAGGAGTGGCCAGGGCTCGCAGCCCTAGGGCAACCCTGCGGGGCGGGCTGACGCGCCGCCTGGCGAGGACCGAGGGGACAAAGAAGAGCAGTCACAGTGCTTCCAGAGGGCTTGGATCACCAGGAGACTCGAGACACGACCTCCTCTGCGCAGCAGGGCAGAGGTATAGGGGTCTGCAGCCAGTTGGGCCTCGCCAGAATCCAATCGTCCGAACGGCTCTGCCCCGTCTGGTGGCTATTCGGCCTCCGCCCGGCCACCCTAACCCCAGTGCTGGACATGTAGGCTGCGAGCTGACGCGGAGAAGTTCCCTTACTTAAAGGAGAGGAGTTTTACGAGGGTTTTTCTGAGACCCTAGCTCACCTTGAACGGCGCCCGGAAGTGCATCGACGGCCTGACATCACAGACGTGCGCGCGCCGAAAAGAACAGCACGCCGGGGTCACATCGCCACCTGTCGGCACCTCCCAGGAAGTTCGGCAAGGAGCGCAGGGCTGGCGAGAGGTAGTTGAACAGATTCTAGTAATTTAGGAGAATTGAGAGGCAAAGTTAGGAGACAAATTAAGGGAACTACTGTCCATTCTTGGTTAGGACTAAGAGCTAGGTCTCTGGAATCAAACCGCTTGAATCCTAGACCCGCCACTCACTGCCATTATTGGGTATTACCTCATCTGTAAAATAAGGATAAAATTTGTTTTCCCCTTTTCCCTTAGCTGATTCCAACTGATAGGTTTTATTATTCCTCCACTCCAAGTCTCTCACTTAATCTTACAACTCAATAATAAAAGGCAAAAATAATCCAATCTAAAAATGGACAAAGGATCTGAATACACATTTCTCCAAAGATATATAAATGACCAAACACATGAAAGATGTTCAACATTAGCCATCAGGGAAGTACTGGAGATACTATTTCAAACCCACTAGGATGCTTATAATAAAAAAGACGAATAACAAGTATTGGCGTGGATGTGGCAAAATTTGAACCTTCATATACTGTTGTTGGGACTGTAAAATGGTGCAGCAGTTTTGGAAAACAGTCTGGCATTTCTTCAGAAGGTTAAACGTAGAGTTATCATGTGATCTAGCAGTTCCACTGCTAGGTATATACCTAAGAGAACAGTAGCATTATCCATAATAAACAAAAGGTGGAACATATCCATATGGCCTTTACTGATGAATGGATAAACAAAATATGGTGTATCTATACAATGGAATATTGTTCAGCCATAAAAAGGAACGCCACTATGTGGATGAATCTTTAAAACATTATGCTGAGGCCCTGGCCGGTTGGCTCAGCGGTAGAGCGTTGGCCTAGCGTGCGGAGGACCCGGGTTCGATTCCCGGCCAGGGCACACAGGAGAAGCGCCCATTTGCTTCTCCACCCCTCCCCCTCTCCTTCCTCTCTGTCTCTCTCTTCCCCTCCCACAGTCAGGGCTCCACTGGAGCAAGGATGGCCCGGGCGCTGGGGATGGCTCCTTGGCCTCTGCCTCAGGCGCTAGAGTGGCTCTGGTCGCAATATGGCGATGCCCAGGATGGGCAGAGCATCGCCCCCTGGTGGGCAGAGCTTCGCCCCTGGTGGGCGTGCCAGGTGGATCGCGGTCGGGCGCATGCGGGAGTCCGTCTGACTATCTCTCCCTGTTTCCAGCTTCAGAAAAAATGAAAAAAGAAAAAAAAACCAAAAAAAAAACATTATGCTGAGCCTGACCTGTGGTGGCGTAGTGGATAAAGCGTTGACCTGGAAATGCCGAGGTCGCCGGTTTGAAACCCTGGGCTTGCCTGGTCAAGGCACATATGGAAGTTGATGCTTCCAGCTCCTCCCCCCTTCTCTCTCTCTGTCTCTCCCTCTCCTCTCTAAAATGAATAAATAAAAAATTTATAAAACATTATGCTGAAAGAAGCCAATCACAAAATAGCACATATTATTCCATTTATATGAATACATAAATCTAAAAAGACAGAAAGTGACTTAGTGGTTGCCTAGGGCTAGGGGAGAAGGGAGTGACTGCTAATGGGTACAAGGTTTTTGTGGCAGAGTGGGAGGCAATGATGAAAATGTTTTAAAATTGTGATGGTTGCACAACTCTGAATATACTGCAAATGACTGAATTTATACTTTGAGTGGGTAAATTATATTGTATGTGAATTACTTCTCAGTCAAGCTGTTAAAAAACAGCTCCCCAGCCCTGGCCGGTTGGCTCAGCGGTAGAGCGTCGGCCTGGCGTGCGGAGGACCCGGGTTTGATTCCCGGCCAGGGCACACAGGAGAAGCGCCCATTTGCTTCTCCACCCCTCCGCCGCACTTTCCTCTCTGTCTCTCTCTTCCCCTCCCGCAGCCAAGGCTCCATTGGAGCAAAGATGGCCCGGGTGCTGGGGATGGCTCCTTGGCCTCTGCCCCAGGCGCTAGAGTGGCTCTGGTCGCAACATGGCGACGCCCAGGATGGGCAGAGCATCGCCCCCTGGTGGGCAGAGCGTCGCCCCTGGTGGGCGTGCCGGGTGGATCCCGGTCGGGCGCATGCGGGAGTCTGTCTGTCTCTCCCTGTTTCCAGCTTAAGAAAAAAAAAAAAAAACAAAAACAAAAAAAAAAACAAAACAAAACAGCTCCTCCCCGTTTTTTTCATACTAGAGTCAAGTCTAAGTTCTGGTAGTGGCCCTTCATAGCCTTACAGGTCTGTGTACCAGCTGCCCACTTCCCTAACTCATCTGCCACTTCTTTGCTTTCTTAATTCTGTTCTATTCACAACAGCGCCTTTGCTCTTCCAGTTATGACAGACATGCTCTGCCTCAGGGCCTTTGCATTTGCAATCTCTTCTATCAGCTTTACTCCCAGATGCCCAAATTTACTCCTAATTTACTCCCAGATTCCCCTCATCTCCGTATCTAACATCAGCGAGGCTTCTTGGAACCCTCTACTTGAATAGACCCCCACCACCACCACCAATTGCCCATCTTCCTTCCTTTCCTTAGCACGATTATCAGCCCCTGAACTACTGTGCATCTTATTAATGGTTTGTCCCTTCCAAATAGAATGTAAACTCATGGAGAGCAGGAAATTTTTCTTTGTTATATCTTTGGTGTCTGGTATATAGTTGGGGTTCAATAGTTAATCAAATGGATAAATGAATAAACTAATTCAGAAATATGTTGAATTATTCCTCCACCTCCATCCCAATGGCCCCTTAGCTTACTTTAGGCCTCATTACTTTCTCAGGGATCACTGAAGCAGCCTTTCTGTCCTTCCAGTCTCCCATTTCTCCTTCAAACCCCGTCCACATTGCAGCAGAACAGCTGTATCTAGATCACTAATGTAGTTACCTTAATCTTAAAATCCTCATGGCAAGAAAAACCTTCAGAGATTTCCCCCTCCCTACCTTAAGGACAAACTCTTCAGGACTCTGTGATTTGGCCCCTGCCATATAGCCACACCCCCTTAATACCCCACCATTCAGCCATGGCAAATAGCTCTGGATGTTCCAATTTCTCTAGAGCTGTTGGCCTCTATATATTCTAGCCTCAAACCCTAGCTTGGCAAATGCATTTTTTTCAGCCTGAGCTCAATGACTGAGTGCTGCCCCAAGCTGATATGCTTCTCCTTCCAGTATCCCTCGGCCAGAATTTTCCTCCCTCACAGCACTCATCACTTTCTATCTCCGTCAGCTTTCTTGTTTGTCTCCCCTCCCTGACTTAGTATTCTGTGAAAGCAGGGACTACTGAGTCTCAGTTGTTTTTGTAACCCAGTTTGAGCTTGGCACATGAGAAACACCATTAAATAAATGTTTTTGAATAAATGAATGAGTGTCAGTCTCCCTGAAGACACTTTAAGCATTCAGCAGTACTACCCTGCCAAGGCACACTTCTTTGCCAAAAGAGCCAAACACCTGCTCAAATTCACAGCCCAACACTTAGCAGGAAGGTACTACCCTACCCAGCTGGCAGTTCAGTGGACATGTGGCTTAATCCTTCCATCCCATTCCACAGCTTCTCCTGAAAACAAAAGGATGATTTTATACTACATAAGCTTCATTCTTACAGAAGATTAGCTCCCAAGACCTGAGAGGACTAGGGGGTGGAAATGAACATCCCGGGAAAACAATGATTTTCTCAACTTCATTTCCCAATCAGAGAGGACAGTTTCTGGTTTGCCACTGGCAAGTTTATTACATGATTAAAAGTCAAATAAAAAAATAATAACCAAAATCTCAGCAGGGAGGCTAGAGCCAGAGTTTAGGAGTGCTGCTTCTCTGGCCCCAGCCTCTCTGGCCAAGCCCAGCTCCATCAGCTCAGCTTGACTCGATCAAGTTCCTCATTAAGACTTGCATCTGTGCCCTGGACATCTCTGCTGTTCCCACTGGAGACTGAGTCCTGGGCCCCTGGCACTGGGGCTTTGGTGAGGGCCCCATACACACCCATGGCCTGAGGAGAGGAACAGAGGGAGCCATGAGGATATATGGCAGATGTAGTACAGTCCCCCAGTGGCAAAAAGAAGGTGGGGCTGCAGTCAGTCAACTTGTTTTTCCTTTCTCTCTCTCTCAAACAAACGTCAGTCTTATAAGCTTTGGAGTCAAGTTCGAGGAATCTTACAAACTGACAAAGCAGAGCCATTCTCAGAATACAGGTATCTACAAAAAAAAAAAAAGTCTCAAAAGCTTCCCTATCTCTAGGGAATGTATGTGGGTGTCTTGTCCTTACAGATTCATGCTTTACCAGGAATGAAGGGAGGTCTAGATCTCATTCTGAAAGCCTCTATGGTGTATAAGTGGTGCTGGTGCTGGTAGGGTCTTAGTCTCTGGCACTGGTGCTTTGTGCTAGATCCTCAGGGCACTCTAACCTGAGCCACCATACTGGTGACATCACCGGGGTTGGAGGGCAACAGGATAGTGTTGGAATCCTTGGCCAGTTTGGAGAACGCGCTGACATACTGCTCAGCCACAGTCAGTGAGGCTGCTGCATCTCCATTCTGTGACCAAAAAAGGAATAAAATCAGAGATCACAGACTTAAGAGAAGTGGTTGGGGTGGGCTGGGGGATTAGAGAGGAAAAGTTAGGTTCCCAGAAAGAGGATATACAGATCACAATACAGGAGATCATGTAATCTGCCTCAGTGGAACCCACAAAGGTAGGAACTTCTCCCAAGGGTAGATAATAGAACCTCTTCCACTGCCAATTTCTGTCCCCCACTCCCACCCAGAGGCCTCTCACGTGTTGTGTCAGAGCTGCAGCCAGGATGCGAATAGCTTCAGCTTTAGCCTTGGCTTTGGCCAGAACTGCACTGGCTTCCCCTGGAAGAAAGGAGACAGAACATGACCCATGAGGTCAGGCTACCACCAAGCTCATATCCCAGCACCAACCCTCAAAGACTCATGCCCTGCTCCTCCCTCAGGCTCTACTCTCTGCTGCTGACCTGCTGCCTGATTTATTTGTTCAGCCTTTTCTGCCTCAGAGGCCAGGATCTGTGCCTGTTTCTTCCCTTCTGCCACGTTGATAGCTGACTCACGGGTCCCCTCAGACTCTAAAACTGTGGCCCGTTTCCGCCGCTCTGCCTCCACCTGGAAGCCCAGCAACCCCAGTCAACAAGAAATCAGAGTAAACTCTTATACAGACCTGCAACTGTACCCATCACAGTAAGAGAGTCCAAGTTCCCATGCAACTAGAGCATTGGAAGTCCTCCCTAGCCCCCACCTGCATCTGCATAGACTCTTTCACACGGGGCGGCACATGGATATCCTTGATCTCATAACGGAGGCAGCGGATGCCCCAGCAGTCGGCAGCCTGGTTGATGGCATCCACAATGCTAGCATTCAGGGACTCTCGCTCCTGGAGGAAGAGAGATGTAAAACAGGTGTTAAGCTCCAACCATCTCATCAAAGGTCTAAACTGAGAAGGACCTACGACTGATCTTGACCCCCAGAAAGGACTAGAGTGCCAAGCCTGTGTCTGCAAACCCTAACCCTGGCTCAGAGCCCCTTACCCGGAAGACTTTGTCCAGAGAGAGTTTGCCGAGCTCTGATCTCATGGTTGTCTGAGCTAGCTGGGTGACAGCATATTCAGGGTCCTCCACACCATAGCTTGCCTGAAAGGAGCATGGTTAGTATAGGAAAATTGGGTGCAGGACTTCAGTGAGGAGAGCAACTCAGGATCTGAAAAAAGCAGAAGACAGATACCTTGTAAGGATCCATGATGCGCAGGTAAAGAACTCCATCAATTTGCAGAGTTACATTGTCTGCAATGCAGAAGCAGAAGAGAAAAGGAGGAAGGTCAGATCTCCAGGTCCCAATCAGCTCTTTCTCCTCCTAAGTTCTGGATCTCCAGCAACCACATCCTAATGGCCTCGGAGCACCCAAATCACCCTGTACCTCTCACCGAGAGTCACAGCTGATTGCTCAGGCACGTTGATGACAATTTCCTTGAGACTCTGCACGTATCGGATCCGGTCTAACACAGGGATGAGAATATTCAAGCCCTGGGAAGAAGAGTCATTGGTCTTCAGAAGGATGGGGGCTATAAGGTTGGTATCCAAGCTAGGCCTGGAGTGGGTAGAAAATCAACATATGAAACATGCCCAGAAAAGCAGAAGGCTGGGGCTATCAATGGTAAAGAAACCCAAGAAAATAGGAATGTGAGGCTGGGCCTCTGAATGGAGGGAAGAATCAGGCGAATGGGAGCCAACAGAGTGTCTTTCTCCATGAAGACAGGTGGACCTGAGAGTGGGTAGGGAAGAATGGGGCATGTGGGATGCTAGGGCAACAGGAAAAGGTGAGGACATGGGTATGAGAACATGGCCTGGGCCCTGCGGGTCTGGCCTAGGCAATTGCAAGCCAAAGGTGAGGGCAGGCCCCAGAGAGATACCCTCATACTCCCTTCCAACCCCATGTCGTGAAGAAATTGGGGCTCAGGCTGGCCTCGGGTGAGCAGAAGAGGTTCTCACAGGCTCCAGGATCCGGTGAAATCGGCCCATGCGCTCCACCACCCAGGCCTCCTGCTGCGGCACAAAGAGTACCACCGTGTTTCGGGGCAATCCTGAGGAGGCGCGGCGCGGAGCCTGGCCAGAAGCCTGCACGGAGCTCTGAAGGGAAAACGAGGGTTAGCAGAGATCCCAGCCGGCGGGGCACCCCGCCCCTCTAAGGTGCCTCTGGGACAGGAGCATGTCCCAGAGGCACCTTCCTATATCTCCCCCTAAAAAGTCCACGGAGAGGTGCTCACGTGGGTAGCACGGTCTCTGACCCTAGTTCTCTACCAAAACTTAGAATCCTTCTCCTTCCAAGCCGAGGACCAAACTGATGTCTGGCCCGACCCTTGGAAAAGTCTGCCTTGCTCTTACCCTCAGCAAAAGGGCCCCAGTGCCCCGCGCCGCGCGCGCCAGCATTTCCCACAGCCGCAGTGACCTCCGGAACCAACGAGACGCGGAGCAGAGCGGTCGCTCTAGCGGTCTGGACCTGAACTTGTTTTTCCTCCTATATTTCCACTCCCCCCGGATGTACGATGCTTCCGGCTGTCTCTTCTCTCGCTCCACTCATTTCACACTCAGCCAATCAGCGTTACTTGTCAGAAGCGAGCATCAAATTGTTCCCTGAGAAACGCAGACCTTCTAGAGAGGGCCCAACGGTAGAGTTTGTTTCGGAGCTCGCTGATCAAGCTCAAGATCCTGGACATGGTGACAAAATGGAGGCTGTTTTCCGTGTACAGATCGCCTAGAAATACCCCCCACTGAGTTCTTTGCCCCACACGAGAGACTCAGTTTACTGAGCCTATAACCGCACCCATCTATCACCATAGCGACCAGGGGATTGGAGCTGATTCAGAGCCACGGTTGCCATAGTGACATTCTCTGGCAGTCCTGCTGTTATACCCAATCCTCCTACTGGGGACTGACCCCATTCCCGTTGCCATGGTGACTGAGCCTAACTAATATTGTCCTGTGATGGGACTGAGATTGCCCCCTCCCCATTTTCCCAAGACAGCATAGCTTTCTCTATCTCTTCCCAGTCAGGGCCTATCAGGTCTGGTACCCTTGCCGAGTCCGACAGTCCCAAAGGTCAGCTTTGGAGGGTGTCACCCTTCACACATCCCTGATGCTCTGGCAAATCCTTTAATAAAAGACTTATATATTCACCCTCATTTTCCATATTAGGGCATTGAAGCTCAGTGGGACTAAACTCATTAACAACAGAACTAGTATAAGAATTCATGTCCACAGGGTGTTCAGCTTTTATGGTTGAACCTTCCCCACCACCAACCCCATTATCTGAAAAGAGGAAAACCCAGACTCTGAGACTCAGCAGGACTTCGCCTAAGACCTCATGGCCTCAGGCCTCCTTTTTGAAAGAAATGGCAGAGTCCCAGCTCCAATTAGGCCCTCCATCTCTATTCCCAGGCTCTCCCCAACAGAAAAAGTAGGGCTTAGCTCATTTCCAAACAAGAATTTATTTTCTTTCTTTTCATTTTCATTTTTTTTTTCTAAAAAAAAAAAGTACCAGGTACAATTTTTTTTTCCTGTGTTTTTTTCTTTTTTCAAGTTTCAGCAAATGCTTGTTCCCCTCAGCCCAGCCCCAGGAGTCACGTCTAAGGCTGGGTCAGAGTCTAGAGTGGAACATGGGGAAGTTGGGAACCACATGATATAGTTTGAGGGGTGCCCCTCACCCCAACTGAGGTAGGTGGGTCAGAATCTGGCCAGGTGAGAGGAAGCACCCCAGTCCTTGGCCCTGACGCTGCACCCTGAACACCTTTCTCAGTCAGGACCCCAAAGCAAGGAGACACAAGCAGAAGAGGGAAACTGGAGTCTGGAGCCCTAGATGAGGGGTGGTTAACCCCCATGTATGTGCACATGCATGCACGCTCTCTTTCTCACACACATACCACACACACAAGCTTGTATACATCCACTCACATATATATATAAGTTGGCTTTCAGAGAGGCGTCAGAGAGTAGGGGAAGTGAAAAAAATAGGGAAGGACAAGAGAAGTTGAGTGTTTGGCTAGTGACTCAGTCCTTCTGGGATAACCTCTCTGCCTCAGTTCTCCCTCAGTTTCTTCATCAACATCTTGAACTCCTGAAGTTGGAGCAATATCTGAAGTGGGAAAGGAGGAAGAGCAATGCCAATTATCAGGTTTGGGAGGTTACCAAGGCATCCAATCTGAATAAATTATAAATTAAAAATAAATAAAATAATAAGTGGCCCCTGCCCAGGACAGGGAGGCAACGCTGGCATGACTTGCCTGGGAACTTGGGGCAACATCAGGATAACTCCAGTTCCTCCCCACTACCTAAGCTGGCCTGGGAATTTTAAGGAAGGGGGCAGGCACGTGGAGAACCCAGAGTAGGACAGATTATGGTAAGGATCAGAAGCTTTAAATACCCAAATAATCAATTTGGGCATAAGCATGGCGAGGGTTTTAATTCAAGCCTGAAAGGTCTCTCGCCAACTCTCCATGTGTTTGCTTTGTCCAGAATGAAGCAGGATGGGCTGGTCTTTGGCCCACATGGGTTCAGGGCACTGGCAATTAGGGCAAAGGTGAATAACGTGGATTGTGAGGGGCCTCAGTCACAGCCTGCAGTTTGTAGGGGAGCCCTGTGTCCAGTTCCAGGCTCCGGCGGGAAAAAAGCAGGCGGATGTCTCCATGCAGGCTTAAGCGGCCTGAGCGGGAACTCCGGAACCTGAGGAGGAGAGGATGATCAAAATAAAGATCCAGACAGTAGAGAAGCAAAGAGAGATCCTGGGTTGGGGAAAGGATACCTGGGCTTCCCCAGCTGTCTCTGGGCCCTGTCCTCACCTGAGGTGCAGCAAGTAGCAGAGGAGGCGGCGGGTGGGGCTAGCATTTCCCTCCTCACCCACAGGCACCAAAAAGAGACGATGGCGCAAGAAAGTCATGTGGGCAGCAGGTATGTCCGAGAAGTCAAAGGTCACAAGGAACATTTTCACCACAGTCTGGTTGGGGTTAAATAAGGTCTGGGGGCAGGACAGGAAAGGTTGGTAAGGTGTAGGGGCTGTTTTCCTCTCCCGTCTCCCACTCTCCCTCAGAGAAAACTCACCACTTGGATGGTGCCCACCTTGGGCACGCTGTAACCCTTCCTCCCCAGGGGGTTCAGGTCCACGACGCCCTGGGAAGGCCATGAAGCCATCAGCCAAGGAGGGCACTGGAAGAGCCCTGAATACTCATCTATCTCTACTCTGTGACCTGGGCCCTGGCCCCCACTAGAGTTCTCTCCCCCCTCCCCCGCTCTGATTCTCTTCTAGGTGAGGAACACCTAAAGAATATCTCCTGCCCCCAATCCTCATCCTTTCCAGGAGCTGATTTTGGGTTGACATTAGATCATACCAGAAAGGGGGCCGGGGCATTTTGCTCAGAAACATCAAAGAAGGTGACAGTGACAGGCAGGGTGACATGCTGGGGACAGTAGGATCCACTAGCTCCAATCTCTGCGGTGAAGCCCTCAATGTGGCCAGATGCTGCAAAGCGTCCTCGAAGCAATGATTCCTAGGGTGGGAAAACACACTATGAAAGAGATACCAGCTCTTTTCCTTATCCATCCAAGCCACAATCCACTATCCCACTTCCCCCAAGAATTCCCAGTCATGGAATCCAAGGGTAACTACCTCAAAGTTGCCCAACAGGGTACGGCTGATGGCAGGGGTAGGAACAGGGGAGGCACTGGGGGGGCTCAGCAGGCCTGGGCCCTTCCGGAGGCTTCGAAAGGAGCTCCTGGTGGGGCAGGGGACATACAGTGGGTTGGCTTGAGGTTTTCTGAAATGCCTACTCATGTCTGCAGACTCCACCCTTTTCCATTACCCAGGGCTCCTGCCCTGGGGTCCCCTACCCTGGGGTGAGAAAGAGGATTACAGACTTCTCTCCCCATTTTCCAGGGACAGGGCAGAGGAAGAAGCTAGTCACTTACAGCTTCAGGCGACGGGCACCTTTCAGCCTCCGCCCCATAGGACTGCAATCTGTGGGGTCCTATGTAGAGAAAAGATTGGGGGGAAAATTGGGTAAAGGCCAGGAATTTTGGGGGATGCAGGGGTTCATTACAAGCTCTTGTAGGACCATCCTCCCAAGCCTTCACCTTTTCCCATAAAGGAGGGGTTGGGCACAAAATGGGAGGGGTATTACAAAATACAAACTTCCAGTTATAAAATAAATTACAGAATATAAGGTACAGCATTGACAATAGAGTCAATAATATAATACTGTAACTTTAATACAGTGACAGATGATTACTAGACTTATTATGGTGATTACTTTCTAAGATATATAAACATTGAATCACTATGTTGTACACCTAAAGCTAATATAATATTGCATGTCAATTATAATTTATTTTTATTTAATTTATTGTCTACATAGATCCTAGTGTTGCCCTGATTGCATCCCCCTGTCAATTATAATTTTATTTATTTTTATTTTTTTCAATTATAATTTTAAAAAACAGCAGACCACCTCTTCTCCTGGCTTACCAGTACAGGCTCCTTAGGCCCAGGCAGCAGGTGGCGCCAGAAGGGTGTGGCTTTGGCATCAGAACTGTTGGCAGCAGGAAGGTGACCCAGGGTTCCCCGGCGCCTCTGAGGGGCTGGCCCCTCATCTTCAGAGCTGACATCCAGGGCTTCTCCAGCAGGAAGCAGCCTTCGCTTGGTGTGGCAGGGGCCTGGAGGTCCAGGGCCAGGGGGAGTGTGCTCGGGACTGTGCCCATTGGCAGTGCCAGGGGACTCCCTAGGCCAGGGGCTGCCCCCATTACCCACCCCAGCCACTGGGCTCTTACCCCCTATTTGTGCAAGACTGTGCAAATCAGTGTCAAGTGTGTACAGCTGGCCTGGAGGGGCTTGCCCTGGGGACTCCCCCAGGGACCCCTGTCCCCCTGGATCTTGGGAAGCCCAGTCTCTGGTGTGCAAAGTATTGCAGGAAGCATTTGATGAGAGCCAGGGGGAACTCTGGGCCCCTGAAGTCCAAGGTGAGGTGGAGCTACCTCCCTGTTCTACAACACACAGGCCATGATGGCAGAAATGCTGGCTGGCCACACCCAGCCCCAGCCCCAGCCCCTCTGGGCCTAACAGTCCCACAGTAGATGGTTCTTCAGGGGGTTGTCCCTCTCTGGCCCCCAGGCCAGGGCCTCTTTTCAGCTCCCGGGGACCCTCAGTAAGTGGGGATGGCCGTTTCAGGGCCCTATGAGGCTCGGAGGCACCAGCTGGAGAGGAAAAGATGGATACCTGGTAGACCCCGGGGGATGTCGCCCCTCCTGCTGGGCTGTAGCCCATGAGCAGGCCACCCTGGAGGGCCCCCTGCCTGACTGCAGGCTGCGAAGGGCCAGCCTCTGGCTCTGAGGATGGAGATGGCTCCGCCTGCACGTGGCGCATGAAGTCCCCCCTTGGATCAGGGGGGGCCCCCCTCACAGCCTTTATGCTGGGCCTGGGCTGGGGGGCCTGGGGACATCTGTGCAAAAGAAGAGAAGAAGAGGTGGTCAGAGGAATCAATTTGTTTTCTCCCTCTCTGCTGAGTTTCAGATCCTTCCCTGGCCTGAAGAGGTAATCTTGCAGGGTTCATGGGAATATACTGTCTTTATGCCCAGATGTATTAACAGAATATTCAGGGTCCTTCCTTCCTTCCTTCCCTCCTCCCTCCCTTCCTTTTTTATAAGAGAAAGTTTATTTAGAAAGTTAAAGAGGCATGGGCCCTGGCCGGCTGGCTCAGCGGTAGAGCATCGGCCTGGCGTGCAGGAGTCCCGGTTCAATTCCCGGCCAGGGCACACAGGAGAAGCACCTATCTGCTTCTTCACCCCTCCCCCTTCCTTCCTCTCTGTCTCTCTCTTCCCCTCCCGCAGCTGAGGCTCCATTGGAGCAAAGATGGCCTGGGCGCTGAGGATGGCTCTGTGGCCTCTGCCTCAGGCGCTAGAATGGCTCTGGATGCAACAGAACGACGCCCCAGAGGGGCAGAGCATCGCCCCCTGGTGGGCGTGCCAGGTGGATCCCGGTTGGGTGCATGTGGGAGTCTGTCTGACTGCCTCCCCGTTTCCAGCTTCGGAAAAATGAAAAAATAAAATCTCTAAATGTTTTTAAATAAATGTAAAAAAAAATCTCTAAAAAAAAAAAAAGAAAGTTACAGAGGCAAAAGAAGAGCCCTTGGAGCTTAGGAGAGAGAAAGGTAAAGGTAATGCAGTCTGGGGGGAAGAAAATGGGGATGGAAAAGGCACAGGCATGTTCCCAAGAGGAAGAACACGCTAGCTCAGATTTCTTACTGGGCTTGCTTGCCCTCCCTCTCCCTGGCACTCACCCCGATGAAGAGGCCTTAAGCCTAGCTGAGTGTTCCCTCTTCCTGACTGATGCCTTGTTCTCCTAGCTTGCAGTCTGGTCCATGCCTGCTGCACTGGCAAGGTGACTGCCACCATTCCGTGCAGCTCCTGGGCTCAGCTGGACCCTGAAGAGAGAAAAACATACATAAGCCAGGATGCCTACAGTCAGTGGTAAGACTCTTCTCCAATTATGGGTTAATAGAGTATACCCCAGGACATCCTCCCCCTTATGAGGAGCTCTTCAAAAACAGAGGGGGCAGTCTTGGGATTCAGGCCCCCGAGGGTAAGCTGGGCTACCTAAGGAATCACAGAGAGGTAGGTCTTGGCTTAATATAATAAGAATCTGATAAATTGAGGCGGGATGACCACTTGTCAAGGCTAACACCTTGGGGACGCATGCCCTGTATGGGGGTGGGGTGGGAGGAGGGATAAGATACCCCAAGATCCAAGAGACTATGCCAGCTGAGAGGTGGCTAGGACAAGAATTTAACTCTCCTAGACAAGTTGCACAACTCCTTCCCACATGTCTATCTCCAAAGAGACAAGTGCCACCCCAGAGCCCTAAGAGCAGAGATCTTACAGAAACTCTCCCCCCATCAGCACTCCTCCAAGGTACAAACCTCAGGTCAGCTCAAAGTGGGCCCTTCAGACTTAAAACTACCAGTGGACCCCAACAGTCTGTCCCTTTAACAGGAGGCAACAAATCACACCATAAACAAGTATGGGGGGGAGGGGTGATACTGCCAGAGGCACTACTCCTCCCCCTGGGCCCTGCAAACTAGAGATAAGACCGTGGCAGTCAGACAGCTGGAAACAACTACCTTTCTACTCCTCTCCAACACATCCAACACATATGCAATACCCAAAAACCCAAACCACTGCTTTTCTGCCAGAACACAAGATGGTTTTCATCAATTAGTCCACCCTAAGGAAGCCATACTGGGTGAGGGAAATGTCAAAATGAAGATCATTTTCCTTTATAGAAGGAAATACTTCTTTTGTGGGCACTAGCCTTTGCTGTCTGATATCCAAAATGCCCTTTCCACTTCAAAAAATGCCTCCTGTTTGTCTACTCAAGACCTACCTTTCCTCTTCGGCTTGGCCAAATGTCATCCCCTCCAGAAAGCCTACTCTGCCACACCAGATCACGGATCCCTATCTCTCCTCTGAGACCTCACCTATGGCAGGGTCACTATGTCCTATAATCCAGTGACAGTTCTGCTTACTCTGTGGGTAAGACACCTTCTAGAGTCCGTAGGGTTCTTGAGGATAGGTCTATGCTGCTCTACTCTGTCCAACTCCAAGCACAGGGCTAAGCACATAGCAGGGCTCAAAAAAAATGGTATGCAAGCCCCAGAGATCTGGGCAGCAGTCCTGACAATGCACAGAAAAACTTCCAGGATGAGAGAAGCAGAGCTTAATTGTACAGGGAGAAGGAGAATCAGCAAGAACAGAGGTGAGGGTGGTGGACTGAGAGAAAGAGGAGATTTGTACCCAGGGACTGATAAGCTCTCTTACACTAAGTTCCCATCATTCTACCCCACACTATCCTAGATCATCAAGTTCTCATTAGAACTGGGATCTCTTAGAAAATTCTAGTTCCCTGTGGTGAGTGGGATGGCAAGAAAGGGCAGAATGCCAATGGCTGTGTTGTCAGATGGTATAACCTGTACTCTCTCTACCCAAGCCATACAGAATCAGGGAGGGCCTTTTCCTTAGTACTTCTACCTCCAGATCATCCCAGTCAGCTTCTTCAGCCCTTGCCCTCAGGAAGCTAGGTGATGACATGATGCCCTACTTGACCCCAGCATGCCTGGCACCTACTTATTACCCCAGAGCCTTCTCAGTTCCTGTCTTTTCAATGAGAAACTCTGAGACTCACTTCACTGCCACTCAGCCAGTCTGGCTCTACCATGGCTTCAAGCTGACTCATGGGGCAGGACTGCAGGGGTAGGGTAGGCCAAACCTCCTTTCTGTGTAGGGGGTGGGCAGCAGCTGGCGTCAAACAGTTGTGTCGGGCTTTGGCTGGCAAAGACTACAGCTCCCAACATGCCATGGGAGCAAGGCCAGCAAAAACAACAAGTCCCAGAATACCATGGGGTCTGTACCCTTAAGACACCTGCTAGGCCTGGGAGGTGGGGGTAGGTGGGTGTTGGTATAGGCACAAGCTCCCAGGCTCACTCTCCCCTTCCCTTCAGTATTAAAAATATCCATTTCTACTCTGAACAAAAGGGAGAGGAAGGAGAATTCCTCTCCATGTGTTTACCACCCTCCTCCTGTTCAGAAAACTGCTGTCAGCTGCTCTACATTTAGTCCTTAGACACATGCACACAAACTAGGGGGCTTTTTTCTATACACCATCACTGTGGGTAGGAAGGTCAACCACTGCTCTCTCACCACCCTTTTGGCCAATGGCCTAGAACCCTTAACCTTCAGTGGAGAGGGAGCAGATCTCAGCACCTCCTCCAAACTGAACCTGGCAAACTCACCCCTGTTCCTGGACTCCTTATTCTGTAAGATCCTCCCACCCCCAACCCCTGCTTAGCCTCCCAGGTCCTTTCTTACCCCTTTCTCCCCACAGCCTGGGACAGGCCCCATTCCCTGCTGGAGCTTCGTAGATTTGCTCTTTCCCCCTAGTACACACTCACCCCGCTCCCAAATTGGCTCCGCCACGGCGGTCGCTGCTCCGGGCCCCTTCGTCCCGTCCCTCCCCTCGAATCCCCAGTAATCCCCGACACGGGCCCCCAACCCAGACAAAGGGTGGCTCAGGCTGAGCCTTGCTCTGCTAGGCTCTTTTCTGTTCAGCTTCGTGTACAACACTAGCGGGCCCTGGCGCCCGCAGCCCCCCAGCCGCTGCTGCGCCCCTCCCCGCGACTGTCCCTCCCCGTGGCCGCCCGGGCTCCGCACTGCCTACTCTGCTGCCCCTCTGACTCACAGGCCATTTCCTACCAGCTGATGGGGCTCCCCGCCCCGCCCAGCGTCCCAACACCCCCACCGCAGCTGCAGCGGCCGCCACGCCCCCCTTAAACCACGCCTTCCATGGCAGCGACCATGCACATTGGCCCATAGGAGGCCAGCCTCCCACGACCTCAAGTGTGAAGCACGCCCCCTTCAAGAGGTGCACGCCTATTGGTCCACATAGGGGCAGGCCTACCAGGGTCGCCCCGCCCACCTCCTTAACCCCTCATCTGCTGGAGTCCAAACCATCTCTCTGCCCAGCCATTTAACCCTTTCAAAGGCATAGACCTTCCCTCCCACCCTTGCCCTTCCTCTTCAGAGACTAGTTAATAAGATGCCCCAGGGCTTTCCTAGACACAACTGGACAACCTCCAAAATCCGTCTGCTTTTCCCACACCAGACCCCAATATCTTCACTCCCATTTATCTTTCCCCACGTTGCAAACCAGAGCTCCAGAGACCAGAAAACTGTTGGAGCCTGGAAGTTTCCTTCATGCCAGAGCAGATGAAAAAGTCCTGAAGTGAGGTACTATCCTAACATTGAGAAATGGTATTCTTTCTTCTCTTACTCTATATTGATGTTCTTCTGCCTTCATTAGAGGGACCTCAAGAACTCCTGAGAAAGGGTTACATTTTACCTTTTTTTTTTTTTTTTTTTTTACAGAGACAGAGAGAGAGTCAGAGAGAGGGATAGACAGGGACAGACAGACAGGGACGGAGAGAGATGAGAAGCATCTATCATCAGCTTTTTGTTACGACACCTTAGTTGTCCATTGATTGCTCTCCCATATGTGCCCTGACCGCGGGCCTTCAGCAGACCAAGTAACCCCTTCCTCAAGCCAGTGACCTTGGGTCCAAGCTGGTGAGCTTTTCTTGCTCAAGCCAGATGAGTCCGTGCTCAAGCTGGCGACCTCGGGGTCTCGAACCTGGGTCCTCCACATCCGAGTCCGATGCTCTATCCACTGCGCCACTGCCTGGTCAGGCAGAAAGGGTTACATTTTAATTCAGAGATCTAAACATCATTCTTTGTGTCTCTGAACTCCCATTCTGAGATTAGTCTTCTTCATCCCTTCTGCTAGTACTCTTTCTATTCAGAGGCTCCTGCTCAAGGAGGCAGGACATCCATGGGAAGTGGGATAGGAAGGATTCTGTCCAGAGTGGGCAGAGTGGGGGAAATATACCCAACTCTTGTGATGAAGCTCACCCCTATGACTCACAGCTCCTTTGAAACTCCCCACCCTGCCCCTGAGTCACTGGGCCCCAGGCCTAGCCCAGACCCAGCTGAATTAAGTGGCAACAGAAACAGCATTCCTAATTCTTGTCCTTCTATTCTTTAAATGACCAGGATGGAAACCTCTCTAAAGATTAGACATTATAAGAAACTTTTCAGAGGGGCTGTGCTAGGAGAAAGCTAAAAAAATAGCGCTGTCTACCTTCCTGTCTGCACTTGTCAGCAAATCAAACAGTTGGAAATTCAGGAGGCTTTTTCTCCAAGTCTTCCACAGAAGCAGGAGGCAAAACCCAAACTAAGGCCCTGGAGAATTAACATCAGTCAGAGAAGCTCCCTGGTTGTGCCTCCAGAAGTGGGGGAGTCTGTTCTCTAGTTCAGAGGCCACAAAAGGCCCAAGGTCCTTGTTTCTACCATGCCTGTGCTGTGGGCTCCAAGGGCCCTGAAGTTGTCACTGGATAGTAAAAAGATGTTCCCTCTCCCTACTTCCTCCTGGTGCCCTAGACTTATGAAGGACAAGCAAGTAACTGACAAAGAACCCAGTTGCCATGGAATGACTTCCTTGCTGGTTCCCTATTAGTAAGAAACAAGAGTAAATAAATTTTCAGCGCCCTGGACAAAATTGCAGAGTACCAATGTAAGACTCTTCTTGCCTTAGTAAAAGCTTGCTAGTAGACACAAAGTGCTGTATTAAAAAATTATTCCCTTGGTGACCCTTCCTTGTTCTCTCTTAGTACCGCTACCATAGGCCTAGGCCTGGTAACCTGCAAAGGTCGGGCCTCAGTAATTCAGAGGAAAAGATCAAAGATGTTCTAAGCCTCAGTGTGCCCGGGAAAAGCAGCATGGTACAATTAAGAAGCCTTACCTAGCTGCCCTATTTCCCTGCTTTATTTTCTTCATAGTCATTATAAACAGCTGACCTCTCTCTCTCTCTCTCTCTCTCTCTCTCTCTCTCACACACACACACACACTTTTTCCTCCTACTATAATGGAACCTCCATTGAGAGCAGTAACTTTGTTTTGTTCATGCTGGTATTCCCAGAATCAACATCAGTACCTGGCATATAATAGGTGCTCAATAAACATCAGCTGACGGAAGCAATAAGCCCTGGACTGAGTGAACAGAAATCAGGAGATCTGGGTCCTAACTCCTGCTCCTTTTACTTTGAAACCCGAGAAAATCATTCTCTTTGATGGTAAATTTCCAAATCTGTAAAAAGAGAGATCTGCATAATTGATGACCACTGAAGACCTCTACAAGTCTAGCTTTATACTGTTATAATTCCAACGGCTATTGTTCACTTATATCCATTTTCAGAAGATGGGTCTGAGCAGCTGAATGCCCTGCTGCTTGTACAGAAGCAGAAAGGCTATATACTACAGTCTCAGCACAGAAAACCAAATGCCCTTTCTCTTCATGCCCCACCCACTCACACAAATGCCTCAATCCTGAGGAAGCTGGAGTGAGTCTGCCCTAGGCCCGCCTCTCTGACAGACAGTCTAGAAAGCTGTGTTGCCATAGCAATCAGCTCCTCCTCAAAAGGCATCAGCCTGCCCTTTTTTACCCCACCCTACCCTACGGCTTTGTCTGGCCTCAGCACCCCCTCTCTCCCCAGCCAGTCTCTCAGCTAGCAGAGGCTGGCTTGGGGCCCCTTTCAACAACACTGTCACACTCATTCAGCCACTGTGTGGAAGGCAGGCCTTTCCCACCGTCTCCTAGTAGCTCAGAGGTAAAAAGAACTCTGGCACTACATCAAGTCCCCTCAGGAAACTAGAGGAGCCCCCAAGAGGGCTAGGCTCTAGTCTCAGTTCTGACAGTCAGCTCCCAAGCCAGGAGTGTGGGAAGCCATTCCCTCTTTCTCACCCAGTTGAAGCTGCAATCTCACATCCCATTCCTAGTTCAGCCTACAATTGTGGCCCACCTCTCAAAACAGGTCAAATACCTTCAATACTCCTCACTATGTTCTTCCTCAAATTTTTGAGGGCCCTAGGGCTTCTCACCCAGGAGAAGGGAAAAGGTGGAGAAAATCAGTTTGTGGCAAGTGGTAAAAATATGGCTACCAGTCATTGGGGGGGGGGGGGGCTGTTGAGAGAGACTTTGATAGTATTGATGAATGGGGTTTAGGCTTTGCTGCTGGTTATTAGGGTCTCTGGCCATTGAGTACAAAGTCTGATGCAGGGCACAGCTCCTACACGGGCAAGGAGCAGGCCAGGCCCCAGGGTGAGGAAGGAAGTGGGAAATGAGCACACCCAGAGCATAAGGGCAGGGCAAGGGGTGGGGGGGGGGGAGGGGAAAGACAGGGACCAAGGCAAGCTCCTGGGAGGAACAGGAACTAGAATGGGGGGGTTAACAGGAACCGAATGGGGGAAGGGTCTCTAAGGGCACCAGCTAGGGAAAGAAACCCCAGTCTCAGCCATACAGAACCAAAACAGACTGAGGAGAGTCACACAAGCCCTGGTAGCAAGCAGGGCCTGGGTCCTCTCAAAGACTGCTCAGGCCAGAAGGTGGAGTTAGGAGCTGAGGAGTCAGGAGCAATAGAGACTGTATTTCTCACCCCTCTAATTCCATCACCCTCATTCACAGTACACATATTCCTAGAGTCTCTACAACGCCCCAGACTATTACTTTCTCAAAACACTAAAGGTTCTCCCCCACCAATTGGGGCCTACAACCCCTTCCCCTCATACAGTTCCCAGAGCCCTATACCTTCTTTTTCCAGTCCCTGTCGTTCCCACACTCTGACCATCAGCCCATAACCACACAGCATCCTGTTCCACCAAAGAACCTTCGGATCCCCACCCCCTCAAGTATCGCCTCAAACCTCCACTTCAGACAGACCTCTCCCCTTCACATAGTATCTTCCACCCCCACAAAGTACTCCCGTCCCCACCCCACAAGAGATCCTGAACAGTGCATCTCCTTGCCCACACATTGAGCCCCAAATTCGTCTCCCAACTGTCTTCCTCCTCCCAGATCCACTTTTCCCCTAACTTGTCCCCCACCTCCTCATGTATGCGCAAGCGCACCCCCGTCCTTGTCCGTTCTTCCACCGACACCCTGCCCCACACCTGTAGTTCCGTGAAATTCCGTTGCACCTGAGAAGGTAGTGGACTGGTGTAGTTACCAAGCGGCCCTAGCTGCAGCCTCGGCCTGCAAACCTCGCCCCTTAGGTCAGAGCCCCGCCCCCGCAACTCCCGGACCCACCCTCTCCCTTGTCCCACCTCCCACCTTCCCGGGGTTCGTCCCCTTCCCTAGTTTCTTTAATTCCTCGGGGTCCACCCCTGTAACCCAAACCACGCCCCTCTCAGGCTCCGCCCCTCCTCGTCTGCTCTACGTCTCTGCAGGATCCTCCGCGTGTCCCTGGCCCTGCCCACTTTTGGTCTCTCCGCCTTTCACGAGGATCCGCCCCCTAGAATTCCAGCCTGGCAGAACCAGTGCCAGCTCGCCTTCCAAATCTAGCCCCCTCCCTTGTCAGAACCTCTCCTCCCCCCACCCCTTCTCCTGCTCGCATCACCCAAGCATTCGCGCTCCAGCCTGGGTCCGCTGGCTCTGATTGGCGGTAGCGGCCGCAATGGATGGCTGGGAGACAAAGTGATTGCTGCAGGTCGCCTGAGGTCCCACCCCGGCCACGTGCGGCTTCTGTGATGACAGGTCTAGAGGGGCGGGGCCTCACACTGCTGGCTGTGGATCTAGGCTGACCCGATCCTGGCGGGGGTACGAGCAAGAACTAGAGCCAGAGCGCTAGCCTGAGAGCTCCGAACCTGACCTGGGCTCTCCCCAGGCTTTGGCGTTGGTATGAGCTGCAGGAGGAATTTGAACCTCTTTGTGGAGCAGTCTGGGGTAGCAAGCGCATTTGCCCTAATGGAGGAGGTCTGTGTTGTTTGCGAAGTAGTATGCAAGGAGTCTCAGGGATGGTGAAAATGGGGAAATCTGGGAGGTGGTGTCTCAAGTTTGTGAGGTTGACGGGTTTCTGCAGCCAACATGGTGCGGCAGATTCTGAGTTCTCGGAGATGGGGAGGTGAGTCAGAGAGGAAGTCTGTGAATTTTAGAAGCCTATGTTTTAAAACGGAGATAGCAGAAAAATCTCTGAAGAAAAATAGAGCCTTTGCCTGGAACAGTTATTGAGTGAACTTGGAAACACATATGTTCTGTAATTTAATTAGCTTTGAATCTTCTCTCCCAACTCCCCTAATTCCCCTGGTTCCCGAGGTAAAAGCAGAGGAGGTCGACGCGTATTAGCTACCGGTAGATGGCAGCAAAGGACTCTTGCGGAATTGAGTGAACCGATGGCTTTGTGGTAGGTCGGACCTGATCAAATCTCTGATTGTAAACTTTAGGTCTCTGTGACTTTCGATGAGTAGTTAGTTAACTTATGATAGTTTACTGGACACTAATGGTGTATACGGGAATTGTTTTTTCCTCTGTCCTTAAGAAACTTGTTTTAGATAGTCATACAAATACCTATGTAATCCCAAAGCGAATAAAGTTGAAAGGGCATTGTGTAGTGGATTGGAAAAACCCAAATTTGAAGTAATTTGGGTTGGTCTTGAACTTTGGGTATTGGGCAGTTACTAGATGTATGAGTTTGGGTAAATTACTTGATTTTTTTAGAAATAAACTTTTAATTTTAAAACACTTTTAGATTGTAGAAAATTTGTGAAGATAGTGCAGTTTCCATATACCCCATATGCAATTTTCCTTTTTATAATATATGTAAACTTTTTTTTAAAAGGTTTTTTATTTGCCTGACCTGTGGTGGCGCAGTGGATAAAGCGTCGACCTGGAAATGCTGAGGTCGCCAGTTCGAAACCCTGGGCTTGCCTGGTCAAGGCACATATGGGAGTTGATGCTTCCAGCTCCTCCCCCCTGTCTCTCTCCTCTCTCTCTGTCTCTCTCTCTCTCTCTCCCCCTCTCTCTCCTCTCTAAAATGAATAAATAAAATAAAAAAATTAAAAAAAATAAACGGTTTTTTATTTATCCATTTTTGAGGGGAGGGAGGGCAGGAGCAGGAAGAATCAACTCCTGTATGTGCCTGGAACAGGTAAGCCCCAGGTTTTGAACCAGCAACCTCAGTGTTCCAGATCAGTGCTTTATCCACTACACTACCACAGGTCAGGCCCAATTTCCCTTATTATTAACATCTTACATTAGTATGGCTCATTTGTTACA